>NC_073313.1:76666527-76996527 GCF_027595985.1 Sorex araneus | reverse complement strand
CTACTTCAGAAAATAAAAAGAACACCAAGAAATGGGGACACATGCCCCCTCATGGATTGGAGGGATTAATATCAAAATGACAATAAGCCACATAGCATTGTACAGATTCAATGAGGTCCCTATAAGGATGCCCATGATATCTTCCAAAGATATGGATTAAATACTCCTGAAATTCATATGGAAAAATAAACCCCCATGAATAGCTAAAGCAATCCTTGGGGAAAAGAAGATGGGAGGCAGGCATCACCTTCCCCAACTTCAATCTTGACTGCAAAGCAGTAGTAATTAAAACAGCATGGCATTGGAATTAGAGACCGACCAGCAGACCAATGGAATAGGGTTGAATATACTGACACAGAACCTCAAATATATAATATTTTAATCCTTGACAAAGGAGCAAGAAATATGAAATAGATCAAGGAAAATCTCTTCAAAAAGTGGTGCTGGGAAAACTGGACAGTTTCATGAAAAAAATATGACCTCAGATCTCTGCCTAACATCAGGCACAAAAGTCAGATAAAAATGGATTAATGACTTCAGTATCAGGCCTGAATCCATAAGGTACATGGAGGGAAACCTAGGCAGAACCCTCCATGACATTAAAGCAAAAAGCATCTTTAAAGATGAAACACTACTGACCAAGCAAATGGAAGCAATGATAAACTAATGGGACTACATTAAGCTAAGAACATCTCAAAAGAATCAGTGGTCAAGATACAGACACAGTACATAGAATGGTAAAAATTATTTATCCAATACCCATCAGATAAGGGGCTAATATGCAAGGCACTGATAGAACATTATAAGTAAAAACCTCCAACCCCCTAAATAAATGGGGAGAATAAATGAACAGAAATTTCCTCAAAGAAGAAATGCAAATAGCCAAAAGGATGTGATAAAATGCTCTACATCACGAATCATCCAGGAGATGCAAATCAAAATAACAAAGAGAAATCACCTTGCAACACAGAGACTGGCACACTTCAAAAGGAACAAGAATAACCAGTGCTGATATGAATGAGGGGAGAAAAGGACTATCATTAATTGTTGGTGGGAAATGTCAATTGGTCCAGCCTTTTTGCAAAGCAATATGGTCATTCCTCAAAAAACTAGAAATTGAGTCTCCATATCACCCAGCCATGCCACTTCTGGGAATATGTCCCCGGGGTGCAAAAACATACAGCAGAAATGACATCTGCACTTGTGTGTTCATTGCAGCACTGTTGACCGTAGCCAGAATCTGGAAACAACCCAAGTTCCCAAAAACAAATGACTGGTTAAAGAAACCATGGTACATCTACACAATGGAATATTATATAGCTGTTAGTAAGAAAAAATTAAATAATGGTATTCACTTATAAATGGATGGACATGGAGATTATCATAATGAGTGAAATACATCAGAACTCATTTGTGGAGTATAGAATAATATTTCATGAAGCTGACACCCAATGACAGTAGATACAAGGGCCAGGAGGATTGCCCCATAGCTGAAAGCCTGCTTCATGAGCGGAGGGAAGAAGGCAGATGGAATAGAGAAGGGATGACTAAGAAAATGATGGCTGGAGGAATCATTTAGGGTGGGAGATGTGTGCCGAAAGTAGATAATGGTCCAAACATGATGACCTCTCAGTGTCTGTGTTGCAAGCCATAATGCCTCAAATTAGAGAAAGAGTATGGGGAATACTGTCTGCCATGGAGGCAAGGGGAAGTGTAGGAAAGGGAGGGGGTATATCGGGGATATTGGTGGTGGGGAATGTGCACTGGTGGATGGATGGGCATTTGATCATTGTGTGATTGTAACCCAAACATGAAAGCTTGTAACTATCTCACAGTGATTCAATAAATTTTTTTAAAAAGGAAATATGTCAGAATCAGAAGGACAGACAGAGAATGACTGAATTCATTTGTGGAATATAAAGTAACCTAATAGGAGATTAACACCCAAGAATAGTAGAAACAAGGGCCAGGGCAAATAGTCCACTGTTGGAAATCTGCCTCAAGGGCTGGGGGAGAGGACAATTGGGATAGAGCAGGGACCATTATGACAATGATAGTCGGAAGGGATCACTCTGGATGGGAGATGTGCGCTGAAAGTGGGTAAAGGACCAAACATTATGGTTTCTCAGTATCTTTAATGCAAACCATAATGCTAAAAAGGAGAGAGAGAAAGAGAGAGAAGAAAAGTGCCTGCCATAGAGGTAGGCTGAGGAGGTTGGCATGAGTGATACGGGGGATATGTTCACTGGTGGAGGGATGGATGTTGGAACATTTTATGAATGAAATCTTATCATGTAAGCTTTTAAACTGTACCTCATGGGTGATTCAATAATATATATATATATATATATAGTGCTTTTTGGGTTACACCCAGCGATGCTCAGCGGTTACTTCTGGCTCTGCACTCAGGAATCACTCCTGGCGGTGCTCAGGGGACCATATGGGATGCTGGGATTCGAACCTGGGTCGGCCGCGTGCAAGGCAAACTCCCTACCCGCTGTGCTATTCCTCCAGCCCCTCAATAAAAAATATTTTTAAAAAATAATAATGGAATTAAAAATTAATTAAAAAATTAAAATTGTTCAACCTGTATGGAAAACGGTATGAAGATTTCTCAAAAAAACTAAAAATAGACAGCATATAATACACCACTTCAAATCCTAGGAATATATTCCAACACAAGAACACTGATTTGAAAGGACCCGTGCACACCTATGTATATATATAGCAGCACAATTTATATTTTTCAAGATCTGGAAACAACCGAAGTGTACTAAACAGATGTTTGGTTAAAGATGTGGTATCCTCAGAAGGCTGCTAAGTTTTTAGGAAAGATGAAATCTCACCTTTTGGATGTAGAGTGACCATATTAAGTGAAAGTAGTCAGAAAGTGGAAGAAATAACAAGTTATTTCACTCATAGCAAGAAGCAAAAAAAGGCAATTTGTTCAACTTAAGACAAACCATTAGACTCTTCTAACAGAACTGAGACTCCTAAAGGTTGGGCAGAATGGAGGAAGAGGGCAGAAATTCCAATTGACTGTGGTGGAACAATATTGAAAGTTTTATGATATTGTAACAGTGCACCACTAAAACTTATAAACATTTATACTCTTATAAACCAATGTTATCTCAATGAAGATATATTTTTTAAAAATTGGAAGAAAAGACAAACTGTGCCTATGTAATGAAACTAGAAAGAACAAATACCAGCAAGAACTGTGTCTGAGTAAGGGAGGTGCTCTCTTTTTTCTTTTCGCAACATAATCTACATTTTCTAACTTCCCTTCAGGGAAGGTACATTACTTACATACATCTTTCAAAGGCATAAAGAAAAGAGAATGCAAATGCCATTAAAAACCAGCCTGAATGCTGATAGCAGTGAAAAACAAGCTTAGTTACAACTTCAAAAAATTAACTAATTTAATTCATGCTGTTTGTTCATTGAGAGATAATTCAGTATACTTTCCCTCAAAAATAATGCATTATTCAGTTTAATCAATATTAATTTGCTCTTTGCCTAATCATATTAGCTAAAGTATTAACAGTGTGCCTGCAGACTCACAGGGAAAGGCTATGGCATAAGTAAACTAAAATTGTTATTATATAAAAAGAATGATTTACTAGTTTTAGACAAACAACTTTTTTTTATTGAATCACAATAAGATACAGTTACTTACAAACTTTCATAATTACTTTTCAGTCATATAATGATCAAGCATCCATCCCTCCACCAGTGGCCATTCTCCAGCACCCATGTTCCCAATATCCCTCCTGCCACCCCACCTATTTCCACCCCCTGCCTCTGTGGCAGGCACATTCCCCCTTACTCTCTCTCCTTTTGGGTGTTATGATTTGCAATGCAAGTACTAAGAGGATAGCATGATCACGTTTTGTCCATAGTCTACTTTCAGCACATATCTCCCATCCCGAGCAATCCCTCCAACCATCATTTATTTAGTGGTTCCTTCTCTATCCCAGCTGCCTTTTCCCCCAGCATGTGAGACCTACTTCCAAGCTGTGGTGCTATCCACCTGGCCCTTATCTCTACTGTCCTTAGGTGTTAGTCTCCTATTAGGTTACTTTATATTTCACAAATAAGTGCAGTCATTCTATGTCTGTCCCTCTCTTCCTGATTCATTTCACTTAGCATGATATTCTCCATGTCCATCCACTTACATGCAAATTTCATTTCATCTTTTCTAATAGCTGCATAGTATTCCATTGTGTAGATGTACCAAAGATTCTTTAGCCAGTCATCTGTTCTCAGGCACTCGGGTGACAAATGACTATTTCTAACATGCTATGGGTTTCTATTAAGAATCCAGCCTGATACTGTTGTATACATACTTCATTGGAAATAGCAATAGATAGACTTTTACCTTCATGCATATCATGTTAATTTATAAGGATATTAACTTTAGAATATTATTGAATAGTTGGCATATTAGTTCACTTAAACATTGCCTTTTCTACACAACCTCAATTGACAGGAAAAGAAGGGAAGGGAAGGGAAGGGAAGAGAAGGGAAGGGAAGGGAAGGGAAGGGAAGGGAAGGGAAGGGAAGGGAAGGGAAGGGAAGGGAAGGGAAGGGAAGGGAAGGGAAGGGAAGGGAAGGGAAGGGAAGGGAAGGGAAGGGAAGGGAAGAGGAGGGGAGCGGGGGGGAGGGGAATGGAGGGGAGGGGAAGGGAGGGGAGGAGGAGAGAGAGAGGGACAGGAAAGGGAAGTGAAGGCAAGGGAGGGGAGGGAATGGAAGGGAAGAGGAGGAGAGGAGAGGGGAGGGGAGGGGAGGGGAGGGGAGGAGAGAAGAGGGGAGGGGAGGAGAGGAGAGGAGAGGAGAGGAGAGGAGAGGAGAGGAGAGGAGAGGAGAGGAGAGGGGAGGAGAGGGGAGGGGAGGGGAGGGGAGGGGAGGGGAGGGGAGGGGAGGGGAGGGGAGGGGAGGGGAGGGGAGGGGAGGGGAGGGGAGGGGAGGAGAGATGTGTAAGGATTCAAACTAGTGTAGTAATACCTCATTAATGATGGTAGGATGAGAAGAAAAGTTTTTACTGTCAAGATGGTCATGGACATAGAAAGATTGCACTCATCTGTGGAATATAAAGTAACAGAATGGGAGACTAACAAGAATAGTAGAGAAAGTACCAGGAGTTTGGCTCCACGGCTTGGAAGCTGGCTTCACACGCAGGAGGAAAAGGCTGCTCAGATATAGAAGGGAACAACAGGTAAAGCGTGGTTCAAGGATCAGCTGGAGATGGGAGATGCACACTGAAATTGGACTATGGATCAAACACGATGGCCACTCAATACCTCTATTGCGAACCACAACACCCAAAAGGAGAGAGAGAACAAAAGGGAATGCCCTGCCACAGAGGTGGGGTGGGGAAGGGGGATGGGAGGGGGGGTGGGAGGGATACTGGGATCATCAGTGGTGGATAATGGGCACTGGTGGAGGAATGGGTACTCGAGCATTTTATGACTGAAACACAAGCATGAAAAGTTGTAAGTCTGTAACTGTACTTCACGGTGATTCACTAATAAAAATAATGATCATGGACCTATTCCAAGTATAGATCACACTTAAACAGAACTCATTTGGTGGAATGTTCTTATAGCAGTAATAATTTTGTGACACTAATTCTTGAGCCAGCATCTAATGCCTCAACTATGCAAAAAGATAAGTTAGCTTCTTCCTACCCAACTTAAAAGGACATTGGGAAATCATTGCAACTACTGTCAACCTTGAACAGAGTAATCCAATAAACAAACAGTTAAAGAATTTCCTATGAGATAAATCTCTTTACAGAAGGGGCAACTAAATGCTTTGAGTTTTAAATGAAAATATTTATCTAGGGAGAGGTGAGCAATGGCATACATTTAACACCTCAGGCAGCATGCAGTGTGTGCCTTCTTGAGATGTAATCAGGACGATATCTCTAATCCTTAACTGAAAAAGTACAACTTACCCTACAAATATGTGCTATTTAAAGCTGTGTTGCATTTTTTATTGTGGCTAGAAAAAGTTTGTGTCACATTCTAAAATGTGATTTGTGTTACGTCTTAGTGGCCAGAGAATCCTTATGAAAATAGCTGTAACATTATGACAGAGATAGATGGGAGCAATATGGTTTAATTTGCAAAATCAAACCTCAGAACCAACAATTCAGTGCAAAAAAAAGCAAGGACATCTGTACTCAAAGTGGTATCTAAAGGCACATTCTAGCTCCCTTGTTCAATGTAGTCAATGTCAGATCAATGTTTCTGAACAATGCACAAAGTAACAATGATTTCTCACAACCAATCAAGGTCAAAATAGATAAAAATGGTTAAAGTTCCTGAATTCTGTATCACACTAAGAGGCATCTCAGCTGGTAATTTTAGAAATGATCCTAATATTAGAGTTGGTCCCAAGGATCTGCTTCCCCTCTCACCTGACCCTTATCCCCCCTCCCCCAACAGACACACCCAGACACCCAGACCCTGCCCAAAATCTTTCATTTAAATATGTTGCTAAATCAGCACAATTACACTTTCAAGGTGGGGTAGGGATTTCTTTTATAACCTAGCATCATGTCCTAGCTCAGTGACTATTTTTTCTTTTAGAGATGCACATCCCTTTTGCTGGTGCACACTGGTTCAGATTCATCATTGTCAAACAGTTTGCTATCTTTTCTACAGAGGAGACCTTTCTGGTTGAAGAAAAAAATTACGTCAGGGAGATAATTCCTGAGAAAAAAGGTTGCTTTGGATGTTAGTTCCTGGTTACTCAGGTGGTAGCAAACCCACCTGATAATCCATATGTATACTCTAGAGTGTGGCAGCTGGATAAACAAAACTACAGTCATTCACAGAAAAGTGGTAAGGAGAGCAGGAAACTCTGCTGAATCTGAAGGGAAACAATACATTTTGTAAAGAACCTCAAGAAATGTCACCTGGAAAAATGTTTTCATATTTTTAGCTCTTATGCCAGTTTCTCACTAAACTGAAAAAATGTCATGTTGTATTTACAAGTACACTTGTTAAACAAAGTTATCTTTCAGATTGTCTTGTGTTAACAGTTGTTGTGGGACTGACTTGCAAAGATAAGGATTCAATCTTAGCTAATCTTTGCCACAACCATACAGTATCAGTATTTTACCTTTACAAAATCTGGAATTATTTATTTCACTCCACTCACACCAGTGTTGAAATATCAAACTTTGATTCAGACATTGATTGCACTCTACCTTTAGTAAGTCTGTTTTTCTTAAGGAACTTGAATGCAGCTTAGTTTCAAGAACTGTGAAACTAAACTTCGTTTTAAGAAATATTTATCTGCTTAAAATAATGTCATATAATATCAGACATTACTCTTAATTTTTAAACTAGCCCTCTCAAAGAATATGCCTCCAAATCCTACCAATCAAATAAGAGAAATCATCCTGTATCCAAATTAAGATACTTGAGGCCAGAGAAATAGTGCATAGGGCAGGGCACTTGCTTTGCATGCACCCTACTTGGATTTAATCCACACCACCCCAAATGTTTCCACAAACCCTGCCAGGAATGATTCCTGATCATTACTGGGTATGGCCCAAACCCTCCTTCCCCCCAAAAAAGACACTAAAAAGTCAATAAAAGTAACTCAGACTCAGTAAGAACAAAGTGATTCCAGGTGTCATGCAGCACATATGGGAAGAACGGGAAGGGGGTTCATTTTGGTAGTGGGTGGTACAGTTGGTGGTGGGGGCACAGTGAGTCTTAAAAGGTATAGAAGTGTGAGACTAAACTGAAATTCTATCACTTTGTAAATAATTAATCGATCAAAGGGGGAAATTTTAAAATATACTTTAAATAACAAATCAATAGAATGACTGCACTCGTTTGTGGAATATAAAGTAACATAATAGGAGACTAACACCTACCTAAGGACAGTAGAGATAAGAGTCAGGAGGATCGCTCCATAGCTTGGAAGCTGGTTTCCTATGCTGGGGGGAAAGGCAGCTCAGATAGAGAAGGAACCATGTGTAATTGATGGTTGGAGGGATCGCTCAGGATTGTACATGCATGCTGAAAGTAGAATATGATCCAAACAGTATGGCTCTTAAGGAGAGCGAGAGAGAGAGAGTAAGAGGGAATGTGCTTCCACAGAGGCAAGGAAGGGGGTGATAAGGGGTGTGGGTGGCGAGAGGGATACTGGGAACATTGGTGGTAGAGAATGGGCACTGATGGAGGGATGGTACTTGAACATTGTATGACTGAAACGTAATCATGAAAGTTTGTAAGTCTATAACTGTATCTCACAGTGATTCATTAAAACATAATTAAAAAATAAATAATAAAGTTTGTATTTTAAGGTCAGAATATATATATAAAAGATATATACTACAAGATGAATATTTTGTATAAACCAGTAAAACATGGAGATAACTGTAAAAATAAATAAATAACAAATCAAAACACTAATATTTTTAAAACATTTTTCTATTAATAAAACTTTCAAAGTGTCCAAAAGTAGAAAAAATGGGACAACAAGTCACCAAAACAATGTCATTTTATTAGTGTTTTTCATTGATGGGATATTTCATTAAAAGACATTAATTATTGTAGAATCTGCTTCTTTTATAGGACATTTCCCTTAAAACTTCAGCTTGCAAAAATCTAGTGATGATACTAAGTGAGAACCTAAGTGCCACAAAGCTTCATTGATCAATCACCCAACATGAATGTTTAGGGTTTGGCTATGCTTGCCTCACTGATTCCTCTTCACATACCCTGGGCTACATTGTGTTAAAGTTAATGACTATTGTGTCATTTCACCCATGTGTAGTTCAGGATTCCTTTTAGATGTATATGGACAAGATACTGGGGAGACGTTTCAGTGAGAGAAAACTGTCTTTAGAGTTAGAGGCCAAAAGTTCGATTTCCAGAAACAACTACAAGCTTGAGTTTGTGCAAGCTCAAGACTACATCAGCCAGGGGCCAGAGCAATAGATAGTAGAGCTGGTAGGGCATTTGCCTTGCACATGGCCAAACTGGGTATGATCACCAGCATCCCATATGGTCCCCCAAGTACTGGCAGGAGTGACTCCTGAGTGAAGAGCCAGGAAGAAACTCTGAAAATTGCCAGGTGTTACCCAAAAAGCCAAAAAAATGAGTACCTCAGCCAGGTGGGTGTGAGTATCAAAACTAAGTGTGCAACTTTCAGCTAGCATCATGACCAAATGTGTGAGCATCATATATAGGTTTTTATGTAACTCCTGGTCTTAGAAAGGGAACAGAAAGCATCGGGAAAGGGAGGAGGGAGATAATTCTATTTCTAGATGATAGAATACAATTTTCTTAGCTTATACAATGAACCATAATTTCCTGTTATTGTGTAATTCTTTTACTTCCCATGTTTCTCAAAAATCCAAGCCACTCAATTCAATAATTACTCTGTGGGAGCGGAGTTGGAGCATCAAGATGAAGCTCTTCACAGATTTTTCTCTACTGAACAACCCTTCTAGTCTTCACCTTCACATTTGGTAAAGGCACAGTCAATGTTTGCCTTCCTCTTGTTCATGGAAATAAATCAAAAGGGACACAAGCAAAGGTAGTTTTACAGGGCAGCTGCTGCTCTCAGGACTGAAGCCAGAGAAAGCTGCTATTGATTTCTCTAGCCTCCTACCCAAGTGTAGTAATGGTCCTACTGAATACTGTAGGCGACATGAAAAGGCCACCTTCTTGGCTGACTCTGTTCTCTGTTCGCTGTGTGCATCTGCAGATAATTGAGAGACTGATTAAAGAATCAACTAACTCAAGCCGAGTAGTTATGTATATCTCTTTTTTAATTTGATTCAGCTATAAAAGATTAAGTAAATGTATTTCGCCTCCCCCAAAGGTGAAAAATCTCAAATGCATGCCAGCAAACTGTTCTCTCTGAAGACTAATTGATGTTTTGCACTCACAGTCTTGAAAAATAATCCCTTCTATGCCCAATGCCATTTGTAATGAGATATATTATGCTGACAGCTTGAGCTTTTGCAAAGGTACGGAACTCAGCATGTAAATAATTGTGTCTGCAATTTTAAAATTTGGTAGAAGCAGTGCACTGTTTGGGGTGAAGGCTATTCTTGCCAGTGCTTGGCCAGCTGTGCCCAAAGGTGTAACTCAGCATCTTTTATGTCCTCCAGCAGCCCTTAACCAGCCATATGTAACCAAGAGCTACTGAGTAAGTGTCTGCCACAGGTCTTAGCACACTTAACAAATGGGGATTAGTCAACAAATGCTTGTAGAATGAACAAATGATCACAGCAAAGAGATCAATCTTAACACAATTCAAACTTATTTCTCACCCCCAGAAGGAAAAAACAATAGTAAATCAGTCAGTCCCAGATGAGCACACAGGAGGCTGGTAGCTTTCAGGGCTCTGACTGAGCTCAGCTCCATGTGTGGTGACCACAGGATACGATTGACACACTGGCTATCCTTGGGGAGCAAATGAAATTCTTCATTTCAAATGAGTATTTAATGTGGTTTTTTTCCTTAAAAAGAAAATCTGGTTATCTCCCTAGCACACAAAAATTTGTCCTTTTAATTCTGACTAAGAAAATAAGAATTTGTACTTAGAACTTCTTTAAAACAATGAAAAATAATGTTTCCTTTATTAAAACAGATGGATTTAACTGGAATTGTTGCATGGTCTCATGAATGGAGAATTCGGACGGGTGCTGCTGAGTGATGGAAGGGTTTATACCAGAGCTGTAAAGTCATACTTGCCTTTTGATCTGGTAATATCATTTATGAACAGCATTTGAAGGAATCAACACAAAATACAGAACCTAATTTTATAAGGACAGTTATAGTAAAGCCATTATAACAGAGGAAATTTGGATGCAACCCAAATACCCAACAGTAAGAGAACGGACTAAGCCAAGAATAACATATCAACTCAGTGGTGCCCTGTGCAGACATTATAGCACTGAGCAGGTGGTTTGTTTCAATGTCTGGAAATGTCTGCATGAAATACTGTTAATTAGAAAATGCAGAATGCAAAACATTTGTGCCCAATGATTACAACTCTGTGAAAATATACCTGGTATTTTGAAAAGAGTCAGAAGGAAATCAAGTGATATGAACAGAGCTAGAAGTGCATTGAATTTCTTTTGTGTATTGTGGATGGTTGTTTTGTGGATTGTGTAAAAGGAAGGAAGGAAGGAAGGAAGGAAGGAAGGAAGGAAGGAAGGAAGGAAGGAAGGAAGGAAGGAAGGAAGGAAGGAAGGAAGGAAGGAAGGAAGGAAGGGAGGGAGGGAGGGAGGGAGGGAGGGAGGGAGGGAGGGAGGGAGGGAGGGAGGGAGGGAAGGAAGGAGGGGAAGTACTGCATGCAAGCTGGGGCAGCCATTTGAAGCATTCTGTCATTCAGAGATGTTCATAGATTAAGATCACTAGAGAGAAAAACAAGTGGGAAATCAGAAAGACCCAGGAACAGCTAAAGCTAGTCCATATGCCTAATAAAAAATCAAAATTCATTTGGAACATGATCCATTCTGAATGCCTTGCAGCATGGGCTAACAATTGGAAGCCATAATGACCAAGATGTGTTCAGTCTCCTACTGGGAAAGGCAACTTCCCTTGGCCAGCAATATTAGTTCCTTAGCAAACCATTTTCCAAGTGATGATGTTACCATTAAAGAAAAATATTAACATTTGCAGAATTCACCATCACCCAGCAGAGAACAGCATGCCAATACCTTTAGAATTGATTTCTGTGCATTTGTAGTACACCTTCCAGTTTCAGTGGTTTAAATTAATCACTAATGAAAATTAGAAAGCATTAGTTTCACATTGTATTTGCAGCATGGCCCCTGGACCTAAATGGGGGAGGGTCTCTGCAAATAAGGGAAATTATTGCCTTAGGATTTAGTCCTTGGGTTCTCTGTGGGACATCTCCAAAGATTTTCTAATCTTTTGTCCATGTTTAAATTAGGCTTCATTGTTGCTGATTTTTTTCTCAGTATTTCTGACAAATGCAATTATAATTAAGAGGTGAGAACACAACGTGTTTTGGACAACGAACACACTGTTGGACTATTTTCTATTTTACAGGACAAAATCAAGGGAAACAATACTCTTAAAATTATTTTAGGTATGTAGACAGCCAATATCAACATGCATGTTGGGAAGAAGGCAAAAATGATGACAGCTGAAATGTATTTGATCTGAACGCTTTCATATAAGCCACCATTTTATGGCTGTGGAGGGACTACAAGAAAATGGTGGCTGCTGAAGCTGTATTTCTGTAAGCAGGATATATGTAAAACAGCTACCCCCTGTGAGGTGGTTAATGTGCTGTCTCAGCCTTAAAAGCAGTGTCCTTGCCCATATACAGACTGACTCTCTAATATTTGTGCTGAAATTGACGTTGCAAAACCAAATATTAAGAAGCCATATTTTCTGAAAGGAAAAATATTTACCAGTTTAATTAAACAGTGCATTCCTTTGCATCACCCTCTTCCCTCCACCGATAATCCCCAAGGAATAAAATGCAGGTACCACAAGAAAGCAGAGCTTGAAGGTGCCTAAATTCTCTGACTGCTATTTGTGAACATGAGATTTATTTAAAGATAAGTAACTAGGCTTTGCTTTTTCTCTTTTTACCAATGGTAAAGATTCATATAGCATGGTAATCTCTTTTTTATTTTTAATATTTTTATATTTTATTGAGTTAATTTTATTTATTAAAATATATTTTAAATTGAATCACAATGAGATAGACCCTTAGAAGGCCGTTCATAATTAGGTTTCAGTCATACAGTGTTCCAACACCCATCCCTTCATCAGTGTACATTTCTCAGCACCATTGTCCCCAATTTCCCTCCAATCACCCTCCACCCCCACTCCCCACTTTCCCTCTATGGCAGACACTTTTATTCTCTCTCTCTGTCTCTCTCTCCCTCTCTCCCTCCATCCCTCCCTTTTGGGCATTGTGTTTTGCAATACAGATACCGAAAGGTTATGAGGAATATTCCTTTACCTACTCTTAGCACTTAGTTCTTTTTCAACATAATCATTTCTAGCCTTTATTGTCAAAGGGACTCTTTTTCATTGTTAGTGGGAATGCCAACTGATTCAGCCTTTTTTAAAACAACATGAGCATTGCTCAACAAACTGGAAATTGAGCTCCCATTTGACCCAGCAATACCAGTTCTGGGAATATAAGCTGGGTGCCCAAAAACACACAGCAGAAACATCATCTGGACTCCTATGTTCATTAAAGTACTATTCACAATATCCAGACTATGGTAACAACCTGAATGCCAGATAACAGATGAATGGATAAAGAAACTATGGCATATCTACACAATGCAGTAATTTAGAAAAAAATGAATTCATGAAATTAGCCTATAAATGGATGGACATGGAAAATATCATGCTGAGTGAGATGAGTCATAAGAAGAGGTACAGATATAGAATAACTGCACTCATTTGTGGTATATTATATATAATCTTCATTTATATATATATGAAGACTAATAGCCACAACCAGAGAAGACAGGGGCTAGGAGGACTGTTCATGGTTGAATACTTTCTTAAATGGTGTGTAAGCAGTGATTATATTCATTCTGTGATTTTCTAAATGAGGGAATAAAGGGTTGACTCAGATTAAGACCAACCATAAAATAAGCACTGGTGTCTGTCTCCTTTGTCTATCTATCCCCATACATAAACGAATTCTAGTTTATTATCTTTGTCTTTTCATATACATAAATCATGAGTATGAGCATTTCATGTGTGTTAGCTAAGCGTTTCCACCACAACATAAAGTTAATACTTCTTGTGCCACATCACCTCATAGGTTCTTGTGAAGATAAAATGAGATCAAGTATGTGAGAGTACTTAGAAGAATGTTGAAAACTCACTACAATTGGAAGTGACTGTTGTAGCCATCTTTTCCTTGGACATCCTGTTAGTATGTTTATGCTACAAATAGAATATTGAGCTAGATCATTTTTACATTTTGGTAGCAATTTTACAAAATGGAAATGACTCTTCAGTGAAGGTAGCCTAAGTTTTATTCAGTTCTGTCTATTAGACAGGTTTTTAAATTGTTTGTGAATTGTTCATCATTTAACTTTTATGCTTTTGAGAGCACAAAACATAATGGCCAAGAGGGACCCCAAATGAACTTAGGCAAAGGGAAGGAATGGGTAACAGGAAGAGGAAAATAGGCTCTTTTCATCACCAGTTATTTCTAGAAAAATGTGCCTTGGGGAGAGGAAAAAGACCTCTATACCTTTTTCTTTGGCAGAAGGTAATTAAATCAGTATGAATCTTGTTTAAAATGTTCTTCAGAAATTGCTGGGGTGCCCCTTGAACTGAGGCAGTTTGTAATTAAGATCATGACCTCAAGCAGTTGCTACTGAGTTGCTAAGGAATATTAACTATCCAAAGCTATGTGAATCCATTCAAAATTAAAATGAAATGTTAGGCCTGCTTGGTAAATCCTTATTCAAAGCCACTAGTAAGGCTTTATTCAAAATGGTTGGCTCTGTTTTCCTGTAGAACCTTTTGGGAGAATAGATTTCACCCTTCAGATTAGAGTGTAGAGTGCTGTGTTACTCAGATTGCTAGAAGATCTCTTGTAGGGCATAGATGTCTTTTCACATGATCAGCACTGTGAACAGGTTACATTGTCCCTTAAAATAGCCACATCTACACTGTCTGTGGATTGCTGAATATTCACTGAAAACGCCATTTTGAGAAATCACATAAAGATGACACAGATGTTAAAACCACTACCCATTACCTTTGTGGAGGGACAGCAGTTCATTCAATCTCTTACTCTCTTTTTGGAGGCCACAAACCATCTTTGTCACTTTTATGAAGTGTTCTAATAGCAAACTTTGTGCTTAAAAGCACACACAATCAAATAATATCATTTAATTCAACATAATTTTTATAATGTTGAGGAGAGAAATATCTCAGCCAACTTTGAAGTAAATGGCAGTGTTTAAGAACCATGGAGCAATAGCACAGTGGGTAGGGCGTTTGCCTTGCATGCGGCCAACCTGGATTCGAATCCCAGCATCTCATATAGTCCCCTGAGCACCACCAGGAGTAATTCCAGAGTGCAGAGCCAGGAGTAACCCCTGTGCATCGCCAGGTGTGACCCAAAAAGAAAAAGAAAAAAGAACCATGTTTCATTACATAGCATATAGTCTCCTGAGCACTGCTATGAGTGATTACTGAGCAGAGAGTAATTGTTAAGGCCTGAATACTGCCATCTGTGGCCCCAAATCCTACCCAAAAGTCACAGCTTCCAAGAACCTTTCACCAATGGTAAGTCTCCATTTCAAAACTAGTGTTCTGGGGGGCTGGAGAGATAGCACAGCGGGTAGGGCGTTTGCCTTGCACGTGGCCGACCCGGGTTCAAATCCCAGCATCCCATATGGTCCCCTGAGCACGGCCAGGGGTAATTCCTGAGTGAAGAGCCAGGAGTAACCCCTGTGCATCGCCAGGTGTGACCCAAAAAGAAAAAAAAAAACTAGTGTACTGACTTAGAACCTTAAATTATTATTTAGTGTTTCAGTTTCATCTTCATAATTGAATCATAAGTTCTCTGGGTGTCAGAACACAAAGAATACTATCTCATGCTCCTCTTTGCTCTGAAGAGGCTAGAGAAATAACCAAATAAGCAAAAAACATTTTTAAATAAGTAATTTTTTGGCTTTTGGTCCTCACCTGGCAGGGCTCAAAGCACAGGGCTCTGTGCTCAGGGATCATTCCTAATGGGCTCAAGGCACAATGTGGGATGCCAAAGATTAAACCTGGGTTGGGCATGTGCATTACAATTACTCTACCCATTGTACTATAGCTCTGACCCCCAGAAGTGAGAAGATTTCTGTTAAAATTATATATACTGCATGAAGAAGAGGGACAGACACAGAATGATTTCTCTCATATGTGGGAAAAGAAGCACAGGAAGATAATAACGAATGGTCAAAGGCAACAAGACCTGAGAATTGGTCTACAGAACTGAGCTTAACAGGGTAGGGATAAAATAGGGAGGTGAGGGGCAGAGTGTTGAGGTAGATGTGGGGGACTGAGATGGTAGAGGGAAGTAGACACACTCATGGAGAGTCTAACATTAACAGTATTGTAATAGCAGTGTTAACAGTATTGTAAATTATTACGACTATGTAAAAAAGAAGATGTATACCTCTATATACACTGGAGAGGCCCAGAAAAAAACTGAGTCACTCCCTCTTGTGGTTCCAGGGGACATCTAACACAATTCATCTAAGGCAAAGGATATTGAGAAGAAGGGAGTATCAGTAAAGAGGTTACCAGAGAAGGTACAGTAAGACAAGAAGGTGTAGATAAGGCGATTAGGTATTCCAGGGAGACCCCTTTTAGGGAAGGCTCTCACATATAAAATATACCTTTTTCTAAAGGTGAACATCCTGCCTTTAGGGATCTTCCCATAAAATTAACCATTTTCCAAAAATATTTTGGCATGACATATTTTTGCTTCCTACAAGGACAAGAAGAATGTATCTTTTCTGCATTCCTCACATCACATAATATGGAGTTGGTTACTGTTATGTAGTGAATTGCATACCCCAAAGTCCTTATGTGGAAGTCTGACTCCTAATACCTCAGAATATCATATTTCAGGGTGAGATTTTTAGAGAGTTATCAAGTTAAAATCAACCTCATAGGATGGGGTCAAATCCCATATTATTTGTGTCTGCATAAAAATAGGAAGAGCATGTCTAAGAATATAATAAATGGGGTATTATATCCAACCAGTGGTTGACCCTTATTCTCTCCCTGTCTCCATATATGGTCCACCAAGCACTGACAAGATTAACACCTGTACACAGAGCAAGGAGTAGCTCCTGACCACCTCCAGATGTGTTCCCAATCCCAACCCTTAAAAAGACAAGGAAGATACACCAGAATTATACATACAGAAGAACAATACTGTGAAGAGAAAACAAGAGAATGGTCCTGTGAAAGCCAAGGAGAACAACCTCAGAAGAAGTCAATTCTTCCAGTACTTATATCTTGAACTCCCAGCCTAAAGAAATTTAAGGAAATATTGCTTTTTTGTTTAAGCCACAGGCATACATTGATTCTCTTATGAATAAATATTCTTTCTCTTTGGAGGAAAGGAGAATAACAAAAGGAAATCTATTAAAAATAAATAATAAACCAAGGAAAAATTTCTAAGCATTAAAACATAAATGGCAGCATTAACGCACTAGGCAGAAGTTAGAGTGAGAAAGATTGGTAAGTCTGCTTATCTAGGACTCATTGCACCAAAGAGCTAAGACATAGAGAGCATTCCTATGTGCCAAGCGCTTCTTATTCTAAGTGTTCTACAATGGACAGACTTGTTTAATTTCTACAAAACTATAAAAAATAAATTCTATTATTATCACTGTAGATAAGAGGGAAATGAGGCTGAGAAGTTATTATGAGTTGGTCAATTTATGCAACTAAGTGGAAGATTCAGAGCACAAATGCAGGAAGTCTAATTTCAGGTCAAATACTGCTATATTGGTCTGCTACTTGGCTCATTGAGCTGCTTCCAAGTGTATTGCACTTGCTAATCTAAATTTTATTTTTCTAAATACCTTTTCTGGTTTTTGTTCACTTGTGTGGGACACACACACACTCACCCCCCAACACACACCCCTGGCAGTTCTCAGGGCTTATTCCTGGCTCTGCTATCAGGGATCTCTCCTGGCTGGGCTAGGGGTGGGGAACCACATGGGTTGTCAGGGATTGAACCCAGTCGGCCATGTATAAGGTAAGTGCTTTATTCACTGTACTATTTCTCCAACCTCAACATTTTCTGTTCTTCAAACAGTTTTGTTTAGTTATAATTTATATATCATAAACCATGTCCATTAAAATGTACACTACCTTATTTTTTTGGCTTGGGACCATGTACATCTGTGCTCAGGACTTTCTCCTGACTCTCAGGAGGGGACTGAAGGAACCATATTTTGTGTTTGAGATAGAACACAGGCTGGCTGTGTGCAAGACAAGTACCTTATATTCTTTAATTTTTAAACTGTTTTTTTGAGAGAAAATGGAACATTTTTACTTCATTCAAATTTAGTTGATCAAAATGTTATCTCATAAAAGGTATTCAGTGTTTAATAATTCTGTGGTTTCCCCTATAATTTACTTTTCCTAGAAACAGCAATTGCAATTAGCCAAATGTAAATAGTTTGCTATGCCAACTAGTTTCATTTCTGTTCAGCATGTCAAGCCACTAATTCTTGAGTGGGTTAAAAATCTAACACAGTATGAAATTTAGTCTCTGGAAATCAGATCTCTAAACTAGATTCTACCATAAAGATTTTTCTTTAAATGCATGCTGAGAGGCCTGGGGATAGCTCAGTGGTAAAGTGCCTGTCTTGCAGACATAAGGTTATGAGTTCAATTCCTGGCACCAGCCCACATGCTGAGTGTGATCCTAGCAGTTGTGCTGTTTATGATTCATAGCATGACACCAAGAATGTGCAATTTCTGGCACACCACAAAAAATGTGTGCATGATCCCCTGATCATCACAACAACAGCCAAGGGAAGAAGGGAATCAAATGGATGAATGAATTAATTAATTAATATGCTCTGAGAAGATGACTATTCAAATTGGCCAAATACTTGAAGAATCCAACAGAGTTGTCATTTTGTTGCAGTATTGTGGTCTTCTTGACAGTAAAACAAAATTCTTAAAAACAAAACAAACTACCGTGACAAAGGTAGTTCCTGAAATGGAACACAACCTAATTTGGCTCCATTTTTGAGCTGGATCACAATTACTTCTGAGTTGTAAGGAAACTGGAGTGACAAGGGTGGGGGGAATACTCTTTGACATTGTCTGAAGGAATTTCTCTACCAGACCTCAATGCAAACTCTCATACCTCCAGCAGAACCTTATCATGGACCTAATCCCCTCTCCCCAGTATCAGTATCCACTGAGCCACGGCCCTTTGTGTAAAAATGTAACGTTGCTTCCTAAGATCTCGCTTTAGGCAGAACTCTTCCAAAAAATTGGGGTACTCAGTGTCTAAGAAATAGTACAAAGACTTTAAATTTCCATATAACCAACACAATAAGACAAATTTCTTCTGGTCAATAGGTCCTTTTGCATCCCAGCATTGCACGCCATCTTTTGATGGGAGCCGGAAATTTAACATTGGTAATTCATTCCTGTGACTTAATACTATTCCCTATTAAACTGCAGCTTCTTCAAAGAAAGGTAAGCCAGAGAATTTAAGTAAGTTGATGCAGTGATCTTTGGATGTTTCTCTGAAAATGACTGTGGAGGGGAGGAAGAAGGAGTAGGATGACAGTAGGAAACTTAAAGAAGCTAGGAACTTTGGATTTGTAAATCCAAATAGTGGTGGTAAGAAGGTATGATGGTGGTGGAACTGGTGTCAAAATATTGAATAACTCATTATTATTAACAACTTTATGAAAATAATCACTGTATTACTGTATCACTGTCATCTCATTGTTCATTGATTTGCTTGAGAGGGTGCCATAAATGTCTCCATTCATCCTATCCCTGAGATTTTAGCAGCCTCTCTTTACTCGTCCTTCCCAAAGTGCTGCATCGGAGGTTCTTTCAGAGTCAGGGGAATGAGACCCATCATTGCTACTGGTTTTGCCATATAGAATATGCCACAGGGAGCTTGCCAGGCTCTGCTGTACAGGCAGGATACGCTCAGTAGCTTGCCAAATTCTTCCAGAGGGAGAACTAGACAATAAGTGCTCACGCACTTCTAGTAGCATTGTTTTATAGTCTCTGGGTCTTGGCCTTGATGGGATTACATGGCGCTGGGGGCAGAATCTCCTGCCCCACGCGTGGCTGTCTTCACTGGGGCCTCTCGGAGGGAGCGGGTTGAGTTTCCCTCCCCACCCGGAGCAGAACCCCAGCAACCAAAGACCTCTGATACCCAGCCACAGCCATGCTCACGTCCACTCTCCACACGCTCAGAGGAGCCTCATGCATGAAAGAACTTGCAGAGAAACCCAGGTGTGCTGGACCCGGGGCTGAGATCTTCAAGCATGCTCGGAGCAGGACTGGGCTTCCTCCACCCAGATCCTCCATTTTCCAGTAGCTAGGCAGTCACACCCACAAATTGTCCCTGGCACCGTGTAATTCCATAAAATAGCACTGTAACACTGTAGCACTGTCCTCCATTGCTCATTGATTTGCTGGAGCAGGAACCAGTAAGCGGGCACCAGTAACGTCTCCATTGTGAGCCATTGTTACTATTTTTGGGCATATCGAATATGCCATGGGTAGCTTGCCAGGCTCTGCCATGTGGGCGGGATAGTCTCAGGTAGCTTGCTGGGCTCTCCGAGAGAAATGAAGGAATCAAACCCAGGTTGGCCGCGTGCAAGGCAAATGACCTACCCACTGTGCTATTGCTCTAGTTCTATACAGAGAAGATTAGCATGGCCCATAAAAAAAAAACCTTCAAAGTTGTATTTGCAGGAGGATGAAGCAGTAATACATTGGGTAGGGTGTTGCCTTCCATGGGGATGACCTGGGTTTGATCTCTGGCATCCCATTTGTTTCTACAAGCACCACCAAGAGTAATTCCTGAGTGCAGAGCCAGGAGTAACCCCTGAGAACC
This sequence comes from Sorex araneus, assembly GCF_027595985.1. Lineage (NCBI taxonomy): Eukaryota > Metazoa > Chordata > Mammalia > Eulipotyphla > Soricidae > Sorex > Sorex araneus. Next base: position 76,975,905 of record NC_073313.1, on the reverse strand, counting down.
TCTGGTTGTGACCCAAAAAGAAAAAACAAACAAAAACAAAAAACAAATGAAAGTTGTATTTTCAATAATAAAATATGTTTAATGTAAAATTAAAAAACCTGTATTTCCTAATTTTTTTCAGTATAATCTATTATAACTGAACATGAGTGAAAGTTCTGGATTTAAAATTGTCAAGAATGAACTTGTGCTTAAAATTTATAGACTCATCTTTCCAGCCCAGGAATAAATGCAGCAAGCTCTCCAGGAAAGCCTGCAGAGAACATCTGCATCAGCTGCCACAAAGCCTCACACAGAGGCCCTTTTGTAGAATGGAAGGAGGCTTCCAAATTAAGGCCCTGCTTCTGTGAGCTGCCAAATAGAAACTCAGCACACCTAACAAGGCAGCCAGTTAAATAAATACTCTTAATAGTGAATCAGCACCTAAAAACAAGTAATTTTTAAAGTTTTTTTTTTAAAAAATATTGTGGGAGCAGGTAGGGCACTTGCCTTGCGCACGATCTAATCAGGTTTGATTCCCAATACCAAGCCCATGAGGAGTGAGACCAGAGCCAGAAGTAAACCCTAAGCACTGCTGGGTGTAGCCAATAAAACAAAAATTAAATTAAAAAAAGAAATGTATTGTTATTGTAAGGAAAATGATGTTTCACAATAGCTCTGTATTTTCTATTTACTATCTTTTAAAACATTTTGAACAGGGGGCTGGAGCAATAGTTCAGTGGGTAGGGCATCTATCTGCCTAACACACAGCAAACAGGGGCTCAATTCCCAGCATCCCATATGGTTCCATGAGCGCCACCAGGAGTGAATCCTAAGTCTAGAGCCATGAACAGACCCCAAGCATCACCAGGTATGACTCAAAAAGCAAATAAATAAATAAATAAGAGAAACATTTTGAACAGTATAATTTCTTTACTAACAATATTAGATATAAAGCCTAGAGCTCCATGCTTTATATATATCATTTCATTTAATTTCCACAAAATCTCCCGAAGTTGATGTTATTGTTTTATTCATTCTTCAGGTCCACAGAATTTAGGTAATACACACATAATAATAGGGTCAGAATATATAAGCAGAATAATATAAACAGAATTATAACCCACTTAAACCACTTTATCATACTACCAGTCACAATTAGGCCAGACAAACTCTACTTCTGATTCACAAGCTCAAAAATATATTTTTTCTTTTTGGGTCACACCCGGCGATGCACAGGGGTTACTCCTGGCTCATGCACTCAGGAATTACTCCTGCAGTGCTCAGGGGACCATATGGGATGCTGGGAATCGAACCCGGGTCAGCCGTGTGCAAGGCAAACTCCCTACCTGCTGTGCTACTGCTCCAGTCCCTCAAAAATATTTTTAATTCTTCTCAATGACCCTGAGTTACCATATTGATAAAATTTCCAACTTTACCTAACACCTGCATTGGCTCTGGTTTTTCTTATAGCACAGAATTCAAAATCTTAGGGATTATATTTAAGGCCTCCTCAATTTGATCACAACCTACTTTTCAGACCTATTTTCTATTACTAGCTTCATCTCTCCATACACCATTTCACTTTTATCTGCCTTATGCTCTAGTAATGCTCACTCACTTACATTTTCTGAAAATGCCACATCTCATCTGATCTTTGCTTATGCTATTCCTTATGCTTGAAAATCCTTCTTTAATCACACTTCCTTCTTCACCTAGATGAATTGTTCCTTCTTCAAAGTCCAGTTGACATGTCAATTCCTCTCTGAAGTCTTTCTTAATCACAAAAAGTTTTGAAAATTAAAATTACTTATCTCTAATATTTACACATAGTTCAATAAGTCTTCAATGATTTGAGGCTTAGTAACTAATAAAGCATTGAGTCTCATATAGGCTCTCAAAAATGATATTTTCGCTCTTTTCTCCAATCTTACCTCAACCCCAGGTGAAATTTCCTCTCTTCTGTTATTCATTCTATGGTGCTTTTTGAACTCAACTCTACAAAGCAGAAAAAATTCAGACCAGTAAGTAGCCAAGCACGGGTTAGAACCTTACTATATACCTGTGATATATAGACAAACAGTGAAGAGATTACTCAGAAACTTTGCAGAAGTGGAAAATCACCAAGGCTGCCCCAGAATGACAGAATCAGAAACTGCATTTAACTCGATTCTGATGGAACTCTTGCTCAGTAAAAACTAAAGTAGAATCCTTACTCACATTAAAATTGCTTCCAAATCATCTGAAGCAATCTTTACAATTACAAAATCTGAGCATATGAAATAGATTCTAAGTCCTAGGAACTCCAGAAATCTAGATTATAACAAAGTTGGATTTGAATATTTCCAGGAAATTTAGCCGAATTTGGAGGACATTTGATAACAAATATAACACCAATGAGGTTATCTGAGTGTCTCTCCAAGTTCCTAGAAACTTTTTTGATTTGATACTTAGCTAGCAAAACAGAAGATCATTTAAAAGGCTACAAATCATATATCTTCCCAATCAAGATTCAAAGTTGCCTTTTATAAAATTTTATTTTGTTTTGAGCCCCACCCAGCAGTGCTCATGGCTTACTCCTGGCTCTACACTCAGGGATCATTTCTAGCAGGCTTTGTGGACCATATGGGATGCCAGGAATTGAACTCAAGTTTACAACATGCAAGGCAAATGCCCTACTTGCTCTACTATTTATTGGTCCAGCCCCAAAGCTGTCTTTTTCTCATAGCTTCGTGCCCCCGAAAAATGTAAACATCTTCATTCATCTATTCTCTCAGGAACCTTCCTTTTCTCTCAATAGGAGAAAATCTACCTCACTCAGGATCTCTGTATCAGAATAAAAGCTGCCCCCTTTTAGGCTGAGTATCAAGAGCCAAAAGCAAGCAAAGAAAACAAACGAAAGTCAGAAGGAATCAAATAACACTGTCCTTTGTTACTGTAGGCTACAGCTCCTTGGACAACTAGAACCACAGGATTTCAATATTTGGCATACTAGGGTCAAAAAACAAGGAAAGTACTCAGCAGGAAATTCTGGTCCCAATGTTGGGAATCATTTACAGGAAACTGAAAATGGCAACATTCATGTTCATGTGTTGTTGGTGTCAAGCAAAAGAGTTCACTAAATATTTCACTAAAATTGTCACTTAATACACTGAAAAAAAAATTGAAATGACCATTAATACACAGGGTAGCTATGGGGTAGATAAGGAGATATCCTCAACCATGTCTGACCATAACCTCTTTACAATCTTGTTTTCTTCTTCTGACCTCCTCTACACCAAGTTTTCTGGTTGACACCCTAGTCTCATGATATAGCCTCTCATTTGTGTAATATTTACCTGTGGCCCCCTTGGAATATTCTAAGAACCCACATGGGAGCATATTCCTCCCAGTTGAGAAATGCTCCTCTGTACAACCAGAAAGAAAATAAATACAGACAAACTTTCTGAGAGGCATGTTTACAATATCCTAAAGGACAGATGCATAAGTAAGGTTCTTGGGACCTCACATGGAAATTCATTGCCAATGACCTAAAACCCGATTCAGTATACAATCTCCTACCTTTTTTGTTATGCCAGCCAGTTTTTTTTAACAAATGAGAATAGCCAGTGCTGGTGAGAGTAGGATAAAAAGGAAGGAGGCTTTTGCTTACTATTGGTGGAGATAAAATTGCATATCTCTTCACAGGATATTTTAGAAATAATTATCAAAAGCCTTAAACACATACGCACTTGCATTCAGCAATTCTATTACAGGAATTCATCCAAAGGAAATAATTTTGGATGTTTGGACAGATGTCTATATAAGGATGTTTATCACAACTTTACTTGTAGTAATAAAAACTGGAAACAGAAACCAGAGCAAGTGGGGTGCTTGCCTTGCACACAGGTGTGTGGAACTACATCTGATCCCCTGAGCCCCACCAGGTGTGATCCTGAGCACAGACACACGAATAAGTGCTGAGCACTGCTGGGAATGAATTCTACCCCCCTCAACTAAGGGAAAAACCTACATAGACGACAAAAGACAAATTGGTTAGCAAAATTATAAGCCATCTCTTAAATAGGATGTCATGTAGCCACAGAAATGATCATTAAAAATTACTATGCAATTTTTGAACTATTTTATCACTATAAAAATATTAACAATATATCATTGAATTTAAAATTTGTGTACATGGTAGAACATCGGCTTTAAAAATATCCAAATATTTGCATAGACCTGTTAGCATACAAAAAAGTTTGGTGTAATAGATGTGAATAGTGTCTATTTTTTGTGTGGCAGAATCAAGAAGGCTTTAGAAACACTTTTTCTTTTGCACATTTTCAGATTTTTCTATAATCAATGCATATTCTAAATTTTAAAAATATTTCAGGGACTGGAGTGATAGCACAGCAGGTAGGGCGTTTGCCTTGCACGCCCTTGACCCGGGTTCAAATACCAGCAACCCATATGGTTCCCTGAGCACCACCAGGAGTAATTCCTGAGTGCAGAGCCAGGAGTAACCCCTGTGCATCGCTGGGTGTGACCAAAAAACCAAAAAAGCATTCAGCATCTTCTTACTTGAAGTCTTAGTTAGGATCACGAAATCTGTAGTTTTATGTCATTCTGCATTAGCCAAGAATTATTATTATTGTTGTTATACTCATCATTATTTTTGCTTTGGGGCCACACCCACCTATGGTCAGGGCTTATTCTTGGCTTTTCACTCAGGGATCACTTCTGGTAGTACTCAGGGGACTATATGAGTTGCCAGGGTCAGCTATGTGCAAGGCAAAGGCCTAATATCCGTATGAGCCCTCTGATGCCAACTAAGGTTTGTCTGTTTTTTTGTTTCGTTTTGGTACTTCCTCATCAACATTACAACAAAAGATGAGAATCTGCTGCATCTATTTCAAAACTAAGGAAAGATCACTGTATCACTGTCATCCCGTTGTTCGTCAATTTACTCGAGTGGGCACCAGTAACATCTCTATTACACTCAGCCCCAAGATTTTAGTAGCCTCTCCTTACTCATCTTTCCCAATTATTGGAGGCTTTTTCAGGGTCAGGAGAATGAGACATTACTACTGTTTTTGGCATATCGAATACGGCACAGGTAGCTTGCCAGGCTCTGCCGTGCAGTCAGGATTCTCTCAGTAGCTTGCCGGGCCCTCCAAGTGATATGCATATATCTTTTACTGTATTTGGGATATGAATATGCCATGAGGAGCTTGAAAGGCTCTCCCATGCAGGCAATAGACTCTTGGTAGCTTGTCAGGTTCTCCAAGAAGGAGAACAAGGCTATTAGACCAAGCTTCTGGGAGCTTGGTTTTATAGTCTCTGGAAATTGGCCATTGGTGGGATTACACAGCGCCGGGGGCAGTTTGTGAGTGTGGCTGCCAAACTACTGGAAAATTGGGGGTCTGGATGGAGAAAGCTCAGTCCCAATCTGAGCAGGCCTGGAGATCTCAGCCCCAGGTCCCGCACATCTGGGTTCCTCTGCTGGTCCCTTCATGTGTGAGGCTCGTCCGGACGTGTGGAGAATGGCCTTGAGTATGGCTGTGTCTGGGTTCCAGAGGTCTCCAACTGTCAAGCTCTGCTTGGGGAAGGGAGCAAAAGGCAACCCATCCCCTTCTAGGGGCCCCAGTGAAGACAGTCAGGTGTAAGGGGGGGCAAGAGACTCTGCGAAGCTCTCTTCTGGGAGTTTGGTCTTATAGTCTCTGGATGTTGGCTGTTGGTGGGATTACACTGCTTGGATTGGGACTGAGCCTTCTACATCCAGACCCCCATTTTCCAGTAGCTTGGCAGCCACACTGACAAACTGCCCCCAGTGACATGTATTTAGATCCCATTCATGCTTTTGTTACATATCCTTTCACTCCGCTGACTCATTCTATCATCAGGTTACTATTTGTGCAGCCTTAGTGCTGGTAGAGCAAGGCAGAAGAATCATGACAAATCGACATCTTTGTGAGTCAGCAGAGCTGTTAAGAGAATTTCATTGAGTCTCTGAAGCTGCATGGAACAACTATACAAGACTAGAGAGAACTTCTTTATTCCAATAAGGCTTAAGACACTCAGTCCAATGCAACTAGAGCAATGCATCAAGGATGGCCACAATATTTTTATCTTCAGTTATCCTCAAAATGACTGCTGTTTCACCTCCAATATTATCAAGAACTATGCTTTTTAGAGTCAGCAACATAGTGCAGCAGCTATGGCTCCTTGGACTGGTCAACCTGACCTTTTTTAATTTTATTTTTTTATTGAATCACCTTGTGGAAAGTTACAAAAGTTTCAGGTTTAAGTCTCAGTTATACAATGCTCAAACACCCATCCCTTCACCAGTGCACATATTCCACCACCAAGAATCACGGTATACCTCCCCCTTCCCCCCACCTCCCCAGCCCCCCACCCCGCATGTGTAACTGGTAAATTTCAATTTACTTTCACTTTACTTTGATTACATTCAATATTTAAACAAAAAATTCACTATCATTGATTTGGAGTTCCTCCCCCCTAAAATTTGGTAATTTGTTTTCCATTGCTGAGAATGAAGAGATATGAGGTCAGGAGGCCGCACTAGCAGCCGCACAGTTTTGGATTTCTGTATTTTCAACCTGACTTTGATTGGAGGGATCCAATATGGTCCCATGAACCTTACCAGAAGGGATCCCTGAGTGAAAACCCATGAGTAAGCCCAAGCATTACCCTGTGTGTTCCGAAAACACACACACAAAAAAGAAAATTAAAAATTCGTGTTAGAGACATAGTACAGTGAGTGGGGCATTTGCCTGCATGCAGCCTACCCAGGTTCAATTCCTGATGCCACATATGGTCCCCCCCAAGCCCTGTCCGGAGTGATCTTTGATCACAGAGGTGGGAGAAAGCCCTCAGCACTGCTGAAATTTGCCCCAAAAGCAAAAAAAGAGAACTATGCTTTTTAAAATGCTGGTCAGGACTAGGAATGTGGCTAAAGTAACTGAGCATATGCTTTGTATGTGTGAGCCTCTGGGTTCTATTTCAAGCCTCCCAAACATTACTTGGTATGACTTTGGTGGCCTCTGAGACCTGCCTGGAATAGTTCCGACAGCTAACCACAGAAAAAATGCAAATTCCTGGTCATGACTCATTCGTGTGTCATGAAATAAGTTGTCAACTTTTTTCCTTAAAAAAAGGCAATAGGCTCCTTTCCGGCCCCGCGCGAGATCGACCCTGGAGGCAACTGAACCACTTTGGACACGAGAGGCACCCCCAAAATGCCTCCAAACTGTGTGCTCAGAGCTTCTGGCCCAGGCGCTGTCGGCAGGGTATGGTCTTTTCTCTCTCAACTCTTTCTTTTTGAATGCAGCGAGGCAATAGCCGGTTTTTAGACTATACAGGAAGCCCGGGAAAGCCGATGGGCGGGACTTCCAGATCCGCCCTGTGCCGGCCGACATTTAAGCACAGAGCCATGTGGGGACGCTCCTTTCCGGCCCGCGCGAGATCAACCCCGGAGGCAACTGAACCACTTTGGACACGAGCGGCACCCCCAAAATGCCTCCAAAATGTGTGCTCGGAGCTTCTAGCCCAGGCACTGCCAGCGAGTGATGCAATTACCAAAAGAATTTTCCCTGGACTTCATATAGAAATCCAAAACCTAATATATCTTGATTGTCAGCAACGTGTAAATGTTCCTTTTTGGCAGGGCTTAACGTGGGGGGAAACTCCAAACAATAGTACTAAGTTTTTTGTTGAAGGGTAAAAGATTGTAGCGATAGAATTTTAGGCAGAATTTTCCCTGGACTTTATATAGAAACCCAAAACTGCGCGGCTGCGGCAGCCTAATGTCATCTAATCATCAGCAATATGAAATGGTTCCTTTGTAATGGGTTGGACTTTGGGGGGACCATAATAGGGTTAAAGTTTGTAGCGACGTGTAATTTCTGGCTGTACTTTCCCTGGACTTTATACAGAAATTCAAAGCCACGAGGCCGCTGCCATGGCCGCGCAACCTATTGTCATTGAATCATCACCAATATGAAATGGTTCCCTTTTAACGGGTCGGACTTTGGTGGGAAATCCTAACAAGAATAGTAAGTCTTTTGCTGAAATATTGAAGGCTACCAAAGTGGTAGCCATCTCTATAGACTGAACTAAGCCATATTCCCACGCCGGCTGAGAAGAAATATCCTTCTTTCTCCGGAAGAAACGCGGCGTGGCGTTAACCATAGTATGATGTCCATTAAGCTGACACGGACCTGGTGGCGTGGGAATGGGATACAAGGGAATAAATTATTATGTACTTGGAACAGCGGGACGCTGGTGGAATCTTGAGCCGGGGCTGATACCAGCGTATTACTTTTGGTTCCAGAAACTGCTTGCAGACATTCTACCAGACTATCAACTAAGCCAGAGCCCCACGCTGGCTGATGACGAGAAATAACCATCTTTTTTGGTTTGTTTTCCCTTTGTCAGGCAGCGTGGTGATTACTAAACAGGCATGATCTCGGTGGCGCGGGACGAGGGGGGAAAAATAGAAAAGTTATGTAACAAACAGCGGGACTTAATATCTCTACATTCTCAGCAATGGAGAGCCATCAAATGCTTCCTTGACAGTGGGACTGTCTTTTCTTTTTGGGGGGGAAACCCTAGCAACAATAGTGAGTTATGTGTTGAAACATGGACTGTAACCAAGATAAAGCATAAACGAAGTGAAACTTATCACTTACAAGGGCAGGGACTGGGGGGGCAGGAGGGGGCGGGAGGTATAATGGGGTGGTTGGTGATGGAATATGGGCACGGGTGAAGGGAAGGGTGTTTGAGTATTGTATAACTGACATAATCCTGAGAACTATGTAACCCTCCACATGGTGATTCAATAAAATTTAAATTAAAAAAAAATAAATAAATAAAAAAAGAAAAAAAAGGCAATAAAAAGAAATAGTATGGTTTAAGATAGGAATAAAAAATTGATAAGAAATACAAAAGTAAGTAGTAAGAAAACAAGTGAGTTCTCTAGAATGTGTGCATACTCATTTCTACTTTTTTAACATTTAATATATTAGGTACTCTAGGAAATTATAAGAAAATTTAAAAGTTTTATAAGAATGTTAGAAGTTTTGTGTCTGAATGTTATTGCCCTGGGCACTACACTGCAGGCTATTGTCACTTGAATGCCCTGACCTCTCTTTGCTGCCTGTTTCCATTTTGAGATAAACAGGTTCTTCATTCAGATGCCTTTTCACTGAGTTTGACTTTTAAAAGTACAATACTAGTATCATAATTTTTCTTCTAAATTGACCAAAAGATTATATAAAATAGAGAGCAGCCTTGTATGTGGCCAGCCCAGATTTGATCCCCAGCACCTGCATTCGGTCCCGCAAGCACCAGCCAGGAGTGATCCCTGAGGGCAAACTAAGGAGTAATCCCTGAGCACTGTCAGAGTGACCCACAAAACCAAAATAAAGTAAGATAAAAAATATAGCAAATAGGGCCATGGATGCGACTTAGTTGTAAAGGGATTGCTTTGCATATGTGAAACCCAAGAATTCAATCCTTAGTAACACACACACACACACACACACACACATACATAGAGCAAATATTTGCTGTGATATGGGGAAAATGCCTTAATTTAATGCACCTTTTTCTCCCACCTACTCATGTCAAAGTGTAGATTCATATTATGAAACAAAAATATGTTTATTATTTTACAATTTTCTAAAATAGTCACTCTTTGAAAACATACTTTAATGTTGATTACTGCTAATGGTTAGTATGCTTAATTTAGAGAAAGGAGATATATTAATTAAATGGTGAGCTTTTTTAAAAAATAAAGGTATAATTGTATCAAGAAATAGAAGAAAAATTAATCTCAACAAAATATCTCCTGGACTCAGTTTCTAAGCAATTGCCCTATAGACTATAATTATGAATAAAATACCCTTTGAAAAGACCTCATCAAAATCAGGGAGAAATGAGAACAATAGGGTAGGTATTACAAAAGATTGGTTCTTCTCAGATAATTGTTTTTAATAAAATGGTAAAAGTGTAGAAAACACCAGGCAACTATAATTAGGATAATAATGTATTGTTCTACAGGAATATGTACTCTGTTGTTTCTTCTATTGGAGAGCAACAAAGAAAATGAAGTAAGAAATGGGTGAATACATTTGAAAGATAGTTATACATTGAACTGAAGAGATCATTAATTAATCTTTCCTTTATGGCAGAACCAGCGAAATAAGGAAGAGTGGATGTTGTGTCACATGTGGTCTCTGAGGACATTCTATTGTGGGGACTCCCTGAGGAGGCTACAGGATCACCTTTAGGTATGACACTATATACATTTTGTATTTGTTTGCCTAGTTACAGTGGCATTCACACACACAAAGCATCTTCACTCAGTGCTTGTAATCTATTCTCTGTCCATTGTGAGTGTGTGAATTGGTCTCTTTCATTGGAGGAAATTTCAGGGTCTTAATTTGATTGCCACCTTGACAAGAGATGGACCTAACAAGATAAAAGACAGCAGAGCAAAAATATCTGTTTTCACATGTCCCTACAAAATAAGAGGGGCTAGGGGAAATCCAAAACTACCTCATCCCACTCCAAACTGGCAAAGACAGTAACAAACTTCCTTGTCCATGAGATTCCACCCTTTGGCTACTTTGTGTCAGAGGCCAGACCAAACTTTCCCTTGCTACTCACAGAAAAGCATGGCTTCGCCCATCCTAGTGAGGTGGCTGAAATATACTGGGGATGTACACCCCTCATCTAAGAGCTATACCGAGCAAGCTTCAGCGGGAGAATCTTACCTCCTGAGCCACGTTTATTTTTCTTCTCTTCCGAAGCAGTGAGCCTGAAAATAGCTAAGTTCAAACCTTGATTGAAGTGTTACTTTTTTGGAAGTGTTATTAACTACTGGAAAATAGTGTTACTATTTACAAGTAACAGAGAATTTGGAGTGGGGGTACGTAAGTTCAACTCTTTATTATTTATAACCATGGGGCCTTGGCAAGTCCCTAAATCTTATGATTTACTCATCTGTGAAATTGGAGTGAATTTAATATCCAACTCAGGGGGCTGTGATGAGGATTCAATAATTAATGCAAGTAAAATTCTTATCCTGGAGCATGATGTAAACTTAAATATTAGCTATTTTTATTATATTATCAATGAGTGGGGATATTCCTCTCTATTGTTTCCCTTCTAACAGAAATTTTAGAATTTCAAAGTTCAATTAAGGAGAAACTAAGTGATTGTCACTAAAAAATTTAAACCTATACACTGAGCTCCTGTGATCTGGGATTGTTTTCCCTGAACAATTTTTAGTTTTCCAAGAGCTGGAGAGATAGTATAGCTAGTAATGCATTGGCCTTGCAGAAGACTGACCCGTGTTTGATTCCCTGCATCCCATTTGGTCCTCTCAACCCTGTCAGGAGTGATCCCTGAGCACAAAGCCAGGCTTAAGCCCTGACCATTACAGGGTATGACTGTAAAACCAAATAAATAAATTTTAAAAGTTTGTTAGTTTTCCGTGCCAGTGGAATCTTCTCTGCTTCATTTCATTTAGTGATTCCTTACAGTCAATAGATGCACAATACATATTACCCACACCTCATGCCCATACTTGAACAAACACACAGACACACATTCACACCAACACCCTCACATTCACTCATTTAATGGGACATTTAAACTAATTCCAATTCAGCTATCTTTGGGGCCCTGATCTAGGCAGGGAGTGCATGTATCTTTGTTTTCCAATAGCAATTTCATTTTTGCTTTAAGTTTCAACCTTTGTGCTTTTCCATAGGAAATCATGTTTGATTCCTGTCCACACCTTCCCTATAAAATGGTATTTCATTTTCTGATTTCAACATTATCAGAGTGAATTTAGAGCTCTGACAGTATTAGGTAAAATAAAATCATTTGTAGTGTGAAAATATGGAAAGGTTCTATTCCTTTCAAAGGGTTCTGGAAGGATACAGTATCTCTGCATCTCCATTTACTGTCCTTTGAGATGACCAGTGTCTTGAATTGGCAGTGGCTTATCTTCCACCCCACTCCTAGCAGTCTGGGCAAATTTTCCTGTATTTGCATTCCCTCCAGGAACAATTTTCCACCTGTTTCTCTGACTATTCTAGGCTCAGCTTGGGTAACATCCTCTACCTCACCTGGTTTGACACCTGACTTGAAAGTTTTAATAAATGTCCGCTAAAGAGCAAAAGTTGTCATGATTTCCAGGGGTATAAGTACTGACAGTTGAAAGCCAGCAACCCCAAACTTTATGAGGCATAGACATATTACCTGTCTTTCCCTGACCCCCGCCCCCACCCACATACACAATTTGAACAGATTCATTTATGCTTCATTAACTATCAAAGATTAGGACATAGTTTTCTCTCCACACAGGTTAAAGCAGAAAAAATGGCAGAGTAAAGATGCTTTCAGAATTGCTAAAGGAGAGGCTGGTGTGACAGAACAGTGGGTAGTCCGTTTGACGTGCATGCAACCAATCCTTGTTTGATCCCAAGCAGCCCATATGGTCCACCCAGCACCGCCAGGAGTAATTCCTGAGTGCAGAGCCAGGAGTAACACCTGAGCACCAGTGTGGCCTAAAATATAAAAAATAATAAAATAAAATAAATTGCTAAAGGAGGGACTCTAGGTGCTTTTGGAACTGCCCTCACATTTGGAATTTATTGTGCTCGGGCAGCAGCCAGACAGGGGCACCACAGTTGCCAGACTGATGACACATCTCCTGAGCTCATAAACTCTTTTTGACTTAGTTTATGCCCATCAGTGACCATTCTCCCATTGCTGTGTATAAATTCTAAATCCAAAAGGCCCACTGAGAAAAATGGGAGGTCATAGACGTTTGCATGAGTTTCCTTGGGGGAAGTGAAGAGGATGCAATCTACACTAATGAATGCCTGCATTGCCGTATATTTCATGCTACAAATATTCCCTAAAACTTAATTTTTTATCTATGTGTTGGCTATGCATAATCTGCCATTTCAGGCTCTGTAACTTTTTATGGTTATTTTTAGGCTTTAACTCATTATTTTAATATTCACTCTTCCTAATAATGAGGCCGCAATAGTCATTTTTTATAGGTAACTTTGTGTTATAAAATTACATAAGCATCAAGTCCTCATTATTATAAATTGACATATATATATTAAATTAAGTTCACTACTAAAAACCAGTCAGTCTGTCCTTCATCATACAACTGACCCATAAAAGGTAATTTTTGCTTTTTTCATTTCAGGTTTCAGTCTTACATTACATGCTAGAAGACCCATAAGATATTCTTTATGTTAAGAAGTATAACAAGAACTTAAGTTTCCAATGTTTTAATTAATGAACACTGGGATAGAACAAAACACTAGAAAACTCAAAATTCCTATTTTATCTAGGTATACTTAAAAATCAAATGATGATTGCCCTTTTCCATATCTTTTACAGCCATGGAAAATAAACAAGCTTTGACATAGCTCTCCAACTTTTCTACATGACATTTTGTTAAATCAAATATTGTTTGTAAATAATCATCAACAATTTCACTTTCTAAATGGAAGAAAAGATGGTAAGGAGAACTCGGATTTATTTTCTTTAGTGGGAGGACACACATGGCACTGATCAAGGGCAACTCTCAATAGTGGTTGGAATCCAGGGCTCCTGCAGGCAAAACAAGCACTTCAGCATGTTTTGAGATATTTCCCTGGCTTGAGTCTAGGAGTTCTTGAATGCCAATTTCTTGCCAAATGTTTTACTTATTTTACAAATATAGAGAGAGTCTATATTGTCCATGAAAAAATAAGGATTATGTTTACTTCCAAATGCTAAGAAAATGACATATAATTGTTAAACTCAGATTGTGCTGAAAATCAGTTTATATCACAATTTCATCAAGTGTTATCAACTTGTGACAATTTCTATGTCTTTCATTGTCTTGCATATCTTGACACAGATAAACTTTAATTTTACTGGATATTCCGGATAATATTCTGGGTAATATTTATATGGTCCATTACGTTAGAAAATGCTATATGTGGCCCCAGAGATATAGTACAGAAGGTAGGGTACTTTTCTTGCATGGGGCCAAACTGGCTTCAATCCCTGACACCCCATATGGTTTCCTGAGCCCTGCCAGGTGTGATTCCTAAATGCAGACCAAGAAGTAAGCCCTGAGCTCCAGTAGGTGTGACACCAAAACCAAATAAATAAATAAATAAAACAATTCTATATTAAACAAACGCTTATTAAATAATAGACTATGCTATAGTGTCTTTATAAAAATTCAGGAGGATTCTGCAATAAGCAGAAATTCCTAAATATTTGGTCTCAGAAGTGACCATCCTGAGCATCGAGAGGGAAATTCTGGTTTATAATCTTCTTCCTGCTTTTCTGATCTCAGGTCTCGCCAATCTTTCTTACACTTTCTAATCAACATTCAGAGACAATCAGGAACTATGAAACTGCTCTCCAAACTAGTCTCAGCCTCAGGACTTGAACTTAAACTTCTCCATCTGCGTTCTAGGCCCACCACAACTCTTCCAGCTGCAGCCATCTTTCCCCCTCCTACTCTCCCCAAACTCTGATATCTAGCCACACTAAGTGCTCTAGATTCTCCCAAACTGTCTCTCACCTTTCATGAGTCTATTCTGTCTTTTATTGCTTCTTTCTTGGTCTAGCAGAACCTGCTTCGTCCTTCCAATCCAGTACAAATGCTACCTATTTATGAGATCTCCTATCCTCTCCCATTCTTTCTAGCTTGATTTAAGAAAATCCTTTTGCCCCTGGGTTCTCATAAACAGAGTAATAACTTTCACTCTCCCACTGTATTCATCTCATTTTACTACCCCTTAGAGTTGGCTGCATATTTGTATCTTTCTCCAACCTAGTCTGATTCCTTTAGCATAAGAAATTGACTTATTTTATTTGTGGGCTATAAAAAATATAGTATGAGACTAATACCCAAATACAATAGAAATGAGGGCCAGGAGGACTGGTGCATAGTATGAAGATTGTCACAAGAAGAGTGAGTACAATTTAGACAGAAAAGGGACCACTATGACTATGACAATAGTAGTTGGAAATTATCACAAGAACTGGGTGCTGACCCAAAAGGAGAGAGAGAGCAAAAGGGAATGCCCTGCCACAGAGGCGGGACAGGGTGGAGGGAACAGGGTAGGGGTAGTGTGAAGAATGCGGGGACAATTGGTAGTGGAAAATGGGCACTGGTGGAGGGATGGATATTCGACCATTGTATGACTGAAACGCAAGCAAAAAAGTTTATAAGTCTGTAACTGTACCTCACAGTGATTCACTAATAAAAAATTAGAAAAAAAGAACTGGGTGCTGAAAGGACATAAAGTGATCAACATGAAACCCTCTCTGTAACAGTACTGCAAACCACAGCGTCTAAAAGCAAAAAGGGGGCAAAGAAAAGGGCCTACCATAGAGACAGGTTAGGGGATAGGAGGGAAACTAGGTACACTGGAGGCAGGAAATGTATTTTGGTGAAGGGATAGGTGTTAGAATATTGTATGACTGAAACTCAATCAAGAACAATTTTGTAAGTGTGTATCTAACAGTGATTTAATTTAAAAAGAAATGAATTTTTGGTATATAAATTTAGTTCCTCATCTTTTGCCTTGCACAAATGCATGTTAAATGAACAAAGTTTCCAGCACTTTATAAATATTTTATAAGTCTGTCAGTTATGTCTCACAATAATCCCAAGGAGAAGGTGTTACAACTAATCACAGATTACAGTTAAGAAAACAGCTTGTTTGAGTTACTTGCTCAGGTGGCACCTACTTAACCAGGCATCAAGTGATGCTTAGTGATCCCAGTTAGTGACTATGTCTTTTTCAACATCAGCACAAGACCTTTTTAAACTAGTGAGCAAATGGATGTTAAATATCATGTTCTCCATGTGCTGAGTGAGTACTGGGATGGGGGAAATCCAGAAGTGAATAGGAATAAAGGAGCATTTCTTCTGGAATAGGTAGAAGTGGTATAATTTTGGGGCAAAAACATCTTGACCTAAGAAAGATAGTAAGAAGAAAACAGGATCAGAAATGGCTTAGACACAAGGTTGAGTTGGTGGCTACCGGAGGGAGACAGCTATTGGTTGTCAAAGAATGGGGAGTTCGGAAGAGCTGTGTCAAGCTGGAAATCTGTTCAGAGACAGTGATGAAGGCAACACTCTTTGATTGCCTAAAATTGGCTGTACAAAAATGGATGGCAATGGAGACGTTTGCTGCTGGGGAGAGAGAATATACTTTAAATTTAATGAGGACAACTCTAGAAGCCCTGCTGATTCCTGATTGATAAGTACTAAGGCGCCTCACTTAACTTGCAGGCACAGCTGTCTGCACTGAACATTGGTGAGTATTGGACAGCAGCTCGGCCCACAGGAAAACAGTCTCTGCCTTTTGGACTGTTTGTGAATTCGCCTCCTGGACAGCAAGTGGGACAAGGGACAAGCCTGCAGCCTTGCAATCCCCAGAAAGGTTATTTTGTCCAATGTGAATGTTGCCTATTGAATTCTCACCAGCCTGATTAGAAAGGATTATTCTGAAGGTCTGTGAAGTATCTAGTAACCAATCTTCCTGAGTTATTTTTGA
Source organism: Sorex araneus (assembly GCF_027595985.1). Classification (NCBI taxonomy): domain Eukaryota; kingdom Metazoa; phylum Chordata; class Mammalia; order Eulipotyphla; family Soricidae; genus Sorex; species Sorex araneus. The sequence continues at coordinate 76,959,322 of NC_073313.1, read as the reverse complement.
ATAGCTATTGAATGGATAATTTCCATACCCATTATCAAAATGATATGCTGGAGGTGAAATTTAGCTGTATTGTATTTGATCAGTAATTGCAGAAATGTTTCCCTCCGATTTAATGCCTTATTGGCAGCGGGTCTCTCTACAGGCGCAAAAGACTTTGGGATACTTTTTGGTTGACACAAATGCTTTATTATTATAATATTTTTGTTGTGGGGGTAGGATAGAGCTCAGAGAAAAACAAGATTTATTTGGGCATCTGAAGATGAAGTGAACATTCTTTTTACCTCCTGAGAGCAGCATTTGGCAACATAGCACTTTATACTAGCAACAGCAAGTGAATAATATTTCTCCCCATCACACAAATCTCAGTGCTTTAGAACAAGAGCTGACTGTAGGGTTCCACAAAGACAGCACATCCATGCAAATCCACATTACCAGAAATAAATTTAAAAGGAAATGAAGATTGGGATATTTGGCTATAAAAAGTAACTCAAGTCCTGAGTTTTACTCTATAGCTCTCCATTGCAAGTTTCCGGATCAGAAACTGCCAATAGAAATATAATGCAAGCCACATATGTAATTTAAGCTTTTCTAGTATTCCTTTTTTAAGAAGGTAAAAAGGAATGTCTTATATTTATCCAAAGATATACTGAGGATTATTATTTCAACATAAAATCAATATAAATTATTGAAATGATAGGCATCTTATTCCACACTAATTCTTTGAAGTTAGAACAATCTAGCCTTTGAACACAGAACACGCTTCAAACTAATCACGTTTCAAGTTCTTGATAACTGCACGTGGTATGTGGTCATCACACTGGGTAGGGAACTATAGTAGAGATTGCATCTTTCAACTGGTCATTGATTTGGGCAGATTCTTATGGTTTGCTCTGTTCCAAGGTCAGGGAAGCTTCGGATTGCCTTCATTTTAAATATGGAACCTACCCCTATACAATCATGTAGTCCTATGCAGATCCTGCTGAGGTTGTCAAATCCAAAAATCAAAATCATATGCTGTCAGGGAAAGTATAATTGCACAATACTGATTTATACAAAGCAAAGGCAAGGCAGCCTCCCTGTTCCAAAGGAATAGGGAGTGTAGAGAGAGCCAGTCAACTTCACAGTGATTCAAGTTCATTGAAATCCACCACAATGTCTTATCCCAATTATGTTCAGCATCAGACAATTCTCCTTGCCCAGGCTAGTCTTTCTAATGGTGATTTTGGAAACAGATCCCAGTAGAACATAAAGATGCCTCAGATTAATTCATTTTATAATGTCATAATAAAATTATTAATAAATATTTTTGAAATTCATAAGCAAAATTGATTTCTCTTGATTAAACGGCTTTTAGGTTACAAAATGATACTACTATTTTAATTCTTTTTGTTGCGATGGAGTCGGACCCAGAGCTGGTTATCCTAAGCATACTGAAGACATGTCATTATGTGGAGGCAATCATGGCCCACAGACTGGGCTATCCCACTCTGAAGACTAGAAAAATAAATTTGAATCATATAGACTGATTTGGCATTGATTTCTCTTCTCTCTGGTACTGCAGCCTAAACCTATCAGTTTCTAATTACTTCACATGTATGAGATTTGTTTCTTTTGCAACAAATATTAACGTTTCTCTTCATTTACAAAAAGACTATTTTTAACAAGATGACAAAGTAATTTCTATTCTTCTCTGTTGTCCTCCTTTCAGCATCCAAAATAAGAATGGGGGTGGGGATTTAATGTCGTTAATACTTGTCCACTTTACCTCACTTCAAGTTGCTTAACAATCTACCTCTGAACAAGTTAATCATTCTTCTGGGATACTGACAAATTGCTATTACTTCTTACTTCACTTCCTTGAATGGCTTCATTTAGATATTTAATGTGCTGTGATTATAACAACTAATAATGAATTTCTACACTGAAACATAATTGTGAGCTGGTAAAAATTCAGTCACCTAGTTGATTGTCTACCTTTCATCAAGAATTATTGGCTGATCTTTTATACTGAATTAGTTGGTATTTTGACATGCTCTACACTATATCAGTTTCTTTTAAATCAGACTCTTTTCATCAGGCATTTTGTTGAATATGTACTATGGATTAAGCCAAACAATGACTTCTAAAAGTGTACTTAACTTGTGTTATCAACTATGTTTATATTGAAAACAGCTTTAATGGCTTCTCTTTAACTTAAATTTTGTCTTCAATTGTGAACAAAAGGCATACAACAGTGAACTATAGTAAAACTGCAATTTTTCATATTGAACTTTGTGACTGAAAATGTAATTTCTGATTTTTATATTAATTATTGGTTCTGTATCTGGTATGTGTCTTCTGTATCTCCAATAATGTGACTCTACTATTTGATGCTCATACTTTTGCATACATTTTGTTTTTTATTTTTTGATTTTTGGGTCACACTAAGCATTGCACAGGGGTTACTCCTGGCTCATGCACTCAGGAATTACTCCTGGCAGTGCTCGGGAGACCATATGGGATGCTGGGAATCCAACCCAGGTTGGCCATGTGCAAGGCAAAAGCCCTACCTGCTGTGCTATCGCTCCAACCCCAGCATGCATACATTTTCAGAATGTTTTTGTATAAGAAAATAGGAAGTTATCTGCTCAAGTTATCCACCTCAGGATGATAGTTAGACCATGCACTAGTTATAGTTTTTTCATAAATACCTCAGCGTTTGGTCGGGGCTCTTGACAATAACTATTTCAACCGAGTTTCTTGGCTGACAAAAAGTATATAAATATAATTCATTGTTAAACTTATTGAGTGGAAATGCTCTCATTTTTTATTTGTGTTGATGGTGTTTTGAAAAAATCATAGTTCTTTACAATTAACCTATTTTTTATTTTATACTACTTAGGACTAAATTGCACATAAGAATAAGGTGAAAAAAGAAAATTAAACGAATAAATGAAAGCTACCTTGAAAATCTGAAAATGTGTTCACGAGGAACAGTTTTTTATAATGATAATGGCCCTGTGGCTTCTAATGTTTGAACACATATTTTACATCCTGGTTGTGATAGGATATAATATAATATGTTAAGATACAAAGGAAGGGCTGGAGCAATTGCACATTGTGTAGGGCATTTGCCTTGCACGCGGCCGACTCAGGTTAGATTCCCAGCATCCTATATGGTCCCCTGAGCACCACCATGAGTAATTCCTGAGTGTACAGCCAGGAGTAACCCCTGTTTATCACCCGGTGTGACCCAAAAAGCAATAAAAAAATACAAGTGTATTAGCTAATTAAATTTCCATTTTTGTTTGTTGATTTAGGGGAAACACATCTGTCAGTGCTCAGGGACCACTTCTGGCCCTATAGACTTGTGGGGTAACTCCCAGCAGTGCTTGTAAGGTCAAGCAGTCTGAGGGATAGACTGGAACTTTCACATCAAAAGTATGCCTCTAAGCATCTGTATTGCAACCCTTAATGCCCAGAAGGAGAGAGAAAGAGGAAATTGTCTGCCATAGAAGTAGGGGGATGGTGGGATGGGGGAGGGATACTGGGGACATTGGTGGTGGAAAATGTACACTGGTGAAGGGAAGGGTGTTCGATCATTGTATGACTGAAACTCAAACATGAAAACTTTGTAACTGTATCTCACAGTGATTCAATTTTAAAAGGGGAGGGGAGTATGTACTTCGTTTTTTAACCTATTTCTCCAGTCCCTAAAATTTTCCTTTCTAAACACAGAAAATAGGGCCAGAGATATAGTACAAGGGTTAACATGTACCTTGCATGCAGCTAACCTGGGTTCAATTTCTAGCACCATGTATGGTTCACTAGGTACAAGCAGGAGTGATTCTTGAGCACAGAGCGAGGAGTAAGCCTAAACTCTTGAAGACTTAAAAACTAAGCCATAGCAAAGCCAAAACCAGACAAACAACAACAGAAACTACCCAGCTAGGGGCATATCTCAATGGTAAAGTGCACGCGGAGCATACACATGACCTAGACTTGGTTCTTGACACCACAAGAAAAAAACAAACAAACAAAAAACTTTAATGACTTAAAAGCAAAAGTCAACCAATTTGTTTAGTTAAAAGATGGTGATTTCAGCCATGATACCACTTGTATGAGGCATTTAGAGTAACTGGATGAGAAAAATGCAATGGTTTATAAAGGGGATACCTAGATCACCCTTGGCCCTAGAGTGTAGGAGAAGGAAAGAAATAGACTTGGGGGAGAGGGGAGCAGAGATAGATGAGAAGCAATGAAGGCAGTGTTCATGGGAATTCAGGTACGTTAGTGATGTTGAGGAATAATAGAACTAAATGTGCAAACCACAGATTCAACAAAACTGAACTCACAAGACCCAAACTTTAATAACCAAATGGAAAATATGCCTGTCAAGATAGCACACTGGTGCTGGTGCTGGGGTGAGGTTGTGGGGTGGTGGTAGAGGTTGTAACTAGAAACACCAGTGAAGGGAAGTTGACACTGGCAACAGGATCGGTGAAAGAATATTGTATACCAAAAACCTAACATGAATAACTTTGTAACTCATATTGCTTTAATAAAATAAAATTTTAGGGTTAAAGGAGGTGTTTTCAGGGTCCAAGTTATTGTACAAATGGTAGGGGATTTGCATTGCATGTGGCTGGCTTGGGTTCAATGCCCAGTACTAGATATGGTGCCCTGAGCACTACCTGCAGTGATCCCTAAGCACAGAACCAAGACTAAGCTCTGAGCAAAGCCAGGTGTGGTTTAATAAAAAGACAAGAAACAAAGGGCACTTTTTAATTACTCCCACCCCCTTTGTAAAATACTTCTAGTAGGTGAATGACCCTCTCTTGGCTAGAAAATGTTCTTCAGTATATGCTGGAAGTCAGTCTTGAAATTTCTGTAAAATAATATACAGTGGTATGAGCTTTGCAAATTTGATTGGCATGCAAGTCAGACAAACACATCTGAAACATAATTTAATGACCAAAGAGATCTTTTCAATCTGGAGCACATGCAAGAACCCCAAGTTTAAACCCCACTCTGACAAGTCACTGTCCTCGAAGCAGGAGTAGGCATAAACATTGAGCAGCACTGGGTGTGCCTCCTCCCCCAAATCATAATTTAAACTCTTCATTGTTAAAAGAAAAAAAATGTTTGGGGTTTTAATTTTGTGGCACTGTGATTTATAATATGGCTAATGATAGGGTTTCGTGTATACAACATTCCAAGACCACAACCTCCACTACTGCTCCTACCCTCCAGCTCTTCCACATAATGCTCTTTTCTTTAGGTCAGGAAACAACTGATGGCATTTTTTTTTTCAGCTTGATTCATATTATATTTTTATTTCACCTTTTTATTTTTTTTAAATTTATTTATTTTTAATTAGAGAATCACCGTGAGGGTACAGTTACAGATTTATACACTTTTGTGCTTATACTTCCCTCATACAAAGTTCGGGAACCCATCCCTTCACCAGTGCCCATTCTCCACCACCCGTAAACCCAGTGTCCCTCCCACCCTCCCCAATCCCATCTCCCCCCCACCCCACCCTGCCACTGTGGCAAGGCATTCCCTTCTGTTCTCTCTCTCTAATTAGCTGTTGTGGTTTGCAATAAAGGTGTTGAGTGGCCGCTGTGCTCAGTCTCTAGCCCTCATTCAGCCCGCAACTCCCTTCCCCCACATGGCCTTCGACTACAATGTAGTTGGTGATCGCTTCTCTGAGTTGACCTTTCCCCGGAACGTGAGGCCAGCCAACTGATGGCATTTTAAACTGGATGTCCTATTGAAGACTTCCAAAAGTTGAATTTTCTTTCATTTGCTTAGTTGTGAAAGTTGCTATTGTAAACAAAACAACATTGTTATCAGTACAGTAATTAAGCATCACCACTGCCATTTTGAGGTCTATTCTATTCATTAGGGCATACATAAGATTGACCAAGATACAACTTGTTGGGACAGCTTCTTGCTTTTCTCTGAAAGGCATACATGGAGCTGTGATCTGAAAGATTAATGTCACCCAGTATGTTGTTGAGCTGGAGCGATAGCACAGGGGTTGGGCTTTCGCCTTTCACACGGTCGACCTGAGTTCGATTCCTCCGCCCCTCTCAGAGAGGCCAGCAAGCTACTGAGAGTATCAAGCTCCCGCAGCAGAGCCTGGCAAGCTATCCATGCATATTGGATATGCCAATAACAGTAACAATAAGTCTCTCAATGAGAGACATTACTGGTGCCCGCTCGAACAAATCGATGAGCAACGGGATAACAGTGACAGTATATTGTTAAATTCCACATACTGTGTATCTGAGATAGGGTTCAAGATTGAGATGTATTTTTAATTTTTTTAAATTTTATAAGTTAGTTCACAATACTTGATTACATTTAATACTCAAACACCCATCCTACCACCATTACACCTTCCCACAACCAAATTCGGGATATTTCCATCCCAAGCCCCAAGCCCTGTCCCAAAACACAACCAAAATAATATATTTCATATTGTCTGTTATGAAGAAATGCTGAACATGCTTTAAAATCAGGGTTCATCCTGGGTTCGATCCCCAGCATCCCATATGGTCCCCTTAACACCGCCAGGAGTAATTCCTGAGTGCAAAGCCAGGAGTAACCCCTGACCATCGCCGGGTGTGCCCCCCAAAAAATGCAAAAAAATGTTCATATAGGAAACTGTGAATATTGTTCTATTTTGGCAGAAGCCATTAAGACATTCTCTAGGATATCACTAACATGTTGTTAAAATTTGGGTGATGTGAGCTTTGGTATACAAATATATCTGAAAATATGTATATATGTATATATATATATATATATTGCCTACTGGCTGAATCCCATCAAATATGGTGTGACAATTATGGAAAATGGGTAGGAAGTGTCTTATGATGCAGTCACACTATCCAGGAATATATTTACTCATATGTGAGGCTTGGCCCAAGCATGTGGGAAGCAGCCTTGAGCATGGCGGCAGTTGGGTTGTGGAGCTTTTTGGCTGCCGAAGCTGGGTCCCTTAGGGGTGGAGAGGGCTCTCACCCGCCACCCTCTGCAGTGCCCCATGTGAAAGAGCCTGGTGTGGATTCTGGTGGCATGGTTATGGGGACCTCATGTTATGCTCCCTTTCGGGAGAAGCAGCCATGGGATCTGAGATGTCTTCTAAGGCTTACTGGTTATATAACTGCTCAGACCACAACTTGGGTGGTAGAGAACTTCATTTCACTTCACTTGTCATCCTGTTGTTCATCAATTTGTTCAAGCAGGTGCCAGTAATGTCTCCATTCGTTCCTGTCATGTGCTCACGAAATCACGAAATCCTGTTAATCACCGATTTCTCGGGGGGGGGGGCTCAGTAACATCTTATTTCATCCTTTTCCTGAGATCTTAGAAGTATATTTTTACTTGGCCCTCCTAAGGATGTTGCACTGGGGGCTCTTTAGGGTCAGGGGAATGAGATCCAGCTTGTTACTGAATTTTGCATATGAATACACCATGGGGAGCTTGCAAGTCTGTCCCATGTGGGCAGGAAACTCTCAGAAGGTTGCCAGCTTCTCCCAGAGGGTAAAGTAGGCTAAAGATATCGCTTCTGGGAGCTCGCTTTTAAGTCTCAGAGAGACTGTCATGTGCTAGTGTAGCCCAATGGCATCTGCTCACTCCAGGAACAGGAAGAGCCTCAAACCGTTCATTCACAGTCTAGATGAAGAAGTTTGACCATCTTATAGGTGGGCGGCCACATGGTCTTTTGTCGTCCCATGGAATCCAGTCAGTTATAGCTCTAGTCCAACAGTCTTCCCTAAATCACATTACGTGTCCGGCCCGTCTGATTTTCGAATGCCTTGGTAAATGAGACAGCATCCCTGATTCTTTTTTTTTAATTTTTATTTTTTTATTGAATCACCATGAAAAAAGTTATAAAGCTTTCAGGTTCAAGTCTCAGTCACTCAATGATCAGACCCCCATTCCTTCACCAGTGCGCATGTTCCACCACCAAGCACCGCAGTATACTCCCTTCCCACTCCACCACCTGTGTGGCTAATGATCTTCACTTTATTCTCTCTATACTCTCAATACATTCAATATTTCAACAGAAAACTATTATTATTTAGAATTTTCCCCCAATAATCAAACCTGCTGAAAAGGTATCATTTGATAATTTGTTTTCCATTGCTGAGAATGAAGAATATATGGGCTTTGTCAGGGGCGCGCGGTTTTGGATTTCTGATATTTTAGCTCAGTTCACAGTTTCGTGTGCGGCTGCTCTGGATCTCGTCTGGGTGGAGAGTGTGCCAGTAACACCCACATCCCAAGATTTCCTATGCGCCACATCACTGCAAACTTGTACCTCTGGGTAGTGGGTTCTAGAAGATGGCGGTTGCAACATGGGTGCCACCGCCACCGCTGCCGCCACTACAGCTGAAAGAAAAGGTCGAGAGAGATAAACCTTTCCCCTCCTGGGGCGGCATGGGGCTGTAGCTCAGTTCACAGTCTAGATGCATTTCTATAAGAAGCCGCTGGCTGCCAAAAGTGGTTAGTAGCCCTCCAGGCTCATAGTCTTTAAGGAGCAGAGGAGCCATTTCGTGTGCCCGTGATTCTTGATTATTGACATGTTGACAGAGGTCGGAACTCAGGATTCCTTCTCTCACTTGAGTGAAATGTGATACTCCAAGCATAGCTCTTTCATTTCCTCTTTGGGATACCTGAATAGCGTTCTCATCCTGTTTATGTAGGGCCCAGATCTCTGAGGCGTATGTTAGTGCAGGAAGAATGATGGAGTAGAAAAGATGTGCCTGGAGCTGGAGGTTCTTCATCCTCTTAACCACTTCTTCAAGGTGCTTGAAGGCATTCCACACTGCTCTGTTTCTCCTGCGCAGTTCAGGTGCCAGGTGGTTTGTAATGTTGAGCTTTCGACCTATGTACACATAACTGTTGCATTCGGAGATGTTCGCTCCATTGAGGGCAAATGGAACATCAGGAACTAGTCTGTTTTTCATAAACATTGTCTTGGTGAGATTCAGCTGCAGTCCGACCTTTCCACACTACGGTCGAAGTAGGCCAACATTCGTGCCGCTTGGCTGATATTTGGTATTATTAGAACGATGTCACCAGTGAAATAGAGGTGGTTTAGTTGCCAATCATCTATCTTCACTCCCATTCCTTCCCATTCCAGTCATCGCATGACGTTCTCAAGGGTGGCACTGAAGAGTTTCGCAGTCGCGTGACACACCATAAACACTTCCTACCCATTTTCCATCATTACTGCACAATATTTGATGGGTCCAAATATGGTGTGAACCATCAGGACACTTATAATGGCCCTTAGAGGCCGCTCTAACACCCTCTATCCCTCTTGGAGAGCCCGGCAAGCTACCAGGAGTATCCCGCCCGTACGGAAGAGCCTGGCAAGCTACCCGTGGCGTATTCAATATACCAAAAACAGTAACAACAATTGGCTTCATTCCACTCACCCTAGAAGAGCCCCCAATATGGCAGCATTAAGAAGGTCGAACAAGGAGAAGCTGATAAAATCTCAGGGCCGAATAAGGCTGCCAAAACTAAGAAGGTAGAGAACTAGACTACATTTTTGCATTTGGACAGATTTTGCTGTCTTCCTTTACAGGGTGCAGGATTCACATAAAATGCAAATTTGTTAGTCCCTTTGCCTAAGTATTTGGAGTGTTTTATCTTTGTGATGAAAAGAAGGGAATTAACTTCTTGAGTATACAGTGATATGCTAGATATTGTTAGGAATTTATGTTAAATTATGAAATTTCCATGCAAGCTGGGTGGTATGGTGGTAGGAGGTGAGAAATTAAGGCCGGACAGATATATTTATCTGAAAACAAAGATCCTTTCCATTCTACCATTCTGTCCTCAAGTTTCAGTCTTAAGAACATGGCTACAAGTATCACTTAATTCACCTTATTGTCAATATGATTCTGCAATTCTCAAAAATATAATTAAAGCTGAAAAGTTGTTTTAGTTTTGGGGTCACACCAAGCAGTTCTCAGGACGTACTTCTGGTTCTGTACTCACTCCTGACTGCTTAGGGGACCTTATGACAGGAGATTGAACAGGAGTCATCTGTTCAATGAAACACTGTGCATGAAATAATTCAGCCATTCAAAATAAACATATTTCAATTGGTCCTGAATCTAATATGATCGAAGTTCAATAATTAAAAGGAAGAAAGAAATTGAGTGCCTCTTTTTAAAAGGAAGGAAAAAATAAAGTGAAGGGGGAAGGAAGAAGAGATAGATGTAAATCAGTGGGGGCAGGGGTCAAGGGGATTCAGGCATATTAGTAGTGTTAAGGAATTATAGAGTTAAATAGACAAACCACAGAGTCAGCAACACTGAAATCATGAGACCCAAACGTTAATAACCAAATTTAAAAGGTGTCAAGATGACAGTATGAAGCTGGGGTGGGGGAGGGTAGGAGAGGAAACCTGAGAACACTAGGAGAGAATTTGACACTGGTGGTGGGATCAGTAATGAAACATTGTATGTCAAGAACCCAACTATGAATAACTCACAGTGTTTTAATAAATTTGAATAAATGAAGAAGATTGAATAAAAGGAGTGTCAGGAAAAGGGCTCAAAGGCTGGAGTGCATGGTTTTTATTGAGACCCCCAGATTTGATCCCTGCCACCATATAATACCCTAAAAACTGCTGAATGTAACCCCTGAACACGAAGTCAGGAATAGCCCCAAACCCCTTGCTCTAGAAATCACAAAAATAGTCGTGAGGGGAAGAAATCATATCCTGTCTGAAGTGTCAGGAAACATTTCATGGAGAAAGTGATATCTGGAACAAGCCTTGTAGGAGGGCTAAATTTTCCACATGTACCACTGAGAAGGTGGGGAAGAAACAAGGCATGAAAGCAGAAAAGTTTAGAATATATTCAGGCCTCTCCAGTGAGGCTAAAATGTAGGACATATTTAATACACAAATAGCTAAGAGGGGGAACTGAGGAAACTAAATTGTAAAGGACCTTAAATAACCCATATCATCATAGGGGCTATCATATGAGGGCTATATTGTTTTTTAAGCTATTATATATCATTTCACTTATATTTACTATTTACTGGTGATTATATAATTTTATTTATTACTGGCTATCATATTATTGATATTATGTAGTAATAAATTATTATTATTCACTACACTTATATAACAAATAATAAAGTAATATCATTCATAAATTATATATACACAACTTAACCAGAAAAATCTCTCTTCTTTAATATAATGTTGCAAAAAGTTTATGTCAATGTTTTATAGAAAACGTGAAAATGTCAGGATATAGGAGTATGCCTCAGTATCAGAATGCCTCTCTGACTGCTACGCATGCATGAGATCACATAAGTTCAATCCTTAGCATTAATCCCACATTGTCCAATACAATCCTTAGCACTTCCACGCTGGTTCCTACACTACAAGAAATTTGACCTCTGCTTCACTGCAACCAAGTATAGAACCCCAGTCATTGCAACAATAATGACAAAGGGAAAGGGAGGGAGAAAATCTGAAAACTTTTGTATGACCCTGCCAGTTAGAAATACTATGGAGATAAGAACCATGGGGCACCAAGCCTCCAACTAGATTATGTCCAGTGCACCAGAAGTTTATATTCAGAAACATTCATATATACAATTCTCTGTGTATGTCTCTGTGTCTCTGTGTCTTTCATCCATTAATGAGTAACAAAGGACTGTTGCCTTCCTTAGTTTATGCTTCACAGAGCAGCCAGAGATATCACTTTGAAACTAAAAGTCACATTAATGTCATTCACATGCTTAAATCTTGTCAATGTCTTCTCAACACACTCCAAATAAAATCCCTTGGATCACCAAATCCTCTATGCTCTGGCACGTTACCCCTACAACCTTTGTTCACTTTCTCCTCTACTCACTCAACTCCTCCTAACTGTTTAACAATCTTTCAACTCTCCTTCCCCCATGAAAGTTAAAATATCCACAAATCACCCCATAGCTCCATTCAGGTCTTAAATGACTCTACCTCAAAGAGTTCTTCCCTGACCGATTTATTTAACACAGTAGTCCATTACTTTCTATTCTATCATCCTGCTTTGTCTTTGAGCCACCACTTATTTGATAGATAATCTCTTAATTTTCTTCCCCCTCCTCCTCCTAAAATATAAATTCTGTAAGAGCATAGATTTCTGTGTTTGGTTCATTATTGTAATCCCTGGCCCTAGGCTTTTGCCTGGTACTTTACAGCACTCAGAAGTTAGGGATTCAGTCTATTTAGTAATGAATTAATGAGTTTACTGACACCCCCCTCTAGTTTTGCCTGCTCCAGTCTACTTTTCCCATTTCATTCATGAAGCTCATATTTTTATTCTTTCATTGACATTTCCTAAAGATCCATTACCATTGCCTACACACCGAGTCCCCATTCAAAATCCTTCATTCTAGATATTTCATGACTTTTCCAGATTTGTCTCTGATTTGTCTTTATCAAGCAATCCCTCTGGCTGTGGTGTGGATTTTTATTCAATTTGTGGTCTGGGGCTACACTGATTAGTGCTCAAAGCTTACCCCTGACTCTGTGCTCAGGGATCACTCTTTGTGGTGCTGGGTGACCATAAGCAGTGTCAGGGAACTAACATGTGTAGACTGCTTACAAGACAACTTACCTGTTGTGCTATCTCTCCAGGCCCTGTTTTAAATTTTCATTCTTTAGCACTGCAGTGATTTCTGCTTCTCAAGTCCTCCTACTTGAACTTCCTCCTTCATTGCAGTACCCCCTTAAAACAGTTCTAGCAAACTCATATTTGAAACCTGAAATCTAGTCTAACTGAACCATATGATGAGAGATTATTCTGTATCTGCCCCTTTCCTTCTGACTGATTTCACTCAACATGATATCCGCTAGTTTCATCCATGTGCTGCAAATTGAATGATTTTGTTCTTTCTTAGATCCGCATCATATTTTATTGTGCCTACACATACATGCACACACACACACACACACACATATATATATATATATATATATATATATTTCAGGATATTGGTTTTTAAATTGCTCTTCACACTAAGATGTGAGTTCCTTTAAAAAATGGGTGGTCAAGGGTTTGCTGAAAGAGTGGCTCATCTTTGTAACCCCAGTATTTCTAGGGTAGCAGTTTGTGCCAAGTTGGTGCTCAATACAAGTTTGTTTTCTGGATGAATGAATAAATGAGTTTCCTACATTATAGAAAACAAAACAAAATTTTAAATTGTGCTTAAATTCACCTTGTTGTTTGTTTCTTTTTCTTCTGGTCATAAAATGGTTCACCTAGTGTACTGTAGCTCCTGAGGATGTCAGTAAGCTGCCAGATAACATTACTGAACTTATGATGGGATTAATGAAAGATTGTAGCAAGATTATCCTAGTGAAGAAAATCCTTTGGGGAACTCAATTTAAGCTGTAATACAACATTAGTTTTAAATGGACTAATAGCTCATTGTGTAGACTTTGCACAGTTGATAAATTTGCCAGAAATAGTTTGTCCCCAGGCACCCTGAAGCAGATGCAGATAGGAAGAAAGAAAGTCACCATGGCAAACAAGAAAAAAGAATGCTGTGAGAACTTACAAAACTTCCCATTTTTTTGGAGTCTCCATTTCTGTGTTCTTGTGTACAAATCAAGTTTTATTTCAAGGAACTCCATGTTTTCCTCCTACTCAAGTAATCTATGGTATCATAAACTATCAGTTTCCACTGGACAGAGTCTCAGATTACTACTCCCTATAAGCACCTGTAATTTTGCCTCACTCTTTTTTTTTCTTTTTGCTTTTTGGGTCAACAGTTCCAGCATTGCACAAGGGTTACTCCTGGCTCATGCACTCATGAATTACTCCTGGCAGTGCTCGGGAGACCACATGGGATGCTGGGAATTGAACACAGGTCGACCGCGTGCAAGGCAAATGCCCTACACGCTGTGCTATTGCTCCAGCCCCTGCCTCACTCTCCCTTGAAACACTCTCCTAAATTCTTCTGGATTTGAGAAACATAACCTGTTTAGAAATTGTCCCTTACCAATGACCAATTGTTATAGCACAAATGTTGGAAGGACCCATTGGGGTTGAAAGATGCATGCCAAAAGTAGACTATAGACCAGACAGATGGCCACTCAGTACCTCAATTGCAAACTATAACACCCAAAGAGAGAGAGAACAAAAGGGAATGTCCTGCCACAGAAGCGGGGTGGGGTGGTGGGGGATAGGGTGTGGGTGGTGGGAGGGATACTGGGAACATTGGTGGAGGAGAATGGGAACTGGTGGAGGGTTGGGTAAATGATCGTTGTATGACTGAAATGCAAACATGAAATTTTGTAAATTTGTAAGTGTACTTCACAGTGATTCACTAATAATTTTTTTTTAAGTTCCGAGGAAGAAGATACATGTTACTGGAGAAATAATCTCCAGCCATTCTACTGGAGAGATAATCCTTCTTACCTTAAATATCCAGAAGTTTGAAAAAACTAAAAGGAAATCACCAGCCACAGCCTACAGTTGATGCCGTGCCAATAACTGGGTAGTCACAACAACATATTATAGCCACAAGGCTATAATGGGCTGAATGCTTCTGTCCTTCTAAATCTACCATGCTGATGTCCTTACCTCTAACATGATGATGTTCAGAAGTGGGGTGTTTGAGATGTAATTAGGTCATGAAGGCAGAAATATTATAAAGGGATCAATGCCCTGATAAAAGAGCCTCCAAAGAGCTCACTCACCATTTCCATTATGAGAATACACAGCAAGAAAATGACTGTCTATGAACCAGAAAATTCTGACCTTGGCCTTACAAACTTCATAACTGAGAAATACATGTTGATTATTTAAGCATGAAATCTATAATATATTTTATAGCTGTCTTAATTGACTAAAGTGCGGCCTTTTTACAGTACATAATCCCTGACAACTATCAACATTTGATGCCATGGTTCTATGGGGGTAGTCAGCTATCACTGCTCAGTAAGAAAGCTGCCCCTTCCTCTTTGCTCTTCCATTTGCAACTATAAAAAGCCTCTTCTCTCCTGAAAGTATCACAGTGAGTCTAACTGAAATAGTGGGTTTCTTCTCAGAAAATTTATGGAATATGGGAACACTGGTGGAGGCAAGTTAACGCTGGTAATGGGGTTGATGTTGAAATGTTATATGCCTAAAACTATCAATAACTTTATATATTACAGTTCTTTTTTAATTTTTAAGAAAATTAGATCTAGCTCAGGGCCAGAGTGATAGTACAGTGGGTAGGACGTTTGCCTTGCATGCACCTGATTCGAGTTCGATCCCTGGCATCCTTTATGCACTGCCAGTAGTAATTTCTGAGTGAAGAGCCAGGAGTAACCTCTAAGAATCTTCAGGTGTGAGCCAAAAAGCAAAAAAAGAAAATTATATCTAGTTGCATTTGGCCCAGAGAAATAATGAACTTTCAGTTCACACAGTTTTGTACTCAACAGACATGAATTTAGAATCTGGCTCTAATAAAAATTAACTCCATAATTTTCATTAAACTACATCTGCTCACCGACCTTTTTTTTCCTCATCTGTCAAATGTGAATGAGAATAGTGTTTTCCTAAAGGAATTGTGAGGAATATATGAGCCAACCCTCTAGGAAAAATACTGAGTTCAATCCCTCACACACAACAAAAGATTAGAAAATATTACCACTGTATTGCTAATAATAACGTTTCTTATCTAGTTAAGCCCCACTAATTCTGAATAAGGTATTTGTGGGTGGCAGTTGTGGGACATTAATAGCAATGCATATCAAAGTGCTATGAAAGTCATATTTATATAAGGCTTTTTATATGGTCCCTTCCAAGTACTTTATGTACATTACCTTAATTACCTAAAGCAGCCATTGTTCCCATGTTTTAGAAACAAAGAAGTTAAGCAACTTATCCATGAATTACGTACACTATTAGTTAGTGGCTAAGTTTTAGGAAATGATCCTAGGCAATGGTTTCAGAACCTACATTTGCAGCCCCACAGCCAAACTGTACATAACAACTATAGAATATATGGACAAAAATGCAGTTTTAGTCCTTTAAATTTGGGGTGGTAACCCTTCCAATCACCTACTATATTTTTCCTTAATAAATGGTCACTAATTAACTGGAATTAGCATACTATTCAAGTAAAATAATTGTAGACAAACTGCTGCCACTGAAAGTAAAATGTGGCAAGAAATGTAATTTGATTCAATATGATTAGACTTACCATCCCTTCTTTCCATCAATGACAAACTAACTCAGTACACACAAATTAATTATTTTATGATAAATCACTATTATCGGCAGCATTGACTAAGATTTTTGTCACTAATGAATTTTCAAGTTTCCTTGAGTTTCTTTCATCCACTTCCAACTAATATTCACCAACTTGTTCAGCTAATTCAGAGGGGAAATCAAACTGGCTTTATTTTCATTCAAATAGCACTTACAACATAGCAGATGGTATTTCAGCTTTACACACAATTCTCACTCCAGCTCAATTTTTAGGTCCATTATCATCTAATTTTACATATTTTTAAAGAACTTTTTGAAAGTAGACTATAGACCAAACATGAAGGCCACTCAATACCTCTATTGCAAGCTACAACACCCAAAAGGAGAGAGAACAAAAGGGAATGCTCTGCCACAGAGGCAGGGTGGGGTGGTGGGGGTTGGGGTGGGGGTGGTGAGAGGGATACTGGAATCATTGGTGGAGGAGAATGGGAACTGGTGGAGGCATGGGTAAACGATAATTGTATGAGTGAAATGTGAACACAAAAGTTCATAAGATTGTAACTGTACATCACAGTGATTCTCTAATAATTTTTTTAAAGAACTTCTTGAAAAGTCGTAACTTAAATGAAACCATAGAGATGGTGGCAAAAGTGGGTCTCAGATCCCAGTTTTGTGTTTTAGAGCACCTTTATCTGGCTTTTCTTTAAATATGTCTCTTTCACAACACAAGGAATTTTCTTGTAAACACAAACTTCCCCCCAGACAGCAACTTTCCTCAAGTCTTCTACTAGGCAAAACAAAGTGAACCTAGGACCTCAATTTTTCTGCCCAAATTTGAGTCTTAGAGCTAAGGGGTTCTTTTCCTTGTGTCCATCCTTTTAAAGGCAAGCTTTGCTGGCAAATATACAGACTCCTGAATTCTGAGCAGAGATCAGGGAGCAGCATTTTCTGTTTCAATGAATTTTGGATATAGTCTGATTTGTCTACTTACGTGGTCATAAAATTCCTATGAATAAGGGATAGAACCTAGAGTAGAAAGAAAAGAGACATTGCCCGGAAGCCATGGAATTTGCTCTCTTCTTGGGGTCATGTTCCATTCCAGAATTTCAAGGAGAAAAAAAATATAAGTCCCAACTGGCATCTCAAAGTGTTATAAAGTATACTTGTCAAGTAAGAAAATGGAACATATATTTTTGGACAGTTTGCTAATATGTCCCAGTTAACTCTTGTTCCCAGACTCACAAATTTTCAGGACTGGCTTAGTATTCAAATATACTAGATGTATTTGTACTCTTATTTTTTTTTCTACTTTTACATTTTTTTTGACAAATTTTATTTTTTTATTTTTTTAAAGAATAAGTGTACTCTTATTTTAAGATCTCTTCAGATACCACTCCTTCCAGGAATTCCTCCCCAAGGGCATCTAATAGAATTCTTTCACCTGGCTCCTCTCATGTCAAACTTCCCCATCCCCAGTCTGGCTAGTCTTTCCCATCTCTCTTCCCCATGAACTTGTAAACAATGTTCTAACACTCTAGTGTCCAAAAACCATGTCTGGGTATATATGCTGAACTAACAAAATGAAGAGGAGAAAATAGATGCAAAATTCCCTGGGAAGAAAAGAAAATGTGAAGTATTCTCCCTTTCTTCCCTATATCACCTCTATTTTATTCCTGGAGGTTTTTTTTTCCTCAGGGCCTTTTGTCCAGATAACCTCTTGAGTTAAATTCACTCACTCTTTGAATACTTTTCAAAAAATAAGAGAGGAAAACTTCTATCATTGAAAATAAATTGGGTAATGGAAAGAGAGCTCAAAGGATTCAAGCACATGTCTGACAGGAGTGAGACCCCAAGTTGAAGCTTTGGTACTATATGGCCACCCAAACATTTCTTGGTATGGGAGTATTCTTGACATAGGCAATTCAAATATTTGTATATAAAGTAAATATTCACACAAAAACTATGTGAAGTATTTGTTTTTTTCTTTTTTTAAATTTATTTATTTTTAATTAGTGAGTCACAGTGAGGGTACAGTTACAGATTCACACATTTTCGTGCTTGTTTTACCCTCATGCAATGTTTGAGAGCCTATCCCTCCACCAGTGTCCATTTTCCACCACCAATGAACCCAGTATCCCTCCCCCACCCCAAGTCCCATCCCCCGACCCCACCCAGCCTCTGTGGCGGGGCATTCCAATTTGATATCTTTCTTTCCTTTTGGGTGTTGTGGTTTGCAATAGGGGTATTGAGTGGTCATCCTTTTCAGTCTCTAGTCTACTTTAAGCATGCATCTCCCTTCCCGAGAGGGATCTCCAATCACATTTTACTTGGTGTTCCCTTCTCTATCTGGGATGACTTTCCCCCAGCATGTGAGGCCAGCTTCCAAGCTATGGAGCCAACCTCCTGGTATTATATACTACTATTCTTGGGTATGAAAATTTCTTAACATAGAGACAGGCAAACAGACAATAGATCCCTTTCTTCCCTCTTCCTTTCTTTCTTTTCTTCTTAAAAAAGTAGAGAGTTGTGAAATGGACTTCCATGATGTGCCCTTCTCCAAACTCAGTGCTGATGAAATCATAGTCAGTCTGGTTTCATCTATAGCCTCACATACTGCACCCCAATCTTATATTATTTTGGAGTTAGTATCAAACACACAATTTCAATTGTAAAGATTTCAACATGAAAAGCAAGAGTTTGTTTATCAAGAATGTGGCATTATCATACCCAACTGAGCAACAACTGGAAACTGACATGACTTAAACAGAAATAATTTTGGTTACTTCAGAGGCTTGTTGGAGGGGGAATTATGAATGATGATAGCCTGAGTGGGAGCAGAGAAAGCAGCCTTTCCTTCCCATGTTATCTTCAGTGGTAACGAGCTGGGCCAGCATGTGTCCCATGGCCCAGGCATCTCACTAAGCTAGCCATCTTTCTACACTCGCTGCAAACGCCATAGTTAGTGATTGTCGACACCTTTGTGTACATCCATGCTTACTCGTCTTAATTCTGTCAAAGCCTTCTCCCTCTCCCCTGGAGCTGTCTGGGAATTCTGGTGCATTGTTACTGGCAGTTTTTTACTTCCTTTGTGCTTAACTTGTTGAAATACCAAAGGGGTTGGACAGTGTCAGACAATATGGCCCCCGTCACGCCACATTTTACATTGAAATTATCTTTAAGTGCTTTGCTCCTTGACACAGATGGTCTCCATATCCTAGGAGATGGTCTTTTGGCATGAAAATGAAATGAAAAAGCTATGCGCTCCCCACCCACCCACCCCTCCGTGAATCAAAAACCTTGTGAGCTATTTTGGCTCAAGTTAAACGGACTTTTTATTGTCCTATAGCTTCTTCTTTTCTCCCTGAACAAAACATTTTTTACCCTGCTTTTTAACCATATACATAAGTTGACACTTAAACAGATTGTATCCTATATCTATTAAGGCTCCTCCCTTGTTTTTCTAAGTCAGAAAATGGTCTTCGCCTCTAATACTGTCACACACAATGTGACCTGCCTAAGACTACTCCTTGGTTCCATATTAAGAAAGCCTGTGCTTAATTCTCCTGCCTGTTATCTAGTACATACTTTCATACTCTGCAGCTAATTGTTCCATTCTTGTCTGATTTTCCTCTATGATTGCCACTTCTTAAGAGACTCACTTTTTATTTTCTTTAAATGACCTCTTTTGACTTCTTCAGTAATTAAGACTTCTCTTATAGTAAGAGAAGTAAGCAAATTCATAATCACCATTTCAGTTTATTTCCCTGGTTGTTTTATACTTCACTCTCTGTGGTTTAGATAGCATGACATTTAACTCATTCTAGGCCTAACTATTTAGTTACCAGTGACTCTGAATTCCATGGATTTGAATGTATTCATTCATTCTTGTTTTGGTATTACACTCGGCAATGCTCAGAGACCACTTTTGGCAGTGACCAGGAGATAATATATGGTGCTGGGAATATAATCCTGGTCAGTCAACATGCAATGTGAACAACTGACTGTTGCACTATATCTTCAGCCCTTTCCATGGATTTTAAACTCACCTGATCAACTTTACTTGCACTACTTAATTCTCCTAGAAAATATTTCTTTCCATTTCATTGATGTATTCCATACTTCTCCTATATAGCACACATACAACTATAATGTTTTGACACCTTAAATTTAGATATTTACTGACATGCCATTCTTTCTTAATCCTAAAATCCAGGAAATTTGAGGTAGTAGCATCTGGTTTATAGCAAATTGTCAATAAATATTTGTTTAAAAAGAAATAGAGGGGCTAAAGAGACAGTACAGCAGACAGAGAACTTGCCTTGTACATGGCCAAACCTAGTCTGATACTAGGCATACCATATTTTCTCCCAACCACTAGCAGGAGTAACTCCTAAGTGTACAGCCAGGAGTAACCCCCCAGCATCAAGGTATGTGGCCCCAAAACCAAAGAAATAAATAAAAGGAAATAGGATAAATAAAATTATTGAATCAATTTCTTCTGGCATTTCTTCTACTATTAATAACCTCATATTACTCCCTTCTAGGTTTCTGTTGGGGCCACAATCAGCTGTGCTCAGGGCTTACTCCTTTTTCTATACTCCAGGGTCACTTCTAGTCATGAACAGAAACCATATGTGGTGATTAAAATCAAACTGGGCCCATTATGTGCAAGAATTAGCTCCTGAGTACCACCAGGCATGCCCCCCAAAGAAACCAAAATAAAAAGAATAAAAATAAAATCACTGTCGCTGTATCACTATCATCCCATTGTTTGTCAATTTACTTGAACAGGCATCTCTCTTGCTCCTAGCCCTGAGATTTTAGCAGTCTCTCCTTACTCGTCTTTCCCAATGATTGGAGACTCTTTCAGGGTCAGGGGAAAGAGACCTATAATTACTGCTTTTGGGATATCGAATACGCAACAGGTAGCTTGCCAGGCTCTGCTGTTGCTGGCAGGATACTCTTGGTAGCTTGCTGGGCTCTCTGAGAGGTATGTATGTATAGATAGATAGATAGATAGATAGATAGATAGATAGATAGATAGATAGATAGATAGATAGATAGATAGATAGATTACTCTATGATTTGTTGCCTACTGTCTGAACTCCATCAAATATGGTGTGGTAATTATGGAAAATGGGTAGGAAGTGTCTTATAATGTGTCCAGAAAGTGGCCTGGAGCGTGGTGGCGGTTGGGCAGTGGAAGTCAGTTGCTGGGCTGGGTCCCTTGGGCTCTGAGGGTTCTCGCTCACCCCCCTCTGGGGCGCCCCGAGTGAAAACAGCCTGGCTCGGAGTCCCTGTCTTCAGGGAGAGTGAAAAATAAAATATATACATTAAAAAGAAGTGGCATGGACCAAACATGATGACCTCTCAGAATCTGTGTTGCAAGCTATAATGCCCAGAAGTAAAGAGATAGTATGGGGAATATTGTCTGCCTTAGAGGCAGGGGAAGGGTGGGAAAGGGGGGGTATACCCAGGATATTGGTGGTGGGGAATGTGCACTGGTGGAGGGATGGGTTTTTTGATCATTGTGAGATTGTAACCCAAACATGAAAGCTTATAACTATCTCACGGTGATTCAATAAAATTTAAAAAATTTAAAAAAAAAAAGAAAACCCAGGGAGTTAAATGAATTTAAAAGTGAACTATATTTGAATTTCCCTCTTATTTTGGGTAGTAAGCTGAACCTTACCAGATTAAAAGATTCTAAGAAAGGGGGCAGATAGATGGATCAACAGCAGGAAGCTTACATTTGATCCCTGGAACCAGTTCCGCAACCATAGCCAGGAACATCCTCTGTGCACTGAATCAAGAGTAACCACTTAGTAACTCTGAGTGTCCCCCCAAAAAATAGTGTCTAGAATAAATAAAGATATTTCTTAAATCAATTAAGGAAAAACTACATTCAAGGAGATAATTTAATGGGCTGAAGTGAATGTTTTGCATTTACCAGCACTGAATGCTCCACTGAACACCTAGCCTAGAGTGCCACTAATCATGCTTGTGTGTGACCCATAAATCAAAACTAGAAGAAGGAAATCTAACGACAACAAAGAAAAACAGTCAAAGTATTTTGAAGTGATTTGCAGAAAATAAATGTCTGGCGAGTAAGTTCATAAAACAATATTACCTTCAATTACTATGGGAATGGGGCTGGAGTGATAGAACAGAGGATAGTGCATTTGCCTTGCACATGGCCAACCCAAATTCGATTCCTCCATCCCTCTTGGAGAGCCCGGCAAGCTACCGAAAATATCCCGCCTGCACGGCAGAGCCTGGCAAGCTACCTGTGGCATACTCGGTATGCCAAAAACAGTAAAAACAAGTCTCACAATGGAGATGTTACTGGTGCCCGCTCGAGCAAATAAATGAACAATGGGACGACAGCGCTACAATACTACTACAGGAATGAAAATTAAGGCCACAAAAGAAACATTGCTGCACAGGATCCATCTCGACAAAAAATTAGTTATGCAATTTAAAAGTTGACAAGGAGGTAGAGCAAGAGAATTTTCTCTTTTTTCTTTTATTATTTTTTGTTTGTTTGGGGGCCATATCCAGCAGTGCTCGGTGCTTACTCTGGCTCTGTGCTCAGGGATCACTTCTCTTGGGGTTTGGAGGATCTTTTCTGGTAACAGGATGAAATTTGAGTTGTCCACGTGCAAGGAATTGCCTGACAAACTGTAACTATCTCTCTGGGTCCACTATACATCTTTCAGACATTACAAATGGGAAGGTAAATATGAAGACTATTTTAACTAAAGCTAGTAACAGGTGTCCATACACAATCAATCTCACTTTTTGATATGTACAGAAGAATGTACAAGGGTGTCCAGTTTAAGATTGTCACAGCAAAGCACTGAAAAGATGAAAACATAGAATGGGAGACAAAATATTCAAAAAGGGAATGGCTGAATAAAGGAAAAAAAAACAAAATTATGTTTTACAACACTGTTGCATCTCAGAAACTTAACTTTTACTAAAACCCAGTTTTAAAAAGAGGTGCATAATTATAAATAGACTTCTATACTTGAAACATGAAAAGCAGGGGCCGGAGCGATAGCACAGCGGGTAGGGTGTTTGCCTTGCACGCGGCCGACCCGGGTTCGATCCCCGGCATCCCATATGGTCCCCCAAGCACCGCCAGGAGTAATTCCTGAGTGCAAAGCCAGGAGTAACCCATGAGCATCGCTGGGTGTGACCCAAAAAGCAAAAAAAAAAACATGAAAAGCACCACTAAATATAAAATGAAGATTTGCACAGATATATTGTACAAATATGAAATCTCTAGTAAAATTAGACAAACTTGTTTGAAATGACAAACCATTCTAGAAAATGGGTTTCTCTCTGGAGTGATAAGAAGAGATAAATGTGATCATGGAAAGGTACAGGGGAAGAAGGGAAATTTAACTATCCTTCTCCTGGTTTAATTCTTCAGGTGGGTGATGCGTATACTGCTGCAAATTAATTAATTTATTACCTATGTTCTGAATGTGCTCTAAAATGCTCACCAGTTCATACTGCTGTTTAAATGAGGTAATGAATTTAAAATATTTGGCACAATCTTGGGCACCTACCAATTACCCTATAAATGTTAACTCCAGGCCACCCTAATACACAATATTCCTGACCCGACCCCTACCAGAGCCTTTACCTTACAGGTGTATTTGTTAACATTTTTTAAAGGAGATACAAGCTTCTGAACACCTGAATCTGCTTGATGTATTCATAGCTTAACCAAAAACTCCCTCCTCTAAACCCTGAGGAAGATTTTTCCTTAAATCAAATGAAACTAAGTATCTCAATTTATAATTTGTTGAATTTGACATCAGGGTAATGTTGGCCTCAAAAAATATATTTGGAAACAAGTCAATCATTAGTTGATTTTTTTCTTTGGAGTAGCCTGTGAAAATTAGGCTTAAGTTCTTCTTTGATAGTTAGGTTAAATTCATCTGGTCCAGAATTCTAGTTTGGGGGAGTTTTTTCTCATTATTTAATTTCCATACTTTTGAGCAATTGATTTGTTTTTTATTTCTTCTGTGTTTCTGATTAGTTTTATTTATCTAAATTAATTCCATTTCTTCCAGGTTATAAAATTTATTAACATTGTATAATTTACAATAATAATTTATTTGCCTAAGATTATTCATAGCCACCTTTTGTAATCCTTTGTATTTCTACAGTATACATTATGATTTGTCCTCTCTCACCTCAGAGCTTACTTATTAGGGCTTCTCTTCTCTTCTTTGTAAGTAAAGCTAAAGGTTTATCAATAGTTTTTCTTTTGGAAAACCAACTCCTAGTTTTATTGATCTGTATTGTTTTTTCCTTCATTATCTTGCTTGAAAACCAAAGTGGACTCTGAAATAGTTCAAATTGTACTCAGTCCTGTCCTCCCCATATGTCTGTGAAATGTTCTGGTTACCTTGCACTGTCACAAAATGTCTCAAAACTACTTAATTTGCTCCTAGTTTCTCAATTGAGTTTGGGTTCTTTTAGATCTTTCATGTGTTAGATAGATCTCTTGTGTGTTCTTTAGTTTGCATTCAGCCAATTGCTGTTGGAGCAGCTAGGCACTATGTTCGGCTTATAAGTCAGCAGGTCTAGGTCTCGCTTCCCCTTTATTTAGTCTCAGGGTTTCTCGCTCTGCTTATGGACTCTCCACATATATTCTGTAGCAGGGTAACTGGACTTCTCAGAGTAATTCAAATCCTCCAAGAGTAGAGAAATAAAATCAGCCAGAGCTTAAGACCCCAAATTAGCACAGTGTTTTAATAGATTTTATTGGATGAGACAAGTCCCAGTTCCAGCTCCAGCCAAGAGACAAAGAAAGGGAAATGTACACAGATGAGAACATTTGCCTAGTGCCTCTTATACCCAATAGGATGTATCAAGTGAATTACTGTGGGCTTTCTCTTCCTCATGGTTACTGAGGAAGGGAGACTGCAGGCAGTGCTAAACAGGGATTTCAACCATCACCTGCCACTCACATGCTCTCCCTTTTACCCCAGGTCAATTATAAACTCCTTTTTATTTAGAAATTCTCTTTCAATTCCACATACATATATTGCATGATTAGTGGGTATTAGGCATTATTCTGGGAACTCCAGAATGAATAGCAGTGGTTCGCATCTTTGAGGAGTTCATAGTGTAGCCAACAAAGAAGACAGGGAGGGGGGGTTAGACCCTATCTTCCCAGCTGACACGAGGTGACCTCACAAGCCAAATAAAAAGCTGGGAGACAGCCAGCCTAGATGAAGGCCACAATAGCCACTTGACCTAACAGGCTGGGCCCTTGGTCACAAAAGGGCATCTGATTAGTCTAACAAGGCATAATTTTTGTAAGGGCATGTAGCAGTAACTAGTCGATGGCTTTGTTTATGGAAACATTATTTTAGGTTCTGGAACTATTTTGAAGCTAACTACCTTTGCCCTGTAGGACCTAGGACTGTTTGACTTGTTCATTATAGGTACCAGGCAAACTTATTTCTAAGTTGAATTGGGCTAAGCAGTAATTTTTGAGTGTCTGTGAAATGCTGTTTTACTGCATATGATTCTTAGAACACTAGTATAAAAATAATAGCCAATTAAGCACCAAGGATACATACATATACACACATAGATATATAAAATAAGTAAAAATTGTAGATTATTTTAGTTTGCTTCTAGCCAATTGCATTTTTGAATACTTCAAGAAGCAAGTAGGCACCACTTATTCTCTGCAGCTAATCACTTTTAATTCTTCCAGCAGTCATTTTGATAATATCAGACATAATGAAATCACTTATCAGTAATGTGGGTCTAATTCCCCCTATGCAAAATAGGGTTTTAATTCAGGTTTGGAATCCCTGTCAGAGCACTCTGGGCTGCTATTTCTATAGGGTCATTATTGAAGGAAGTTTATTTTTATGATAATAAATTCTTATACAAATACATTCCACACAATAATGCAAAGCCCAGCAATCTTTCCCAACAGTTGTTATGAGTCATTATCATATTCCATATTACACAAGCAAATAAGAAGCTAGCAATTTCTGAATGATACCAAGTCTATTGATGAGAGTTACAAAATGACTCATGGATACTTGATAAGTGGTCATTGCAATAAGAATCTACATTAAATTAAATATTATTACATTAGATATAGAAAAACTGAGGTCAAAATTGCTTTCCTTAACATAACTAAAGACTGGAGTTTCTCTTTTTTTAAAGCATGCTCTTTCTTGATGGACTATGTAGCTTGTCTAGCATCATTAAGGTCTTTTGTTCAATTTTAATCCAGAGTTTGAATACTCAGGAGTGTTACACTATTTTCACTCTTTAAAGTGACATGAGCTTGCTTAATGGAAGAAAGATGAACCCCTGAGAATCCTCAACTAAAAGCATTACTTACAGGAGAAATCAGTCTATTTGGGTTAGAGAAAATCAGCTGAAGAGAGGTGTTGAGTGGCCAGAAAATGGAAAAGAAGTTGAAGAAAGGAGAATGGGAAGGGAATGAGTCAAAGTCATCTCCATGGCCTTGACCATTCTTCTTCACAATGGGATCCTTTCTCTCTTCCAAGTATCTCCTTTCACACACAGAGCCTGACAGCTGAAAATTGCAGGAAGAGTAGTGGTATCATTAATAGCAAAAGGAAAAAGTGTTCAGGCTGGCCCCCAAAATAGCCTGATACTGTCTTTCAGAATATACCTTGGAAAATAAGAAGACCTAGAGTAGGAAATATAGCTTTGTCTTAAAGTAGTTAAAGAGGAAAATGACCAAATTGCAATCTTAAATTTACTGCAATTTTAAATTTACTGCAATCTTAAATTTACTTAAATTTAATGTGCATTTTTATTTATTCCATTTTCACACCTTGATACATATACATCCTTTCAAATGGATTCATGCTGTAACAGTCACTACTCATGTTAGACTCCATGGCCCAAATTCATAGAAAAGGACTCAGTTCTGACTCTCTTGTGTATATGAATGTTTGTGTTTTGTTGTTTAACTCAACCAAACCAAATCATTAACTACTTGTTATGCTTTGTTATGTGGATCAATAACTGGCAAATTTAATAAGAGGAGCTTGTTCTAAAGAAATTAACTTGTTGCCATGCCAACTATTGATCTTTCCCAATGGATGTTCTGCAATCAGTCACAAAAAGAATTCAGTTAGGCAGACTCTTCTTCCTGTCCATAGGAAGTGTTGGGTCACCAACTTCAAATGAGGACATATAAATTATTTCAAGTTCAGAGTAAAGAATACTAGGTTATATGTGTTCTCAGTATACTACTACCTCACAATTTCATAAGACACTTCTATATCACTTAGCACTCAAGTATCTTTTCACATAATTAGTATAGATTACCACATTACTAAAATGCAGCATTGCAATCCTTTTTGCAATACTTAACATGCTACAGACACTTAAGGAAATAATGGCTTGTTTTTCACTTCTTTATGATTGTGAAGTACAAATGCAAAGAAAATGTTTCACTGTGTATTACTATGTACTCATTTCCTACCACTTTATAGTGTAAGAAAGATTAAGTGTCTTTATAAAAAGATATCTGCTTCTGTACCATGTTGTATAACAAAAAGGTTAGATTGGAGAAGTAGGAGGGAGAAGAAGGAAGAAGGGGAGTAGAGGGAGCAGCAGGAAGGAAGAGGAAGAATAAAAGAATTCTGGACTTTTTGTAGTTCCAACACCCATCTCTCCACCAGTGTACATTTTCCAGCACCTGTGTCCCCAGTTTTCCTCCCTCACCCCCACCCAACCTGCCCTAAGGCAAGCAAGCACTTTTCTTCTCTCTCTCTCTCTCTCTCTCTGTCTCTCTGTCTCTCTCTCTGTCTCTCTCTCTCTCTCTCTCTTTCTCGCTCCCCTTTGGGGCATTGTGGTTTGTAATACAGATACTGAAAGGGTATCATGTATATCCCTTTATCAACTTTTAACACTCAGTTCTTGTTCAATGTGATCATTTCCAAGTACTATTGTCATACTCGTCCCTTCTCTATCTTACCTACCCTCTCCCACACACACAATTGTGGTAGATTCCAACCATTGACCAGTCCTCCTAGCCCCTGTTTTCCCTGGCCTTGGATATTAGCCATATTGCAGTCACTATATATCTGTCCCTCTTCTTCTGACTCATTTCACTTAGCACTATACTCTCCATGTACATCCATTTATAAGCAAATTTCATGACTCATCATTTTTCCAAATAGTTGTAGAGTATTCCATTGTGTGTATATGCCATATTTTCTTTATCCCGTCATTTGTCCTCAGTTATTTGGGTTGATTCCTCATTCTGGCTATTGTGACTAGTGCTACAATGAACATAGAAGTGCAGATGGCATTTCTGCTCTGTGGTTTTGTGTTCTCAGGGTATATTGCCAGAGGTTGTACTGCTGGGTCAAATGGGTATTGGGTAAATAATTATTTGGATTTGTGGGCTGTCTCTATATCTAGGTCACCATTTCTTCTGAGGTGCAAATCTTCTTAATTTAACATAGTCTCATCTGTTTACCTTTGTTTCCACTTGCTTGATCAGTGGTGTTTCATCTTTTAAAATTACTTTAGCTTCAATGTTATCGAGGATCTTTCCTATGTTTGCCTCCACATACCTTATGAATTCAGGTCTGATGCTGAGGTCTTTAATCCATTTTGATCTGACTTTGTGCCTGGAATTAGAGAGATCTTAGTTCATTTTTTGCATGTAGATATCCAGTTTTCCCAACACCACTTGTTGAAGAGGTCTTCCTTTGTTCACTAAACATTTCTTGCTCTTTTATCAAAAATTAAGTTGTCATATATTTGAGTGTATGTGTCAGAATATTCAACTCTATTCCATTGGTCTTCATGTCTGTCTTTATTCCAATACCATGCTATTTTAATTACTACTGCTTTATAGTACAGTTCGAAGTTGGGGAAGGTAATGATTCCCATCTTGTTTTTACCAAGAATTGTTTTTGCTATACATGGAGGCTTCATTGTTCCATATGAATTTCAGGAGCAATTTATCCATTTCTTTAAAGAATATCGTGGGTATTTCTGTAGTGGCTGCATTGAATCTGTATAATGTTGTGGGGAGTATTGTCATTGTTAATGATGTTAATCCTCCCAATCCATGAGCAGGAGATGCATCTCCATTTCATCATATCCTCTTTTATTTCTTAAAATAGTGTTTTATAGTTTTTATAAGTAGTTCACAGAAATTTCCTCAGTGAAAAAAATACAAATGGTCAAGAGGCAAATGATAAAGACTCTATATCAAAACAACCATGAGATATTATCTCAGACCACAGAGACACACAAAAAAATAACCAGTGTTGGCATGGATGCAGGGAGAAAGGGACTCTCATTCATTGTTTGTGGGAATGCCAACTGATACAACCTTTTTGGAAAACATTATGACATTCCTCTAAAAGGTAGAAATTAAGCTTTCTTACGTCTGGGAATATACCTTGAGGATGCAAAACAGACAGCAAAAAATGTTATCTGGACTTTTATGTTCATTGTAAGCTCGAGTCACAGTAGCCAGAATCTGGAAACAGTCTGACTGGTGAGAACAAATGACTGAATAAAGAAACTATGGTACATATACACAATGGCATACTATGCAACTGTTAGGAAACAATGAAGTCATGAAATTTGCTTATAAATGGATGTACATGGAGAGTATCATGCTGGTGAAATAAGTTAGAAAGAAAGGGACAGACATTTGTGGGACATAAAAATGTATACTATGAGACTAATACACAAGAACAGTAGAAACAGGGGCAGAAGGATTGGTTTACAGGTAGAAGCCTGCCTCAGGTTTTGAGGGGAAAAAGCAGTTGGGATAAAGAAGGAATGACTATCACAATGATAGTTGGAAACGATAACTGTGGATAAGAATTGCCTGCTGAGCACTGTTTACAATAGCCAGAATCTGGAAAAAACCCGAGTGCTCTAGAACAGATGACTGGTTGAAGAAACTTTGGTACATCTATACAATGGAATACTATGCAGCTGTTAGAAAAAATGAAGTCATGAACTTTGCATATAAGTGGATCAGCATGGAAAGTACCATGCTAAGTGAAATGAGTCAGAAAGAGAGAGACAGACATAGAAAGAGTGCACTCATCTGTGGAATATAGAATAGACTAGGAGTCTAATACCCAAGAATAGTAGAAATAAGTACCAGGAGGTTGACTCCATGGCTTGGAGGCTGGTCTCTCATTCTGGGCAACTCAGAGAAGGGAACACCAAGTAAAATGTGGTCAGAGGTCATGCGGGGGAGGGGTGACACGTTCTGAATGTAGACTAGAGACTGAACACAATGGCCGCTCAACACCTTTATTGCAAACCACAACACCTAATCAGAGAGAGAGAACGAAAGGGAATACCCTGCCATAGTGGCAGTTTGGGGTGGGGGGAGACGGGACTGGGGAGGGTGGGAGGGACGCTGGGTTTGCTAGTGGTAGAGAATGGGCACTGGTGAAGGGATGGGTTCTCGAACTTTGTATGGGGGAAACATGAGCACAATAATGTATAAATCTGTAACTGTACCCTCACGGTGATTCACTAATTAAAAAATAAAAAAGAATAAAAAAAAAAGAATTGCCTGCTGAGGCTCACCGCCGAGATGTAACCCCGGCAGCCGCACATGTGCAGCCTCTCCGCTGCTGAATGAGCATGACTCCAGAGGCCATCTAAACTACTTTAACTACCAACAACTTCTTGCAGAACTGTCTCTAGACTCGGAACTAAGCCATGGCCACATGCTGTCCCAGGAGGGGAAAGTTTTACTCTCTCCCCTTTTCCTTGCTGGGGGCGATGGTGTGGCAACCACCATCTTATGAAAACCACTAATGAGAGATACAAGCTTGCAATGATGCAATTTCTGGCAGAAATTTCCCTGGACTTAGTTACTAAAATACTAAAATACAGAAATCCAAAACCTCATATCTCTTCATTCTCAGCAATGAAAAACAAATTATCAAGTGCTTCCTTTTCAGCAGGTCTGATTCTGGGGAGGTGGAAACTCCAAACAATAATAGTGATTTTTTGTTGAAATATTGAATGTAACCAAAGCAAAAAGAAAGTAAAGTGAAATTTATCAGCTACACAGGCAGGGGGCGGAGGTCTGGGGGGAGTGGGAGGTATACTGGTTTTTTTTTTTTTTTTGGTGGTGGAATATGTGCAATGGTGAAGGGATGGTTGTTCGAGCATTGTATAACTGAGACTTAAGCCTGAAAGCTTTGTAACTTTCCACATGGTGACTCAATTAAAAAAAAAGAATTGCCTGCTGAAGGTAGGTTAATGAACAAACATGGTGACCCCTTAGTATCTTTATTGCAAACCAAAATGTCCAAAAGGGGTGGGGGAGAGAGAGAGAGAGAAAGAGAGAGAGAATATGCCTTACATTGATAAAGAAAGAGAGAAAGAGAGAAAGAAAGAAAGAAAGAAAGAAAGAAAGAAAGAAAGAAAGAAAGAAAGAAAGGAAGGAAGGAAGGAAGGAAGGAAGGAAGGAAGGAAGGAAGGAAGGAAGGAAGGAAGGAAGGAAGGAAGGAAGGAAGGAAGGAAGAAGAAAGAAAACTACTGAATGGATAATATCAGCAGACAATTCATCTAATAAGGTATTAAAGTCTAAAATATAGAAGGAATTCCTACAATTGTTTGGGTTTGGGGGCCAAATCCAGCATTGCACAGGGTTTACACCTCGCTCTGTGCTCAGGTATCATTCTTGATGTGCTTGGGTGTGTTATGGTGTACAGGAATTAGACACAGGTCAGCCACATGCAAGACAAACACCCTACCCATTGTACTATCACACTGATCCCCATAATTCCTAAAATTTAGCAACAAAATATCATCAACCTACTGCAAAAATGGAAAAATTATTATTTCCAAAATTGACATAGAAATGTCCAAAAAGCACATGAAACAAGATGTGACCAATGCTGAAAACAATAATTGGCTCCTTCCATATTCAGACCAGAGGTGGGTGTGGTTTACTGAGCCAGCAGCAGCTAAAGCCAGTTAATCTCCGCCTCTATAGCTCATAAGATCCACTTATTGGCCTCTTATATTGGGCTCTCATCAAGGCAGCCTAACTACCCCAACCACATTAGATCAATAGTCCGTTGGCCACTACTTAAATCAAGGTTCCTTCAAAACCCACAAAAGTAACAGTGAACACAAGAAACAATACAAGCCTAACCAAAAACTAACAGTAAGTTCAAGTCAAAGAACATATTCCTTGAATAAGTACAAGAAACTCCACAAAATTACACAGGAGCACCAAATCAGAAGAGAATTTCCTTCATAGGAAAATAAGAGAGCACCACCCACTGATCTCCCCAAGAATCCTCCCTGGCAGTGACGGGGAATGCTGATAGTGTATTGGAAAGAACAACCTCCAAACCACAACAAGCACCACTGGGAAACAGCACAGAAGCCCACCACGAGGAGTGCATGAAGATAGGAGGCCTGAAGTGTCAACGAGGAATACCCACATACATAATCTCTCTGAGAGAGAATTCGGAGATAAAATGGTTAGGATGTTTAATAAGTTCAAAGAAACAGTGGAACAGAATCTAATAAAAATACAGGAGGATGTGAGAGCAAAAATAAGAAAACTATAAGCAGAAGTATGATTAATTAAAATTTTGGTAAATGAAATGAAAATCTCAATGCATGCCCTTAGTGGTAGAGTAACAGCAGCTCAAGAAAGAATCAGTTTTAAGATGAGATGCACACCTCCAGGCAACAGCAGAAGATGGAAAAAGACCTTAAAATAATCCAAGGATATACAAGTTAACTATAGAGTTAAATCAAGAGGAAAAACATAAGAATCATCAGAGTTTCAGGGAGACAGAAAGGCAACCCCAATGAAAAAGTGACAGTAAAAGGCATAATTTCTGAAAAGTTCCCAGAGCTGGAGAAAATAGGCATACAGATTCAGGAATCCTGAAGTAACCAGCTTAAACTGACTAATAGAAAACTCCATGGCATGTCTAATCAGAATGACAAAACTCATTGATAGAGATATAATGTTGTGTATAAAAATAAAAATAAAAAGAAAGGAAGGGGCGCGCAGGCGGCAAGGCAGGAGAAGGAAGGAAGATGGCCAAACTGGTTGCTCGATCGGTTTATTTCATGTCCATCTCCATTCTCCTCTGATTCTCCTCCTGCTTCTTTCTCCCCCATCCTACTTCATTCTCTCTCTCTGCCTCTCTCCCGGCTCTTGGTCTCTCTCTCAATCTGTGGATCTGGCCCCCGTGGATCTGGCCCTGTGGATCTGGCCCCCGTGGATCTGGCCCCCGTGGATCTCGCCCCGTGGATCTGGCCCCCAACCCACTCTTCCAGCCTCGTTAAATCTCCACAGCATGAGGGGGTTGGGGCATACACATAGGTGTGGTCAGCAATAGGGTAAGGTTCTTTTCCCTCAGGGGATGCTTCTCCTAGGACTTAATTCTCTTTCAGCAGGAGGATCCACCCAAGGGCAGAGTCCCATGAATGTGTTTCTCTTCTCCTCAGCCAGCAAACATATAAGAATTCATAATATTAATTATTTTGTATGGACACAATAAGAGATGCATTAAAGCTTATAGAATTTCTTTCCTGGGGCCATCTCAATCTCAGACTACAGTGCTCAGGCCAGATCAGTCTTTCCTATCCCTGGCAGGGTCCCAGTCTCATAATTACTATTGGATCATAACAGCATTTGTCTATGATCAAGCTCTTAACTTATAGTTAAGAATTAGGCACTTTGGCCAGGCCCATCTCGATGCCAGGGTAGC
Organism: Sorex araneus; assembly: GCF_027595985.1. Lineage (NCBI taxonomy): Eukaryota > Metazoa > Chordata > Mammalia > Eulipotyphla > Soricidae > Sorex > Sorex araneus. The sequence goes on along the minus strand of NC_073313.1, from coordinate 76,925,325 downwards.
ACATAACTCACCGCTTGCCCTGGATCCTTCCCGTCCCACGTCGGGGACCCTACTTTGGGGTGCTAGGAACTGAGGGCAACTGAGGCTTAAGTGGAGAAAGCAGATGCCCAGGAGGGAATATCGAGGCCAATTAAGTCTTAAGTTATATAAACATAATATTGTCTTCTTGTGTCTATACAAAAAAGACATAGCTTTAAAGTAAATTATTCAAAAGGCATAAAGAGGAGAGAAAGGCAATGTTATAATATTCAGTGTCCTAGGAAGTTCTGACCTTACCAATTAACAGAGTTTGATTAGAGGAAGAGCAGATAAACTGGTAGAAATGGTTACAGATAAACAAAGGAATGGGAGTGACTCGGGAGCACTTTGATGGGTGTGACTGATAAACCTAAGCTCCTAGTGGCAAGGGGGAAAGGACAAACCAATGATATCCAACAATGTTGAAAGCAGAGAAATCAAAGAAGAAAAATTACATACAAAGGAGCATCATTTAGGTTAACAACAAACATATTGAATGAAACTCTCTGGGCCCAAGGTCAATAAAAAACAATGAAGTATAAAGCACCAAAAATATTTTACCCAGCTTGACTCTCATCCAGATTTCTAGGAATGATACACCACTTCGATGATAAACAATGGCTCAGGAACTTCATAGATGCAAAACCAACTTTGAAAGAAAAACTGAAGGGGTTACTGTAAGGCAAGGCAAATCCAGAAACACAACAAATTTCTAAATAAACTCCGTGACAATAACCTTTTTCAATGTCAGTGGTATAAACACACCAATTAAGAGACAAGGAGTGGCAAAATGAACCTAAAATTGAATTTGCCTACAAAAAAAACACATTTGAATAATCAGAGAAAACACAGATTCAAAGTCAAAAGCTGGAAAACAATTCTTCGAGCAAACAACTCCTTCAAATAGTCCCGCATGGCCATAATAGTATCCAACAACAGATTTTAGGCTGGTAAAGTTTATAAGAGACAGTAAAGGTCATTTCTTAATAATCAAGAGATATGCACAACAGGACAAAATTATACTACCAAACATATATTCACTCAATGAAGGATCAGCAAAATACTTAAAAGAACTGCTAAAAGACTTCAAGAAGGACATTGGTATTAACACAATAATAGTTGGAGACTTCAACACCACTTTGTCACCCCTTGTTAGATAAGTAAGACTAAAACTCAACATGGAAATACTAACTTTGAAGGAAGAAATGGAAGAGAGGTGACTAGTTGCCATATGCAGGGCTTTTCATGACCAAAATTCCAAATACATATTCTTCTTCAGTGCACACGGGATATTCTCCAAGCAAATCTGTGCCATAAAACACAGCTCCATAAAATCAAGAAGATAGAAATCATATCAACTATCTTTTCAGACCATGATGCACTGAAAATAGATATTAATCACACACAGAAATGGAGAATCAAATCAAGCAGCTGGGAAATAAACAGCTCACAACTGAACAAGCAGTGGGTCAGAAAGGAAAATAAAGATATAATCAAAAGATTTGTGGGAGACACAAATGAACCTCAGAGGAAAGCAGCACACCACAGTGATGTCTCCTCACCCTGAACCAGGGTAATTTCATCCTGGCACCTCATGAAGGGGCAGGTGTGTCCCTCCACCTGCCCCAAAAGAATGCCAGCAACAGCAAACCTCCAGAACCCAGTTATTGCCACACTCATAGCCTACCTTCACAGGCTCGTCCCTAGTCCCCCATGCATGAGAATAAATTTTCTGGAAAACCCAGGTATGTGAGACTAATGACTGAAACCTCCAGGCTTACAGGGAGTCGTGAATGGGCTCCTCCTCCCATCTCCATGCCTCTGGATACCATCGAAGAGCATTAATGGTCATGATCCAGTGACTCGCATATGAATTCCAGAAGAATTATACTGCAGAGATGCCTCTGAACCCCCAAATAACCATCCAGTAAAAAAAATTTAACTCCAGCTCTAGCATCCTATATAAAATTTCAGAATTGATAAATTTAGAATTCCAGGAGTGCACGGCCACAAAAGTGGCCACACAACATCTCATACTTAATGCCACTGATATACTAAGAGTAGCACACCACATCTGATGGGGTGTAAGGTAGATGACAACCAATCTTGACCAAAGAAAATATATACATATATATATATATATATTTGCTCACAAAGGCTCAAATTCTGATATCAACTTAATGATCTCTTATACAGAGGCTTAGTGGATTCAAGATGAGATACAATAATTTTCACATACTTTCTTCTAAGAAAACCTTTTTAGATAATTTTAGTCAATTATTCATAACAAGCAATACAATATCAATTATTTAGCATCTACCTGTGGGGAACACTTGGGTGGTAGTTGGAAAATTTGAAATAATGGTGGTGGGAAGGTGTAGTGGTGGTGGGATTGCTGTTAAAATATTGAATGTAATCAATTATTGTGAAATTTTTATGAAAATAAAATAAATTTTTTTAAATAGATTTGTGGGTCACTTTCTTTTAAGGAAACATTTTGATTATATTTAGCAGATTATTCATAACAAACAACACAAAATAAATTATTTAGCATCAGGCTTTAGGGTGGTGGAAATATTTGAAATAATGGTGGTGCAAAGGTGTAATGGTGATGGAATTAGTGTTGTAATATTGAATGTAATAAGTAATTGTTAATAACTTTATAAAAATAAAATAACTTGTAAGACTGTAAAAAATAGATTTGTGGGAACAACAAGAATGAGAACACAAGCTATCAGAACTTGTGGGGCACAGCAAAAGCAGTGTCAAGAAGGAAAGTTTATGATTTTGCAGGCATTCATCAGAAAGGAAGAAAGGGCCTACATAATTAAATTGACTTTACAGCTTAAGATCTTGTAATATGACCAACAAAATGAGCCCAAACAAGGCAGGAGGAAGGAACTAATAAAACTTGGAAAAAAAAAACTTGGAGCATAAATTAATGAACTGGAATCACAAAATACAACCCAAAACATCAATGAAACCAAGAGTTGGTTCTTTGAGAAATTTAACAAGATCAATAAACCACTGACAAGGATCACAAAGAAAGATATAGAAAGAGAAACAGAGAGAAAAACCAATAAACTGAATCAGAAATGAAAAGGGAAACATTACAAATGAAGCCATAGAAATTCAAAGGATGATCAGAGATTACTTTAAGCATGCTATGCCATAAAACAAGAGAACCTAAAAGAAATGGACAAATTCCCAGATTCCTATAACCTCCGAAGGCTGAACCAAGAAGATCTGGAACATCTGAAAAGACATATCACTATGGAGGAAATTGAAATGTTAATCAAAAGTCTTCCCCAAAACAAACAAAAAAAATTCTTCCTACACCCATACGTATTCACTGGTGAATTTTTTCAAACATTTAAAGAGGGCTTACTGTCAATCCCTTTCAAGCTTTTCCAGGAAATTGGGAAAAAAGAAACATTTCCAAATAGTTTCTATGAAGTAAACATCACCCTGATAACAAAAGCAGACAGAGAAGCCACAAATGAGAATCACAGGCCAATATACAAGATAAACAAGATGCAAAGATTCTTAACAAAATATTGGCAAATAGAATTAATGACTCATCAGAAAGATTGTATACATTGAACAATTAGGATTCATCCTGAGGATTCAAGTATGGCTTAACTTTCATAACTCAATTATCATAAAACACCATATCAACAAAAGAAAACTGGAAATTTCAGACAAGCTATCAATTATCAATTCTGTATCAATACAGAACATATTTGACAAGATCTAGCACCCGATCATCATAAAAATTCTCAAGAAAATTGTAGTTTAAAGAATGTCCCTCATTATATTCAAAGCCATCTACCCCAAGCCCACAGCAAGCATTGTTCTCAAAAAGAAAAAGCTAAGAGCCTTTTCTTCAAGATAGGACACAAGACAATGTTGCCCACACTCACCACTCTGGTTTAATATAACCCTGGATTTTCTTGCCATAGCAGTTAAGCAAGAAAAAGAAACCAAGGGAAACAAGGGAATCAGGATAATAAAGGAAAAATTTAAGCTTCCACTATTTGCAGATGACATGATACTGTATTTAAAAAATCCAAACGACTCTATATAAATCTTGTAAAAATAATAGATTTGTACAGTAAAGTGGCTGGTTGCAAAGTCAATACCCAAAAGTCCATGGTTTCTTATATACAAATAATGAAAGAGAAGAAAAGGATATTAAAAATAAACAATTTTGTTCACAATGGTGCCTCAGAAAGTCGAGTATATCAGAATCAGCGCTTAACTTAAAGAAATGATGGACCTACACAAAGAAAACTATGAAATAGTACTCCAAGAAATAACAAAAGCAGAGCTGAGGTAAATACGAATGGCCAAAAGGCACATGAAAAAGTGCTCTGCATCACTAATCATCAGAGAGATGCAGATCAAAACAACCATGAGATACCACCTCACACCACAGAGACTAGCACACATCCAAAAGAACAAAAGCAACCGCTGTTGGAGAGGATGTGGGGAGAAAGGGACCCTTCTTCACTGCTGGTGGGAATGCCGACTGGTTCAGCCCTTCTGGAAAACAATTTGGACGACTCTCAAAAAATTAGATATTGAATTCCCATTTGACCCAGCAATACCACTGCTGGGAATATATCCCAGAGAGGCAAAAAAGTACAATCGAAACAACATCTGCACATGTATGTTCATCGCAGCACTGTTTACAATAGCCAGAATCTGGAAAAAACCCGAATGCCCCAAAACGGATGACTGGTTGAGGAAACTTTGGTACATCTATACAATGGAATACTATGCAGTTGTTAGAAAAAAGGAAGTCAAGAATTTTGTAGTTAAGTGGATGGGCATGAAAAGTTTCATGCTGAGTGAAATGAGTCAGAAAGAGAGAGACAGACATAGAAAGACTGCACTCATCTATGGTATATAGAATATCAGAGTGGGAGACTAATACCCAAGAACTGTAGAAATAAGTACCAGGAGGTTGACCCCATGGCTTCGAGGCTGGCCTCACGTTCCGGGAAAAGGGCAACTCAGAGAAGCGATCACCAACTACATTGTAGTCGAAGGCCATGTGGGGGAAGGGAGTTGCGGGCTGAATGAGGGCTAGAGACTGAGCACAGAGGCCACTCAACACCTTTATTGCAAACCACAACAGCTAATTAGAGAGAGAGAACAGAAGGGAATGCCCTGCCACAGTGGCAGGGTGGGGTGGGGGGGAGATGGGATTGGGGAGGGTGGGAGGGACGCTGGGTTTACGGGTGGTGGAGAATGGGCACTGGTGAAGGGATGGGTTCCCGAACTTTGTATGAGTGAAGTATAAGCACAAAAGTGTATAAATCTGTAACTGTACCCTCACGGTGATTCTCTAATTAAAAATAAATAAATTATATATATAAAAAAAGAAATAACAAAAGCAGAAATGGAGACACATCCCCTGCTTATGGATTGAGTGGATTAACATCTCACACTACAGAAACTGGAACGCATCAAAAAGAACAAGAACAGCAGCAAGAACAGCCAGTGCTGGCACAGATGCAGAGAGAAAAGAACTCTGACTCATTGTTGGTGAGAATGCTGACTGATCCAGCCTTTTGGTAAAACAATATGGGCGTTCCTCAAAAAGAATTAGAAATTGAGCTTCAATACAACCCAGCAATACCACTCCTGGGAGTATGCCCTGGGAGCCCATAAACTTAATGCAGAAAAGTCATCTATACTTCTATGTCCATTACAGGACTATTCACAACAGCCAGAATCTGTAAACAAACTGAGTGCCCAAGAACAGATCGCTGTATAAAGAATCTATGGTCCATCTACACAATTTAATACTACACAGTCAACAGGAAAAATGAAGTCATGAAATTTGCTTCTAAATGGATGGACGTGGAGAGAATCATGCTGAGTGAAATGAGCCAGAAGGAGAGGCACAGTCATAAAATGATTGCACTCAATTGTGGGATATAAAAACCATAGTATGAGAATAATACTCAAGGAAAGTAGAAACAAGGGCCAGGAGGACTGGTTGGAAGCTTGCCACCAGTGCGAGAGGAGGGTAATTCGGACAGAGAAGGTATGCTCATTCTTCAAAAGAATTGAGTACTGACATCTATACAATAGAATACTATGCAGCCATTAGAAAAAATGAAGTCATGAACTTTGCATATAAGTGGATCAACATGGAAAGTATCATGCTAAGTGACATGAGTCAGAAAAAGAGAGACAGACATAGAAAGATTGCACTCATCTGTGGAATATAAAATAACAGAATAGGAGACTAATATCCAAGAATAGTAGAAATAAGTACCAGTATTGGCTGGTACTTATTTAGAAATAAGTACCAGGTTTGCTCCATGGCTTGGAAGCTGGTCTCACTCGCTGGGGAAAAAGGCAGCTCAGATAGAGAAGGGAACACCAAGTAAAATGTGGTTGGAGATCCCGCCCGGGAAGGGAGATGTGTGCTGAAAGTAGACTAGAGACTGAACACAATGGCCACTCAATACCCCTATTGCAAACCACAACACCCAATTGGAGAGAGAGAGATCAATGGGGAGTACCCTGCCACAGAGGCAGTGTGGGGTGGGGGGGGGGGAGATGGGATGCGGGGGAGGGATACTGGGTTTATTGGTGGTGGAGAACGGGCACTGGTGGAGGGATGTGTTTTTGAACGTTGTATGAGGGAAAAACAAGTTCTAACATGTGTGAATCTGTATCTGTACCCTCATGGTGATTCACTAATTAAAGAATAAAATAAATTTTAAAAAATGAATTGAGTACCTAAAGAGGCATATACATGATAACCTTTCAGTACCTATATTGCAAGTCATAATTCCTAACAGGAAAGAGAGAGAGCTAGAGAGAGAAGAAAAGTATCTGCTATAGAGGCAAACTGTGGCTCGGGGGGGGGGCTGGAGGGAAAATGATAACATCAATTTTGAGAAATGTACACTGGTGAAGGAATGGGTATTGGAACATAGTATGACTGAAACCCAATCTTGAAGAAATTTGTAACTATTTATCTTATGGTGATTTGATGAAAAATATTGAATGAATAAAAGTAGTTGGCAATAAAAAATTAAATAAATAAAGCCATTTTCAAGTGTTAAGAAAAGCACGTGAAAATATGCTCAGCATCATTACTCATTAGAGAAATACTAATTAAAGCTGCAATAATACACTATTCCCACATACTAGCATATCTATAATAAACAGAAACAAAATCAAAGCAGAAAATAAGTGTTGACCATGAGGTAAAGAAATTGGAACCCTTGTGTGTTCCTGGTGGGAATTTAAATGATGTAACCATCATGGAAAACAATTCAATGGTTTCTCAAAAGGTTACCATATGAACCAGTAATTTCACTTGACAAGCAATGAAAGCAGGGATTCAAATAGATATTTGTACATAACAACATTGTTCATAATAGCCAAAATTTGGAAAGATTCCAAGTGACCCATAACAGATGAATGTATAAACAAAATGTGGCAATTCAATATAACAGAATATTATTTCATCATAAAAAATAAAAAATTAAATTGCTGCAACATGCACAAAACTGGAGATACTATATTTAGTATAAGTCAAACACCTAAAATATAAATTTATGTGATTCTCCTTATTCTTACTACCTAGAATAGCCAAGTCAATGGAGACATAATACAGAATAGAGGTTACCAGGATCTGCAATGAGGGAAAATGGGATTTTTTGCTTAATGGGCATTAACCTTCGATTGGTATGATAAAAAGTTCTAGGATGAATAGTCATGATTTTGCATTAATTGTACTTATTGCTATTAAATTGTACACTCAAAATTGTATAAATGATAAGTATTATGTTATGCATATTTTCTCACAATTGTAAAACTTGAGAGACTTCCTGATTAAAAAAATAGAACCAGAATCATATGCTATCATTCCCTTTTCTAATTAATACCCTCAGCAAAGACATATTTCTCCAATTTTATCCTAGCATCCCATGGTGTTATAATTGTCTGTTTCCTTCTCCATCTTCACTACTGCTGTGAGCATCTTGAGGGCAGAGGCTGGCTCTTCTTTGTAGAAACAACCTGGTTAGGAATGTGAGCTTTAGATTCAGATAAGTCTTAGAATCCAATCCAATCCAAATCTGGCACCAAGAAGTCAGGGCCTTAAACACTTATTCTTTCTTTCTCTGCCACTGTGCTTTTTCACCCACAAAATGGATGTTATGTTAAATTATAAAACTCCTGGACTAATAAGCACTCAAAATATCTTAAATATCAAATATTTAAATTCAAAATATCAAGGTATCTTAAAAGACACATCTCTAAACCAGGGATAAAAAGAGGTTGGAGAGATAATGCAGTGGCCAAGGCACTTGCTGGGAGTGATCCCTGAGTGCAGAGCAAAGATTAAGTCCTGAGCACAACTCTGTATCACTCCCAAAATTAAAATATAATGGGGGTATATATAAATGTCCCAGAGACACACAAAAAATATTCAACATCACTTATTAGGAAAATGCAGATGAAAATCACAGTGAGATATCACTTCACACATGTAAATGTCCTATATAAAAAAATTGAAAAAAATGATGGTAAGAATGTGAGGGAAAAGAATTCTGTCACATTTTTGGTAGGAGTGTATGTTAGTCCAGGTTCTATGGAAAATGGTAACTTCTTTACCAAAAACGGAGAAATTCCATATGATCCAGTAGTATCACTCCTAGGACTATATCCAAGATAAATAAAATTTCTTCAAAAGGTTATATTCACAGCAACACTGTTCACAATAGTCAAAACATGGAACCAACCGAAATTTCCATTGACAAATGACTGAGCCAACTTATGATCCAGATACTCAATGTATTACTACTCTGCCATTAAAAGATATGAAAGTATGCCATTTGGCACAAAATGAATAGAACTTGAGATGATTGTGCTGTGATTTATTAATCAGTAAGTGAAAGACAATTATCAGATCATTTCATTCTTATGTAGTAATTAAGTAACTAAATTACTAAAGCAAAGGAATGGCAAAAACAAAGCTCTCTCTTAGACTTGGTTAACTTTATAGTGGTTCCTAAAGGAAAGGGGAAGAATGGGAAAATATGAGAACAAGGAATTTTGAGCTGGTAGATGTCACTGAAACTGGTGATGGAAGTGGTGAAAATCATAAGCATATAAAGGTGCAAAGCTAACAGCTTGAAATTCTATAATACTAAAATCTATACGATTAACTACAATATCCTAGCTATAATATAAAATATATTAATGTTATAGTATTATAAATATTTTTAAAACAAATTAATTCTTAATGTAGCACTGTAGCACTGTCATCCCATTGTTCATCGACTTGCTCGAGCAGGCACCTGTAACGTCTCCATTGTAAGGCTTGTTTTTACTGTCTTTGGTATTTCGAGTATGCCACGGGTAGCTTGCCAGGCTCTGCCGTGTGGACGCGATATTTTCAATAGCTTGCTGGGCTCTCGAGAGGGGTGGAGGAATCGAACCTGGGTTGGCTGAGAGCAAGGCAAACACCCTACCCGCTGTTGCTATCGTTCCAGTCCATATAAAATATTTAATAAATATGATGATTTATCTTACAATCACCATATTCAAGACCTAACACAAGCCTAGTGCATAAGTGCACTGTGGCTGGTAAGTGAAAGGTTATGTTCATTTACATGCGGTAGCTACCAGTTATAATGAACTCTTTCTCAATGTGTCTCCCCATTCGATTGGGGGTTCCTTGGATGGAATTGATATCTTACTTCACAATATGCAGCACATTGTATAGTAGTTGTTACAAAATTATTCATATTGAATGAAAAAAGAATGGATGGGGGATATTCATGGCATTGGGAAACCAGCAAGAGGCCCCAGAGAAAAGGGTTAAATGAGAAAGGAGAAAAGATGTGCTAGCCTGGCCATTCCATCCATCTAGAACTTTTCCTAGAGTCCTTATGAAGACTTTGGTGGTCCTGTGATTATTTTTAATGAGGAATGACATTTCTTTGTTCATGTTTCCTAATTAGGATGCAGCTATACAGAAAGTTGGATTGTATTTGCCTGTTTACTTGTAAACTTCATTCCTTTGGTCTGTAAGAACCTGGAGACAAGGGATTGTCTTTCATTCATCTTTTTTCCCCAGCATCTAAAGCAGTGCCTGACACATACCAGTAGGTGTTCAGTGCACGGATAGTGCATGAAAGTGACAGATAACTTGAAAATCATGTTTGCATTTGATTTATTAAATAATTTTAATAGTGAGGATATAGTCTTTTCACAGTCCTTAACATAGAGTTGGCAATCAGAGGAAGGGAGGAATGGAGGAAGAGAGGAAGGACAAATGGAAGGAAGGAAGGAAGGAAGGAAGGAAGGAAGGAAGGAAGGAAGGAAGGAAGGAAGGAAGGAAGGAAGGAAGGAAGGAAGGAAGGAAGGAAGGAAGGAAGGAAGGAAGGAAGGAAAAAAGGAGGGAGGGAGGAGGGGATGGAGGAAGGAAGGGAGGAAGGAAGGAAGGAAGTTGGTTATTACCTTTGTAAAATGGCAATGTTTGGCATGGTGGTTTTTTCCAGAAAAGAACATAATAAAATATTTCTTTCACAATCACGAATATTTCTTACTCTATATTAACTAAGCATATTTAAATTATCTATAGCTTGTTTTGAATTTAGGCACATAAAATGTTTCAGGGCATTACAAAGAAGGGGAGGTTCAAAATTGAGATGGGGGAGTGGCCTTAGGGATCTGGGGGAGGAAACAGTAACTAAAAGTGCCTGGTTGGCAAGCAGGAGGCCATGATTTAATCCCACATGTTCCTAGAGTGGTCTATTCAGTCCCCAAGGCTCTGATGTCTGGTGTCTTCTGTAGCACACAGCAAAGTATTTGCAAGCACTGTGACTAAAGATATTCAAGTAGTGTGGCCACAACTGTGACATAGTCTAAAACATGTGTGACCCCTACAGCAATTCTTGGTGAGCACTATAACCAGAATATGCAGTATCACCATAACTAAAGTGACTTACCACTGGCCATTGCAACACAACAGCCATGAAACAAAGGGAAGCCAGGGGTAGAGGAATGGGGGAAACTCAAGAGTTTTCCAACATAAAGATATTTAAAAAGCAGAAACGGCGATGATATATAAGAAAATATAAAATATATGGAGGGGGTGGAACCATTCATAGATTCTACATTCTGCAACATGAGGATGAATAAAGTGTAATTTATTTATGAATTTTCTTAAATTTTATTTATTTGTAATCGAATCACTGTGAGATACAGTTACAAGTTAATTCATGGTTAGGTTTTAGTCATATAATGCTCTGATACCCGTCCCTTCACCATCATACATTTCCCCCGAATGATGTCCCCAGTTGCCCTCCCTGCCTGCCTCTGTGATGGGCACACTTTTCTTCTCTCTCTCTGTCTCTCTCTTTCTCTCTCTCTCTCTTTTCTTTTGGGCATTATGGATAGCAAAACATATACTGAAAGGTTATCATGTATATCCAATTACCTACTTATTTAAAATTACAATATTATTTTGATTATTCAGGTTTTCGGGTTTGACCTTGTCTGGACTGGGTACTGTACGAGTCTTTACTGATGAAATGGTATGTCGGGTTTTGGAAGGGAGAACGATGGGGACAACATATGCATCCTGTGAAATTTGGTATGTGGGCAGGTGGACATGGCTGTCAAAGAGATCCAAGTAGAAGTCATGAATAATCCTCTCCATTGCCCTTTTGGAAGATGTGATAGATTGATCATGACGTTGGAGGGCAGTCATCTTGGTCTTGTAATTGCCGAAGGACAGGCGAGTGTTGTAAATACTTTTCCCAGCTGCTGCTGCATTGGCCAACACTAGTGCTCTTTTCTCTTTGAGGTCTTCTTTATCGCATCTCTGCACAGCTTTGCGAGCTGGGACATTAGCTTGTGGTTGCTTGAGGCTCGTGCCAAACCACATTGGCAAGTGAACTCAAGAGTTTCTGAAGACAGGCGTCTTTTTGTGTCTTTCCCACTCTCAGCATTTTTTGCGCAGTCACGGAGGTGCTGAACCAGTTGAACGTATTCCTCATCGATGTTGTCAATGACAGCATCTTCCCACATTGCACAATAGCGCCAAAGAGCTCCCAGTTGGTGGTCATCTGGGAGTTCTCTTCTTAAACTTGAACTTTACAGACCTTTTTCTCCCACTCTGTAAAGTAGAATTTTGCACAAAGGAGATGGTGGTACGATCCCGTTTGGAATTTTGGGACAACAGCGACATCAGTCAGGCAAAACCTTCCATTGAATATGATGTGGTCAAGAAGAATTTGCCACCAGTACTCGTCAATACACTGGGTCGGCTCTTCACACCCAACCTGTCCATATGCAAGTTTCCATCACAATGGAAAACCAGCAGGGATGTTCTGTTGTAAAAAAAGGAAGACATCCACGACATTGGCAACTATCGTCCAATCTGCCTATTGCCCGTCATCTCAAGTTGTTCACTCGAGTCATCCTGAATAGAATATGCAGAACACTAGATGAAGGATAACCATGCGAGCAAGACAGATTCCGAAAAGGATTCAGCACGATCGACCATATGCACACAGTGACCAAGCTCATTGAAGTTTTGTGAGATTTCAAGATGCCGCTCTGTCTAACGTTCATTGATTTAAAGAAGGCCTTCAATTCTGTTGAGACTGAAGCTGTCATCGAAGCCCTAGCCAAACAGGGCGTTCAAACTCAGTACATCAAGATCCTTCGAGAGGTGTAGTTCGGATTCACCACCAGGATCTCACCATTCTACAAAGAAGTGATCATTGACATAAAGAGGGGGGTTCGACAGGGTGATACCATTTCACCAAATCTCTTCAGTGCCACCCTCGAAATGTCATGTGATGACTGGAATGAGAAAGAATGGGAGTGAAGATAGATGGTCGGCAACCACACCACCTCTGCTTTGCTGATGACATTGTTCTCATAGCACCAAACATTAGCCGAGCGGCACAGATGCTGGCCGACTTTGACCGTGAGTGTGGAAAGATCGGACTGCAGCTGAATCTCACCAAGACAATGCTCATGAAAAAAGAACTAGTCTCTGACGTTCCGTTTGCTCTAAATGCAATGAACATCTCCGAATGCAGCAGCTATGTACCTGGGTCAAGAACTCAACATGAGGAATGACTTGGCACCAGAACTTCACAGGAGAAAGAGAGCAGCATGCATCGCCTTCAAAAGCGTCGAAGAAGTGGCTAAGAGGACGAAGAACCTCCAGCACCAGGCACATCTTTTTGACTCCACTGTTCTTCCTGCGCTAACATACGCCTCAAGAGACCTGGGCCCTACGCAAACAGGGTGAGAAGACTATTCGGGTATCCCAAAGAGGAATCGAAAGAGCTATGCCTGAGGTATCACGTTTCACTCAAGTGAGAGAAGGAATCCACAGTTCCCACCTCTGTCCAGAGTCAAGAATCAGGCATGCTGTCTCATTTCCCAAGGTATCAAAAATCAGATGGGCCGGACACATAATGTGATTCAGAGACTACCACTGGACTAGAGCTGTTACCATCTTGATTCCACCAGACGTCAAAAGACCGCATGGCCATCCACCAACGAGATGATCAGACTTCTTCATCAAAACCCTAAATGAATAGGTTGAGGCTCTTCCTGTTCCTTGAGTGAGCATATATCATTGGGCTACACTAGCAGGGACAGGGACTAATGAAGAGGTTACTGGCGCCCGCTTGAGCAAATCAAAGATCAATGGGATGACAAATGATACAAGTGATTATTTTGATGCCGACCCTCTTCCCCAGCAGTCTATGCCTGCTGCAAGTTCTTAGAACTTGTTTTATAAATTTACTGTCTAGTTCACATCCTCTCACTATTTTTATTTTTTAGTTTCTAGGTTATAAACAGTTCAGCGACTTGACTCCATTCTGCATAATTATTCCTGCTTTCTGAGTTCTATTATTGAGATCTTCTGGCTTTCTTTTACAATATCAATATAAAATTGCCTGGAATGGATGTTTGTCTAGAACGTGTTTTGCTCTTAGGACCAGTGGTCACTGCATGTGGGAATACACATAGTAATAACTTCTCATTATCAAACCCAATAGTGTGTGGTTTAGCCAGGGAATAGTTGCAACCATCGTTCTTGAGAATGTGATGGCTCCTAATGCCAGAGCAATAGTACAGTGGGCAAAGCACTTGCCTTGCATGAGGCTAAGCTGGGTTTGATCTCTTTTGTTTTGACCCCAAGACAAAACAAGAAGTTGAAGCAGCTGGCTGGAAGCGTGGGAGCCCTGGGTTCAAGGCCTCATCCAAGTGTGTGCCCCACTCACACACCCACCCTCCAGAGTCGGGGTCACGCCTAGCGTCCCCAGTCCCTCCCCTTCTTTTTCTTCCTTCCATCATTCCTTCCTATATATGCTGCCACCACCCTCCCAACCCTAAGTCAGTCAGGAGTGGTTCCTGAGTGCATAACCAGGAGTAAGCTTTGAGTACTTCCTACTGTGGCTCCCATACAAACAAAACACCCTGTTGCTCCTGGTACCCTAAAACTATCAGCTGTGACTACGAGCACCCCTGCATGGCATCCATTCTTTATGGCTGATCCTATACCATATCCCCCATCTTCTTAAGCCTCACAGGGACAGAATGTCACTCTAATGGCAGGATAAATCCTGTGTAGGCAGGGCCAAATTCCTCTGCTTTAGCGGAACACGAATATAATAAATAGTGCTTGAAATTCAGCATCGCCAGGACTTCCTGCCATATTGAGTATGTGTGCTCATGTGTAAGTGTGTGTGTGTGAGAAAGAGAGAGAGAGCAGAGTGAGAAAGAGATGACATTTCTTGTAACACAAGCTGACCTGCATCATTTGGGGCCCTGCCTTCATTCCTTTTGAAGTATAAGTGTCTGAGGAAGGCAATCACTTTGAAAGGGGCCTTTCATTTTTTCTTAACATTTTGGTAGTAAAATATTTGATAACAAGTATTTTGTAACAAAGATACAGAAAATTGGAAAGATTCCATTTTCTCAAAGAACAAGTTTTTAAGTATCTCTAATTACTAAAGGCAACATTGGTAGGCTTCAATTTGCCAACAATGTGGCAATGGCACTAAAACCTTTGGGAGATTTCCAAAGAAATTGCACAAAAGGCATCGCTTTATGCCTCAGAGTACAGCCTCATCTTCTCTGCAGGCATTTATTTCCTTGGATTTTTTTGTATTACTCTCCAATTCCCCGTGCTTTCTTTTTCTTTCCTTTACCTTCCTTCCTTTCTTCTTTTCTTTCTTTCTTTCTTTCTTTCTTTCTTTCTTTCTTTCTTTCTTTCTTCCTTCCTTCCTTCCTTCCTTCCTTCCTTCCTTCCTTTCTTTCTTTCTTTCTTTCTTTCTTTCTTTCTTTCTTTCTTTCTTTCTTTCTTTCTTTCTTTCTTTCTTCAGAAAAGTCAGTGTAAGCATTTTTCCACATCTAGGTGTGCCCCATTTATACATTCCATTTGGACTACTTGAGCTAATTGTCACACTACTAAAAAATCCTATATTATATGAGATATCCTTGATCAAAGTCATTTACCACATATTAGAAATCTGTTGTTCCAAAAATAGCTCTTCTAGGTGAATTATATGTCGGCGAATGATAACTAGAACTTTGATCATGGGCATGGTGTGATATATCCATGTGTCAATATGTGAAGCTATATTCCTGAAACTTAAAATATTGGCTACAGAGAGTAGGATGAAGTTTTTACCATTCACATACTAATGAGTAAAAGTGCCAAAGGATGATAATCTGGTGAGATCCATGGTGCATAGAGGAGCACACATCAGACACTGGAAGTATTTATTGGTTTACTTTCATATACACAGCTGAACCAGTATCAAATCTCAGAATATAGCTTTGTTTTTTAAAAAAATAATGTTCACATAGAACTTTCCTCAAAAAAGAAATACAAATGGCCAAAAGGCACGTGAAAAAGTGCTCCGCATCACTAGTGATTAGGGAGATGCAAATCAGAACAATGAGAAATCATCTCACACTACAGAGACTGGCACACATTTAAAAGAACAAAAGCAACCAGTGCTGATGTGGATGGGGGGAAAAAAGAGACACTCTTTCACTGTTGGTGGGAATGCCTACTGGTCCAGGCTTTCTGGAAAACAATATGGACAGTCCTTCAAAAACTAGAAATTGAGCTTCCATATGATCCCACAATACCACTTCTGGGAATACATCCCGAGGATGCAAAAAAGCACAGTAGAAATGACATCTGTACCTATATGTTCATTGCAGCACTGTTCACAATAGCCAAAATATGGAAACAACCCAAGTGCTCAAGACAGGATTACTGGTTAAAGAAACTTTAGTACATCTACACAATGGAATACTACACAGCTGTTAAGAGAAATTAAGTCATGAAATTTGCTTATAAATGGATAAACATGGAGATTGTCATGCTAAGTGAAATGAGTCAGAAAGAGAGGGACAGACATAAATGGACTGCACTCATTTGTGGAGTATTGAATATCATCACATCAGGCTGACACCCAAGGATATTAGACACAAGGGCCAGGAGAATTATCCTTAGCTGGAATCCTGCTTCATAAGAGGAGGGGAGAAGGCAGATGGAATATAGAAGGGATCAATAAGAAAATGATGGCTGGAGGAATAAGTTGGGATAAGAGATGCATGCTGAAAGTAGATAATGGACCAAACATGATGACCTCTCAGTATCTGTGTTTCAAGCCATAATGCCCAAAATTAGAGAGAGAGAGTATGGGGAATGTTGTCTGCCATGGAGGGAGGGAGAGGGTGAGAAAGGGGGGGTCTACTGGGGATATTGGTGGTGGGAAATGTGTACTGGTGGAAGGATGGGTGTTTGATCATTGTGAGATTGTAACCCAAACATGAAAGCTTGTAACTATTTCATGGTGATTCAATAAATTTAAATAATAATAATAAATAATGCTCACATAAATTTTTATTTACTAGATCTATGGACATCAGTGGTGGAAAGTGTACACCTTTCTTTTTATTAGTGTATTTACTCTGCACTCTTTCTTTAAAATGGGACTTAATATATGTAGGTCACCCTGCCCCTTAAAGTCAGCACAGTATAATCTAACCCCAAAAGCACCCCTGCAATTTTGCTTTCCTTATTTTAAATGCCTGAGGAGTTCTCTTACAGACACACAAAGATATTTTCCATGGTGTCACACTGAGCAGTGCTGAGGGCCCTGCCCTGTGGTGTATGTTTGAGGATTCAATGTTCATGTCCCTCATTACAGTCATCCAGAGTCACCCGGGGCCACACATGGCAGTGCAGGGTTAGGAGGGAAGGGGAAATATGAGAGTTCGATGACATGAGGTGCTCAGGATTTAACTGAGAGCCTCACTCATACTAGGCATATGCTCTATCACTTCAGCTCTCTTCCAGGTACCACACAAAGGGATCTTCTAAAAAGCTTTAAACATAGCCAGTGATGTAGCTCAGTGGCAGAGCAATTGCCCTACATATGTGAGACCCTGAGTCCCACCCCCAGCACAGCAAAAAATAAATTTAATTAAAAACTTTAACTTTGGGCGGTTGGAGAGATAGTTCAACAGATAGGGCACCTGCTTGGCACACAGCAGACTCAAATTTGATCCCTGGCACTCCATACATATGGTTCCGGAAGCCCCGCTAGGAGTGATCCCTGAGTGCAGAGCCAGGAGTAAGGCCTGAGGACAATGAAATGTGGCCCCAAAGCCACCCAAACATTTGATTTTTTAACTTAGTTTTTAGCTTAGCTTAGATTTTAGCTTTTTAACTTAGTTTTTAGCTTTAGTGTTTTATGTGATTGTTTGTTTGAGGGCTGCAACTGATCATGTTTGGGGATCATTCCTGGCAGGGCATGTGTGAAAATACACGTTGCTTGGGATTAATCTGGGAGGTGGTAAACTGTATGTAACACAAATTCCTGAAACCCTGCACTACCACTCTTGTTCCAGATTTAGATTTTCAATTCATCACTAACTAGTTACCAGGCACCAAAATAACTTTTTGATCTTTTTTTTTTTGAAGTAAACAGATTTTATTTAGAGGCTTTTTGAGGGAAGGAGGAAGGGATAAGAGAGAGAGAAAAGTGGAGAGAGCCAAATTTTTGATCTTTAAACAATTCATTTTTATTGCTGAGGAAACTTCAGCTCCAGGACAAGCTACCAAGAGTCTATTTCCCACACAGGAGAGCCTTGCAAGCTCCCCATGGCATATTCATTCCTAAATACAGTAAAAGGTATATACATACCTCTTGGAGAGCCCAGCAAGCTACCGAGAGTATTGAGCCCACGCAGCAGAGCCTGGCAAGCTACCCGTGCATATTGGATATGCCAAAAACAGGAACAATAGGTCTCATTCACTTGACCCTGAATGAGCCTCCAATCATTGGGAAATACGAGTAAGGAGAGGCTACTAAAATCTCAGGGCTGAGTGTAATAGAGATGTTACTGGTGCCAGCTCAAATAAATCGACGAACAATGGGATGACAGTGACAGTGACCAGAGTGGGAGGGCTGAGAAGGACTATTCACTTATGAGAATAAATATTGAGCTAACATAATTGAAAATTTCTATTCTCTTCATCTACTCCTCTCAAAAGCGAATGGGCATCCCAGATGAAAATTTGAAGTGCACTTCATCTAACGAAATACATGACTGATGTATTCAGATGTTGTTAAAATGAGGTGGAAGATGTGCATAAGAACTGGAAAGATAGTACAAGAGGTAATAGGCTTTGTCTTTATTGCACCAGACCTTGGTTCAATTCCCTGTCAACACATATGACCCCCCGAAGACTGCCACAGATAATTCCTGAGGACAGAGCCAGGAACAGGCCCTGAACACCAGCAAAAGAAAAAAAGGCAGGAAGTTAAATCACAAGGAAAAGTCAAATCAGAAATCACTGAACATTGAATGATGCCTCTCACCACTATACCTTCCCCCAAACATCCCTGTCTTCCCAACCTGACATTTTTTATAAATCCTATGTCATTGATTGGAAATATAGACCTTCAAAGTTTAAAGAAGCCTGTTACTTCTCCAGGTCAGAAAGAAAGAGGCTGAAACGCAAAACACTTCTTTAAAATTTGTGTTCAAACAAAAAAAAAAAGCATATAGTATGCCAAATGATGGACACAAAACTCTCATGGCCAAAGCCACATAATTCTCCTTAGCTGCCAGTGCAAAGTCATGGCATTTTTAGAGCTAACCACATGATATTCTTTCCTCAGAAAGCTCAAATCAGAGGAAAACTCCAAGCATGAATATTTTTCTCCTGCATTCAATGTGGCTGCCTATCTAAATACCCTACTGTTTGCTTGAACACAAATATAAGCCAAACTACAATCGCATAATGCCAAAACAGTTTAAAATTTTCTTCCCTTTCTTCACTACAAATATTCAGGCTTTTTGACACAAAGAAATGTAATAGCTATTAAAGCTCAATGGAAAATAAGCTGTGACTCTAGTGAGGGTTGCTTAAAGTTAGGGAGCTCATTGATTCCAGATGAGCTATTCGAGTTATAGAGACTCAATAAGAGTTTAAATACAGGCTAGGGTGATGGCTCAAAGGACTGGAGGCTTTGCTTTATATGCAGGAGGCCCATGTCTGATGTCCAGCACTGCATGGTCACCTGAGCACTACTGGGAGTGACATCCAAGCATCCAGCTGGTAGGAGCCCCTGAGAACAACCAGGTGTGGCCCAAAACCCAGGGAGATAAAGAGACGAGTGAGATGAGAGATAGCAAGAGAGCTTAAATCCTACAAACCAATATACATGTAAGAAATTTCTGAATTATGTTATGATATGAAAAATATTTTACATAACTCATTAATTGTGTGTTAGGAAGTTATCCTTAACTGTAAATAATATCCTGTGGTGCAGCTGATATTTTCAGTTATGTGGATAGCCACGTGGGGACTCTAAAGTTATTTAGCCCATAGTTCATATGCCAAAATAGATGTGATCATGCCAACATAAATGTCAGTTGGCTAAAGTGGCCAACCTGGCCACTGTGGGATAACTCTGGAAGGTCTGGGCAACCATGTGCTCTCCCTTGGAAAAGGCAGAGAGAAAAGATGCCAGTTTTCAAGAGTGAACTACTGGGGAACTAAAATACTCTCTGCAGCAAGGCTAAGCAATACTGGGGAAAAAATCACAGAAATTTAAAATAATTTCCCAGAAGTATAAAACACTGCTCAATATAGATTCAGCTGAGGCATATAGAGTGAGGTCTATATAGTATAGTATATAGCAGAGATGATGTAGTAGAAAGGATAATATGCTTGCCTTGCATGAAGCTCACTCCAGTTTGATCCCCAGCAATACTTGCTCTACTAAGCACTGAAAAGAGTGAGACATAATACAGAGCCAGTATTAGCACCTGAGCAATAATGTCCCCCAGTGAAGGTATATTTTTTTAAAATGTTATTGGTGAATCACCGTGAGGTACAGTTACAGATTTACAGATTTACAAACTTTCATGCTTGCATTTCAGTTATATAGTGGTTGAGAGCCCATCCCTCCACCGGTGCCCTTTAATTATACCATACAAATTCTATAGAACTAGGGTCATCGTGATTTCAGAAAGAGGTCAGAGATCCTCCCCAGACCACAGTAATCTGGTGTTCTTAACCATTGTCATACTCTTGGGAGCCTTGTTAAGTGTTGGAATTGAGGTGATCTCATGAGAATTGGTCAGTGATTAGGAATGAAAAAATGTATGGGGTTGCAGGAATTAATTAAATATCCCAAATCACCACTGTGCATGTTGCTCAAGGCTAGTCTAGTGGCTCACCCTTCCCACCTTCTACTTCCAATCCCTTGTGATGTATTCTGTGACTTTTCTGACATTCTAGTATGCCACTTTACCAGAGAACATTTGGAATAAAAATGAAGGGAGGACAGGACTTTCTTTTTTTCTCTATCTCTCTTTCTCTCTCTCTCTTTCTTTCTTTCTTTCTTTCTTTCTTTCTTTCTTTCTTTCTTTCTTTCTTTCTTTCTTTCTTTCTTTCTTTCTTTCTTTCTCTCTCTCTTTCTTTCTCTCTTTTTTCTTTCTTTCTCTCTTTCTTTCTCTCTTTCTTTCTTTCTTTCTCTCTTTCTTTCTTTCTCTCTCTCTCTTTCTTTCTCTCTCTCTTTCTTTCTTTCTTTCTTTCTTTCTTTCTTTCTTTCTTTCTTTCTTTCTTTCTTTCTTTCTTTCTTTCTCTCTCTCTTTCTCTCTCTCTCTTTCTTTCTCTCTCTCTTTCTTTCTTTCTTTCTTTCTTTCTTTCTTTCTTTCTTTCTTTCTTTCTTTCTTTCTTTCTTTCTTTCTCTCTCTCTTTCTCTTTTGGTTTTGGGCCACACCAGGCAGTGCTCAGAGGACATTCCTGGCAGGCTCATTGGGATTATATAGGGTGCTGGGAATCAAACCCAGGTGTGTCATGTCAAGACAAATACTGTTGCCACCGCACTGACACTCCAGCACCCCTATTTTTATCTATAACCCCAATTATTTAAATTTAAATTCTACTCCAGGGCTCAAGGACTAAGAATGCCTGCCTTGCTAGTGTAAGGCTCAGAGTTTGATCCCTGGGGCCACATGTGCTAACCTTGGTTCTATTATCTCTGCTGTCTCTGAGCTCCAGTGCCAAAAACAATTTCCTGTCAGGTGGTTTAGAGATCCAGAAATGAAAGTGGAGCAACACTCTGTGCATTCTGTAATTGTAAAAGATTCAGGAGAGCCACAGTATAAAACGTGACCCCTGACAAGCACATCTATGAGAACCGGAACTAAGCAACTAAGGAGTTTGACTCCAGTTAACACTGCAACTTAGTACATGACTCCTGAAAAGTATCCTAACTAACATGGACAAAACACATCCAGGTCTGTGTGAAATTCCCTTTCCCTTGGTAATCACCATACCATCAAGAGATGGTAGAGAAGGGGGATATCAGATAAATAAAATCAAAACAACTACATTTGAAGAATCAGTGAGAAAACTGAAGTGACAGATCACTGTGCAAAGTCCATTTAAGTCCTGGTACTGGATCAGCTTCATGAATACTATCAGGGGCAGCCTTTGTGGTCCCATGAGCACCTCAGAATCCTGGGCACTCACAGCTGGCCAAAACATCAAACTGTCAGGCCACACTGTCAGGTTGAATATCGCCAGATATGACCATTGAGCCCCCTGACCACTTCTAGGGAAGGTCTATATTAAAAAGTCTTCTAACAAATGTTTCTCCAAGCCCTCACAAACATGGTGAAACATATTAATCCCTTCAAGCTGCTATGCCTGCTGTGACACATTACTGGAAAAATAATTTGTCAGAGATTACTTAAGTATCACTGATTTGCCACTGATAAGTGTCCTCACTTTTTTTTAACTCATCTGAAAACCCTAAAGATCCACATCATTAAAAACCTTTCACCGAAGGAGGTCTTACATCTCTTGTCCAAGGTCAGAAGATAGTGGTAAGATACAGAGGTGAAACTTTTCCTAAAACTCTGTCCAAAACTTATGAAGCAGTCTCCAAACTTTTAAGAAAGTGAGAATATGGGTGAATGAAGTGGAGATAGAGACAGTGTGAAGCAGAAATGCTGGGAGACAGGGAAAGAGAAAACTTTGTATTGGGGTGGAAAGATCCGATTGGATGGCCCATCATCTCAGTTTGCACAGAAGCAAGAGTCAGTTAAATGTTTGTGCAGAATGGAACATTTTGAGATAGTGTGTGTGGTCCCTGTGGCCATGTCTTTGAAAATGACAACAGAACTCATTGCTTTACAGAGAATATCCTAGAATTCTAGGGTCTGCTACCATGTGCTCACACAAACTAAAGCACAACTTGTTCAGTTATTCCTTCTGCACCCTGTTCTGTGATCTCTAGTGAGCATAAAAGAGCTACACACTTTTCTTCCTTTAACCATTCCAATGCAAGAATGCTGTGCCCCTCTGACTGCCAGGAGCTAGGAGACTTCAAGGATGCCTGGCTGTTTTTTGACTGCTTCTTCAGGGAAGATTCAGTTGTTGCACTTGATGCTAGCAAGCACACTTAAATCCCTCCCAAATGTTCCCTATGCACAAGATTTCTAAACGTATATCGGCATATGAGCAAGAAAAGCTTGTTTACACACTTGTTCTTGCAGACCCAGGCTGTGTGTGGCTCTAAATAATGTCAGATTAGCTGGGTGTTTGGAATGCAAGGCACTTTCCAAGCTGACTCTGGTCTCCTGGAACACCAACTCTTGGGCTGCCATCTTCATTCTGTAATTCTGCTACAGACTATGTGTATCCTGGCCTCTCCAAAGAAGTGTTCTCCCCACCCCTCCACCATGTGTCCAAAGCATGCTACAGATGTGACTTGGGGGAAGTCAGGGGACTTTCCAGCCTTGGTTTCTGTAAGCTCATCCCATCCCCCAAGGACAGCTTCCAGCTTGATGCCCAGCACCCTGGGGAGTAAAAGGATCAGATCCTATGTTAATGACCCAAGATGAGATCATTTCCACAGTGCAATGCATTTGGTAGTATCAAAGACATTTTCTTCCCTGATTCTTAAATCACCCCAGAGAAGACATAGGTACATTTTTGTGAACTAAAATGAGATGGAAGCAGACTGGGTGAAGTACCACAGCTAGGCAGCAGCAGTATGGATGAAAGGCTAGTTCTTGTACTTCATGCCAAGCAGCTGCTGGGGTAATTGCATTTGCCATGCAAAGTCTCTATTTCAATTTTGGCAGTTGCCTTCCAGCCTCAGGAGGAAAAGCAGCTAGGGACCACCAACACAAGTTAAGAAAGGAGGCTTCATAGCTGGGTCAATTTCAAAAGTGTGTGTGTTGGGGGGGGGGTGTGCTATTAGATCTTAAACACCAGGAAGCAAGTAACTTCACCTCTGTGCCTTCCTTATAGTAAAATGAAGAACAATAATATCAAGGGGGAGGGCTTGTGAAGAGGTTTTCTTGAGATGATTTGCATCCAACGTATAGTATTTAACATGTGCTAAATAAATAAATTGCTTTCAGGTTTGGAGGGATAGTACAGTGAATAGAGTGTTTGCCTTGCACCTGGTCAATCCAGGTTCTATCCTAGGCATCTCATATGGTGCACCGCCAGGAGTAATTCCTGACTGCGGAGCCTAGAGTTATCCCTGAGCACCGCGGGGTGTAGCCAGAAAACAAAACTAATTAAAAATAAAACGCTGCTTTCTTGCTTTCCCAAAGCACTTGCAACACGCTCTGTCCTGCCAAGTTGTGAAGTCATTTTCCAAAGGACTGCAAAGTAGTCCTTGGCGAAGCACAGGAACGAGAAGAGGCAACTTTGATCTGGGTGAAAGCAGATGTTGCTGTGGGTACAACCACTTGGCATGGATGGAAATCTTAAATTTAAAAATACTACAAGCAACAAAGAGAGCAGGGCTGAGTGGTACACGGAGCAAAGAGGACTGAGCCAGCGCTTGGCTTCTTCGTGGCCAGACTATGGTAGAAAAGAGCTAGACTGGGGACAGCGTGGTGGGGCGGTGCAGCTTGCCCCGGAGAGATGGTGCAGCGGGGAGGGCGCTTGCCTTGCCTTGCACGCGACCGACCCGGATTCTATCCCCCGGCATCCCATAGGGTCCCCCTACCCCTGAGCCCAGCCAGAGTGATTACTGAGTGAAGAGCCAGGACTAACCCTCCTCCTCACCGAGAACCGCTGGGTGTAGCCCCCCCCCCCCCCCCGCCATCAAACAAAACAAAGCCAAAGAAGCTAGACTGGGACCAGGCACGAAGTGCGCCTTGCCCAATCTGGGGTAATCGGGAGGAGAGGAGAGAGCGGCCTGGGAGCAGCAGAACGGCTGGGTGGTGGGGAGCACTGGGCGCCGAGCTGTATATCGCCACGGAGCTCAGGCGACTGCTGGAATCTGCCTGTCGCCAGTGTGTCATGTGAGGCAGACGCGGTCCCACGGGGAAATGGTTTCGTGAACTGCGCGAACTATTCGTGTCTGCTGTTCACGACCCGCGCACTTTCTACACCAGGTGACCCGTGCCCGGGCGCTAGGGAGACAGCGAGGACGCTGCGTCTGCGAGCTCTGGGGACCCGCTGCAGCTGGCTGGGTCCAGCCAGGGTTCGAAGTCCGGATTCTTAGCAGCAACTTGAATCGCCTTCGTTTCTGGATCCCTAAACGTGTGGGAACTCCCTCGTGTTTGAACAGGCAGCCCGGAAACGGGATGGCTCCTCTGCCAGGGTGGGGGAGGCCCCAGCCCCCGCGGCTTTAGGTCCAGCAGTCAGGGCCGCCGGCACACTGAGTTTTCGCTGCACCCCCCGCCCCCTGCAGCACAGTAGCCTTTGGAGGCAGGACTGGGGAGGGGGGTTGAAGAGAGGGCAGGGGCGAGGAGGGGGTGGGGGGGGTCTGCTGCTGCCCAAGATGCCAGCAACCTCTGGCTACTGCGGTGGAAAACTTCCCGCAGAAGCTGAACTCTGGGGGCTGAGAGGGTGACTGAGGATTAATTCTCTTTCGAAACAGATGGGCTCAAAGTAAAGGTTTAGAACTTGTTGGGGAGCGGGGGGATAAGGGGCCTGGGGCCCAAGCCGGTCCATTTGCCTAACAAACCAGCCCGCAATGAAGGCACCACCAGGCCCAGCAGCGGCGGCCCTGGAAGAACTTTTCCGATTCCAAACGGGTGGGGGGTTGGGTGGTGACGCTGGGACAACGTCCATCAAGTTGTGGAAGCCGAGTCGCGACTGAAGCAAGCTCTTCAGGCCGACGGGAATGACGGGCGACACTATCCCTTCTCTCAAAGGTACGCGTCGCCAACCCAGCCTCCTGCCTCGCCCGCCACGGGGAGCAGTGCTGAGTCCCGGTGGCGGAGGGCCCCTCGCCGGTGCGGGCAGCCGTCATTGCCGGGGGTCCCTGGGCCCCGGGCCTCGACCGCGCGCCACTGGTTCCGCGGTCCCCCGGGGCAGCAGCGGGCGCCAGGGGGACGACGTGGCGGGCTATGCGAGCCGGGGAGAGCGCGGCGCCGCGGGGACCGCTAATGGTGGCTGCTCCGCTGGGGCCTGGGGTTCGGGGTACGGATCTGGGCTTCCCTGCGGGGCCCCGGGACCCTCCGCCAGCAAGCCCTTGGGAGCCAGAGCGTTGGAGAGAGCCCGAGATGGACGCGCGCAGGAGGCTGTGTGCCCGCCGCGGTTGGTGGGCGCCGCTCTTTGCACAGACGTCCGTTGGCCACGGAACGCTCGGCTCTGGGTGGCGACTGTTGGCAAAACGCCTAAGGCAGCCGTCGAGTTCCCACTTGAAGGGCTTGGCTCTGAGAAGGAGAAAACGCACCCGCTCGCCCACCACCCGCACCCCACCCCCATCCCCCAAGCAGAGCCGGGAGAATAAATATAAAAAAAATAAAAACCCAAGGATAACAATGTGTTCGCCGGAGGCAACAAGTAATTGCCCGCATCAAAAGAACCTATTGTTTCAGGATTTTTCAAAAACTTGGACTGAAGTCTGTACCCAGAGTCCACCCTGCTCCCCACTGCACCCAGGATTTCAGCCATTTCCGAATGACCTGCGAAGAGTCACAGCCAAACCCCAGCTGGGGTCAACTTGGTTTATTTTATTTTTGCTTTGGGGTGCCGCACTTGGCGGTGTGGCCGGGTCTTATTCCTGGCTCTGAGCTCAGGGCTCACTCCTGGAGAGGCTAGGGGGACCCTATAGGGTGCCTGGGATCAAGCCAGGGTGGGCGACGTGCAAGCCGATCGCTCTACCCACTGTACTATCGCTCCAATCCCCCCGAGTCAACTTGTTGCCCCAGGCAAGTGAAAGCCCTGGGCCCGCAGGCGCTGGTGCGCAGGTTCCGGCGGGCCTATGTGGCTTTCAATACAAAATTTTTCACATTTTCCCAGGTCTTCAAAGACTGCTGTAAAATTCACCTTTTCTATTACAGACCTATGGAGGGACGAGGTGTCCGGGACAAGCTGCCCTTCGGACTCCCTCCCTCGGCCTCCGAAGTACCCAGACAGCTTCAACATGCCTTTAACCTAGAGGCTTAGCGGCCCGTTTCCTCCTACACCCTAACTGGCTTGCGGGTGCCTGAAAGGGAACTTTCAAGACACTATCGACCGCGGGACTCACTTTCCACCGCGCAGGGCAGTGGGAGGGGAAAAATGAGGGGAATCCCTGAATATCGCAAGAAAGGAGCAGGAGTGGACGGGAAGTGTAGCAGAGCAGCACAGATCAGCGTCCCAAGACCGGAGTAACAGGCTGTAGAGGGGGCTAGAGGTTTCTTCTTCCTTCGTTTTGGGGGTTACCTGAGGATCGGGGAGGGCAGTTCTGGGCAAGCACTGGGCTGGGCAACATTCTCCCTTCTAAGGGGAGCCTGGGAGATCATCACAAAATTATTTTTTTAAGAAAGAACCTCCTTGGGCCCTCTGCTCTTAAATGGATCCATGTCCTTACCAATAAATATTACATCTAGTGGAGAATGTTAGGGAAGGACACCAGCAGGTTATTTCCTGTCAGGAAAGGGGAGCCTGAGTGCTGGTAGAGGGTGGTGTCTTCGTTTAAGAAAAATCAAATCTGTGAGACGAGGGCATGTGTGCGTTCCTGTGTGAGAGACACAGAAACAGAGAAATAAGAGAGAGAGGCAGAGTGGAGGGGTGAATCCAGTATTTTGAAATGCAGTTTAGTCCGTTCTCCAACGGAATAAATCTCACACAGCTTTCACTTGTTCCTCCCCTGAGACCTTAACCAAACTGCACTCCTCTGGTTCAAGTTCGAAGTGGAACTGGAAACAAAAGCAGGCAACAGGGGCGCTGCCGGAAAGGAGGACCACAAAGCCTCCTCCCTAGTCTCCCCTCCCGGAGCCAATGTGAAGATCAAAAGATTTCACATCACCCCTGCTGGCAGCAGCGGCCCTAGCCCCGACTGAGGCTGATGAGGCCCGGGAGGGTGTGTATGGAGGAGGGAAGTCTGGACGTGTAAAGCTGGGCAGCTCCTGAGATCCCCTCCGGACACGCAGGGAAGGAGAGGGTGGAGGTCCTTTGTCCTGTAGGTTCCCGACAGTTGTTTAATCAGTTTGTCATTGGTCTTTCAGGGCCACTCACGCCTGCTCCATGATTCCATGGTCCTGAAGGCCACAAGTCCATGGATCAAACAACTACTGGCTTGGCGCAGATTCTATTTGTCGGAGTCTTTAGCTGGGCCTCTATTTCCCCAGGAGGGTTCTACACACCCCCCAACCCCCATTGCCAGGGAACTTGTGGTTTCTTTGCCCTTTCGGTGCACACAAGACCTTTTTCAGAGGTTTAGTGATGCCCCCCCCCGGAACTTCTGGGTCTGATAAGGGCAGGGAGAGAGACACAGAAAAAGAAACCGGCTACTTGGCAGGTCCCAATCCAAGTGTCTAAGCCTGGATAAATTGGCACAGGGAACCTCTATTTGGAAGCCAATGACTCCTATGCCCCCTGATCCTCATCTTGTCCAATTGTTCTGGGCTGAAGACGCATCTAAACTATGAGCCCTGGGGCCCCAGGATAGCACATGGTCAGTGTAGAGCATCAGTCTGTGCCGGATCTTCCTTTCCAGAGCAAGAGAGGCCATGAGGGTAGCTACAGAACCTCTCAGTTTCAGGTCAGAAGCTATGGATTGGAAGTGATCCCGTGACCACCGGGACCACCAGGTCCCCACCATTGACCCACTGATGTCGGGATCCCTCAGCCAAGTGTCCACCATGAGAGAAAGCCTGAACCACGCACAATGTGCCCGCATCTCGTTAGGGCTGGGCAGGCACTGAGAGCCAAGCCTGCACTGTCCAAGGCCTCATCATTCATTTCCCGGGACGTGCTGGTAAAAATGCATCAAAACAGGCTGCGGAGCACGGTATAAAAGCACAGCGGGATGAGCTGCTTTCCAAAAAGGATCTCGGTGATTGGACCCGGCTCCGCGTGATTGACAAGAGCTTAGTTTGGTAAAGGGAAGACACGCAAGCTTTCACAGCAGGATCCCTTTTCTAAAATATATCACACTAGCCTTTGAAAAGCGCCGCACACTATAAGGAAATAGCGTTTCACGGCTCGCTTTATGGTGCGATGACATTTCTTTAAAACACAGCGAAGATCAAAAAAAGGGGAGAGAGAAATAAAATGTGTTGCGAACACAATGTTTTAATTAGTTTATTCTGCGTGTTGCTTTTATCTGACATATACGTTTCAGGTTCCCCTTTAATTAAACAACCCCTCTCCAGCGGCAGTGGACAAGAAAGGAAGACAAGGCACTTGGCCCCATCAACCCCTTTAGGAAAAGGGGGCTGGCCGGCCCCTGGGCCGAGTCCGCAGGCCCCTGTGCTTTCTGGGCTGGGATCGGCAGGCTGAGGCTCTGGGGCTTGTGGATGCAGAGAGGAGGGCGGGGAATAAGGAGGGGAAGGGGAGGTTTCCCCTTCCTGGAAAACGAATAGAGAGAAGGACCCGAGTAGCTCCAACCTCCAATCCTCTCGCTCTCTCGCCCCTGGCGCACCCACCCCCACTCCTCAGCCAACCCGATGCTGCCTTTGCTCCTCCCGGGCCCTCTTGGGTCTCCAGGTCTAGGGGTAGGGAGAAATAGCCACCACAAAGAGCTCTGGTGTCTCTGTCCAATCCTGGGGTATCGGGACTAAAGCATCTTTTCTAAGTACTAAAGTAGAGAATCTTCTGATTCCTGACCAGCAGGATGAGACTTCACTAGCATTTGCTCATTGAAAGCAGTTGCTCCAGGCACTGTCCTAAATGGTGCCTCCATAATGGCAAGGAGAAACCTTATGGTAGGGTGTGTTATGAGCCTAAGGAATGCTGGTTCTTACAAACACTATCTTTCTCTCTCTTTCTCTTTCTCTTTCTCTCTGACACACAGAGCAAAATTACTTTGAGGAAAACAACAGACTTCAACTCCACCAATAACCACCCTCTCTCTCCCACATGTGCCAATAGCCTGGACTCAGTCATAGTCCAGCCTGGCAAAAAGCCCACCCTGAAGCATTCTGTCTCTCTTCACTGCTCAGACGGTGATGGTAGGCATGTTGTAATCTTAAGCTTGGATCTGAGGGTCTTGTTTGTTCATTCCACTGCTGGGATCAGAAACCTCAAAATTAAACCTCTGGAGTCTGGTTAGCAGGGCATTACAAAGCTGCAGACGACAAACCCCAGGATACAGCCCAGTAAATTGTGGACATTCCATTGAAATTTGTCCCTTCACTAGAAGTGGGAATGGAAGTCAAGGTTTTGAGACTGAGAGTAGAATTGGAGGTGAGACCAGTCATGAAATGGCTTGGATGGCTTCTTTTCCAGCTTTTACTCAGAGGAAATGTTCCTATTGACATTTTTCCATGCAAGAAAATAGTACAGAAAACAAGATGAGCTGTGGAATACCTCTGTAATCTGCTTGACTTTGCAGAGTTGGATGCAATATGCCTTTCTTTGGAAAAAGAGGAGTCATTACTTCTTACACTAAATATCGGTAAATATTGGAGTTTAAATATTGGTATTTGTTCAAATATATAAAATATATGGTCTTCACTATCAAGGACTCTGAAACTGAATGTGTTTTCTCTATGTTATAGCATATATAAGTAGCATGTGCATGTGAAATGTTTAAAACAACTGCAAATATCATTTGACAATAATCAAAATAATTCATTAAATATGTGAATCAGAAAATCTGACATCACAGAACATATGCACAATTTGCTTTCTCCATTGAATTATCCTCTAAGGACTATTTTTCTTTCATTAAACTCTTTGTGACAGATCCATATAAAAACAATCAACAAAAACCAAATGACACGTGTGATGACAAGGTCATGTCTAAGCCAGCTTCCAGAGAAGTTTAATCCCCAACTTTATAGTATTAAACTCAATCTAATAATTTCACAGCTGCTACACACTAACAACATAACTTAACAAATAAAGCTCATGTATCCAATTGAGCTTTACAAAACCCTCTAATAACCAAATATTGTGTGCTGAGGGATCATAGAATTGTGAAATTAAGAAGAATAATAAGCTTTCAAATTATTAACAAGTGATCCTTAAAATTGTTCTAACGGGTTCAGAATATAAGAAAGATTATATATAATGTAATAATGTATGCCACTTCCCAAATTGGGAAAATAATGAGCCCAAGTTGATCCCTTTTTCCTCTACAAAATGATAAGCTCTTAATCAAAATTTCCATTTGGATGAAGATTTCTATTTGGGTATTAATCCCAGTAAAATCTAGGTTGGACTTTGTAATAACTTGAGTTGGAAAAGATATAACCAAGGGAAACATATTTTAAAAAATTTAATTAAGAAGTTTTATACTGAAGATATAATACAGTGGGTAAGGTACTTGACTAGCACCCAGCAGAATGGGGTTCAATCCCCAGTACCCCATATAGTTCTCTGAGCATCAGCAGGAGTGGTCCATGACCACAGAGCCAGAATAAGCGCTGAGAAACACGAAGCATGCCTCCCCCCTCCACAACACATACACCAAAATAATAATAAAATGAGAGGACATGCCTTTTCGTCCCATTCTATTTCTGGAAGAAAGCCTAGGCCGAGATGGGGGGACAGAGTGAACTGCAATCAGAACAGCCCTTTTCTTCAAGTAACTATTTCCCTTGCTGGTTTTGGTGGAAATTTTGTTCTCTAACAGCAATTTTAGTGTATTAGTTGAAATAAAATAAATGGAATGGAATCCTGCCCAGGAGCAAACAATTTCTTGACTTAAAAGCTGTTATTTATTGTGCTTTAGAAGAGAGAATGGCAAAGATGTAGTTCTGGAAATCAGAGAAGGAGGCAGGAGCAGAAGGTTAGGTTTTGCTTCATAGGAACATCCGATGGACAAAAGTAACAGGCAGCAATAGCAGTCTGGGGTGGAGACCCCAAGTTTCCTCTCAGAACACACCTAATTGGATTAGCTTAGATAGGACTGGTGATGCCAGGCCAAGAATATATATGGCCTGGGAACATTACAGGCAGGGCACTAAAAAGTGACTCATAAATATTGACCTACTCTCCTTCGGTAGTTTACTCATTACCGTCACCTGCAGGAGCTTTATAAATAGTTATATGGGTCTGAGAGATAGCTTAGGGCCATGCTTTGCATGCAGGAGATCTGCATTCAATCACTGGGACTACATGGCTTCCTGAGTACCATGAGGAGATACCAAAAAATAAACAAAAAACCTGTTATGTGGCAAATCTTAAGATCTCAGTAGCATAATGGAAAAGTAAGATTTCTAAGGGTAGAGGATCCGTGGGACAATGATGGAGGGGTATTAACACTCCAGCGGTGGGTGTGGTGCAGTAGCATAGTAAGCATAAAACAATAATATTAATACTATTGTAAACCATGCAGCCTTGATAAAAAGTTTAAAAAATAGTTTAAAACAATTATATGGGAATTGACAGATGCAGTTCAATGATCGAACAAATGCCTGTCATGGATCAGACTCTGGGTTCTATCCCTACCACCATGCAAAAAAGAAACAAACAAAAATGGAGTAATAGGCTCCCCTTCTTAGACTTAGTGAGTCAGAAACTTCAGGATGAATCTGGGTAACTGACTATCTCAACGATTCCAGTGTGGAGTCACAGTTTCAAATTTTAAAAGGTGTGTAGTTTGCAAAACAAACCCTAGATATGGGGCTATGAGATAGTACAGGGGTTAAGACATTTGCCCTGCATGCCACTGACCCAGGTTCAATCACCACATATGGTCCCAGGAGCACTGACAGTAGTGTTCCCTGAACAAAGAGCCAAGAGTAATCCCTGAGCACCCCATAGGGTAGTCCAAACAAATGAAAAATATTAGTTTTGGAAAATGAATGAGGGTTATTGAGATAGTTTAAGGTGCCGGAGCATGCGTTTTGAATGAAGGAGCCCTGGGTTTGCTCCCTGGTATTACTGAGAACCACCAGATGTGACCCCATAGCAACAAAGAAAGTGAAAATAGAGAGCTTTTACAAAGAACATGCTTTGTGTGCTGGCGTACTGGATTTGGACCCAGTGCCACATGATCCCTGAGTAACTCCAAGAGTAATACCCAGAAACACACTAGGAGTAGCCTCTGAGCATGACCAAATGTGGCCCAAAACAACAAATTTAGTAAGCTTTTGTAACATGGGAAAGGAGTTTTTAGGTGTGGGGGAATCCTCTGAAATTTTCTTGTATTCAGTGTCTTGAGGATAGGTTTATCCCTACAATCTACTACTGAAGAAGTGGGAGGACAAATTTTTACACTGTGTTTTCACCCTTTCCTTATCTAGTCAAAGTGATAAGAATATCTATGGAGAAATGTGTGATTGGGAGACAAGAAAGGAGAATGGATGTCAGCTAATAATATGTGCTCACAAGATCTTCAGGTTTTTCTTTTTGGGTCACACCTGACAATGCACAGTGGTTACTCCTGGCTCATGCACTCAGGAATTGTTCAGGGGACCATATGGGATGCTGGGAATTGAACCTGGGTCAGCCATGTACAAGGCAAAGCCCTACCTGCTGTGTTATCACTAGCCCCAAGATCCTCAGTCTTGAGGAAAACTTTGCCTTTAGCCCCAGATAGCTACAGACAGACTTCTTATGGTTGGTGCTCACAGAACAATGTGGATCATTATTTTGAGAAAATGTTTTGTTATTTCATTGATGTTGATGCTGGTGGTGGTTTTTTTGGAGTTTTTTTTGTTAATTTGTTTGTTTGTTTGCAGTTGAGGAGCCAAATCCAGAACCTCACACATGCAGGGCAAATACTCTCCTGCTGAGCTATATCCCTGGTCCCTGGAATAATAACAATACTGAGCATGGTGTCATAGGCTTTGAGATAACTAACTCAACTGCAAGAGCCCATTCAAGTGATTCTTGCTGAAATCAGATTCTTCCATCACTGGATATTTACCTTCCCATTAAAATAAGAGAAAGTAGGATAGAGGGCAAGGTGCAGAGGACTTGGGGCCAGGTCAATGAGCTCAGACCCTGAGGAAGAAAGAATGAGCCTTAGACACATATAACCTAGCTTAATAAATTAGGTAAATCACACAGGGAACAGCCTGGCCTCTGGTTATCAGGGAAACTGGGTGGCTGGGGCAAGAAGTCAAAGGACTGGATTACTCAGCCATGTATCACAGTTCATAGAGTCTCAAGGTCTCTAGCAAACAGGCCCTCAACACATGGAGCACACTGGGTCTGGTGGTCAGCAGGCACTGAGCTGGAGATACGGGAAGGTGCTAATCCTTGAGTTCTATTGTCCCCATATAACTCCAAAATTTGAGGATTTCTTGAGATGGGGCAGGAGCAGGCTAACTTTATTTATTTATTTATTTATTTATTTATTATTGTTATTATTATTATCATTATTATTTGCTTTCTGGGTCACACCCAGCGATGCACAGGGGCTACTCCTGGCTCATGCACTCAGGAATTACTCCTGGTGATGCTTGGGGGAACCATATGGGATACTTGGAATTGAACCGGGTCAGCCGTGTGCAAGGTAAATGCCCTATGCATTGTGCTATCGCTCCGGCCCTGAGCAGGCTAACTTAAATTTCATGTTCTCTACAATAATATCACCATAGTTCCTGACCCAACTGATGGAAAGTGGCATGCTCATTAAGGTGGAATCAAAACGTTTCTTGGGTTTGCCTTTCTTTCTTGGCCTTGTTGAAGGTCATCTAGTCCCCAAGCTGATTTTCCACAAATGAGACCCATGGAAAACCATAGAAAACCCCCAAAATAGCTCTTTGCCCATAGTACCCAAAGTCTTTTGGGACCTGGTTAGGTCATGAATCTGACATGAGACACGTTAACTTCTGGAGAAAGTAGGCCAGACATCTGACTGTAGAGTTAGCAGATAAGGTATACGGCAACCAGTGAAGTTCAAATTTCAGACAAGCAGTAAATGACCTTATAGTATAAGTATCTCATTGCAATGAATTTGGGGCACACTTATTTTAAAATCATTTCTTTAGTTAAATTCTTTCTTTTTGGTTTGGGGTACACAGCTGGCAGTGTTCAAGAGCTACCTCTGTTTCTGAGCTCAAGGATCACTTCTGGAGGTACTAAGGGCCGGACACAGTGCCAGAGATCGAAGCCAGGCCTCCGACATGCAAAACAACCACTTGAGCAAACTGAGTAATACCACTGGTCCTAAAATAGTCATTTATTTAAAATTAAAATTTATCTGACCATTCTAGATCTTTGTGCTATATCTGGCAACCCTACTTAGGCAATTAAGTGATGCCTTGTATCTAGCCAAATGGGGTTCTATTTGTGAGCCAGATTCAAAAGGTTCAGTGTAACCTAGCAAAGCGTAGACTGGGAGGGGCAAGCATTAAGGGCAGGAGGGAATGTGACCTTAAAAAGAAATACATTGGGCTAGAGCTATAGCACAGCGGGTAGGGCATTTGCCTTGCACGTGGCCGACCTGGGTTTAATTCCCAGCATCCCATATGGTCCTCCCGAGCACCGCCAGGAGTAATTCCTGAGTGCATGAGCCAGGAGTAACCCCTGTGCATTGCCGGGTGTGACAAAAAAAAGCGCCCCCCCCAAATAAAAGAAATACCTTTCCATGGGATCAGAGATATAGTACAATGGTTTAGTACTTGCTTTATATATTGCTGACTCCCAATTGGATCCAATTGGATCCCAGATATCACATACGATTCCATGCGCACCACCAGAGGTGATCTCCAAGCCAAATCCAGGAATATGACCTGATTTCCTTTTTTATGTTTTGGTTTTGGGGTCATACCAGGCAATATCTGGGCTTAATCCTGGCTCTGTGCTCAAGGATTATTCCTGGCAATTTCAGGTCACTCTATGTGCTTCTGGGGATCAACCCTGGGTCAGTTGTATTCAAAGCAAACATCCTATCCACTGTACAATTTCTCTAGCACTGCCAAGACTAAGTCCTGAGCACCCTCAAAGGTGATCTCTAAGCACAAGTCAGGAGTAAATCCTGAGCATAGCGAGGTATGTCTTAGCAATATCTCCCCAAAAAAGAGGGGAAAAGAGAGAGGTATTTATTGGGGGCAGAACTGGAATTAAGGTTCTTGCTTGCTTTGCATGAAGCTGACCTCAGCACAATACCCAGCACCAAAGATGTTTCCTTGAACACAGCCAAGACCCTTGGATACAGAGCAAAGATTCGATTAACCATAAGAGTAGCTGCTATATATGGCCCAACCACCCCTTCCCCCGGGCACATATACACAAAAAAGAAACTTCTGAGCCAAAGAGATAGCTCAAAGGGCTGAGTACATCCTTTACCTACAGGAGTCCTGAGTTTGATTCCTGGCATTATATGGTTCCTTGAGCACTGTTGGGAGTGATTCGTGAGTACTGTGCTGAGAGTAGCTCCTGAGCAATGCCAGACATAGCTACAACCTTCTCATTCTCCTCCCAAAATAACCCAGCTGGCCTGTTTTACTACTGTGAGCCCCACAAAGTCCCTATACTCATATACTAATTCTTATATTAATACACAATACCCATGAGTAGAGTACTAGTTGTTGTCATTTTGTCCCTAGGAACAAGGCAGGGGAGTGTTTCTGAGTGCAAAGGACAGGGGTAAATGTGGGCTCATACTGAGAAATTAAATTGGGGAAAATGTGAGTGCTCCATTCCTCAAAGTAAAGCCCCTAGACCTGGGGATCTGGGGTCACTTCCCCAAGGCTTCCTGAAGGCAGGCTGCTCCTTCACTTCAGCTTGGATTCACATACCTTAGTGGGTTTGGTGGCTGTGGTTGCTCCTCGGGACTCAGTCATGCAGAAAAGGTCAATAAACTGTATCTCAAGCCAGAGGAAAAAAGACAATAAAACCACCCTCAGGGGCAGAGGTCACCTAGTCACTGATTGAGATATTCACAACTCTTTTTCCTCTCTTCTCTCCTGTTCTCTCTTTCTACAATGTCTCATCCTCCCTTGACTTTTTACTTTCTGCCTTTCTTTCAAAGCCAAAGTTATCCCCTAAAATACCTGATATGTAAGGATATAAAATACCTCATGTCCAACAAAATAAAGCTTG
The DNA here is from genome assembly GCF_027595985.1 of Sorex araneus. Classification (NCBI taxonomy): domain Eukaryota; kingdom Metazoa; phylum Chordata; class Mammalia; order Eulipotyphla; family Soricidae; genus Sorex; species Sorex araneus. The sequence goes on along the minus strand of NC_073313.1, from coordinate 76,888,334 downwards.
AAAAACAGGAGAGTGATGAAGGATCAACCCCCCAGGTTAAGACTACCTAGCTTCCACTGATGCTGCTGTCCAATCCCTAACCCATGCGTGGGCAAGATTTTTCTGTAAAGTTTCAGATGAAAATTACATTCAGGATCGGTAGCATAATCTCTGCCTTCCCTCCTGCCCCTCCCCCCCAGCTTCTTCTCCTCCTTATATCATTACTTCTAACTCTTTGAAGGTTTTTTTTTTAAAAAGAAATTCTTGGCTCTCGGGGCCATACAAATACAATAGACTATGGGCCAAGTTTGGCTTGCAAGTGGACAAATTACAATGAAACTAGAAGAGAGTCTAATTCTCCCTCACCCTGTCTGGTTACAGGGTGGGAAGGGAAAAAATGTGGGGGTGGGGGAGAAGGGAGGTCCCTGTTCTTTATTTTTATATAAAAGTTATTTATTCACATTCCCTCATTAGGAAAACCAGAGAAGAGTGGCTTTACACAAAATGCAAAACAAAAGGCAACTGGAACAAAATGTCCTTCTTGGAGTGGACTGGGCTGGAGACAGCATTTTTTTTATTATGTGGGAGGAGTTCTCTTTCTTAGTTTGGGTTAAAAAAAGAAGATAATTCTGTAATGCAGGCTCTGTCCCCAGGGAGGAGAGGAAGAAAATGGAAGGGAGGAGGAAGAAGAATTGGTAGAATAGGCCTTGCCTTGACTAGGAACATGGAGTTTGGTAACAGATTGAAGGTGGTTCCCTTGACCCCAGCACTCCAATACTTAGACACCAAGGGTAAGAGTACTTGCCAGAAACCATTTGTGGTCTAGAGATCACTTCCTTTTGTGCAGGATTTTGTCTCAGAGCAGAAAAGTGAATGTACAAATATCTCAGGATAGTCAAAGGCTTCTCTTTACTTGTTTTGGAGCTGACATGACATATTTTAGAACTAATGACACAACATCTAGAGGGAATGTGAAGACCTGGGTATATATGTGCTCCAGAATGACAGGCAAGTAAGGTTCACATCCCCAAGCAACCATTCTCTTTCTCTTATCATTTTAGGTCTCTGGGGAAGGACCCATAAACAAATCAATTGCATCATTGACTATCTCTGCTTCTCCCTAGGTCACCCTCTACTTTTACCTGGGTACTTCCCTACCTACAAAGTGTTCTGAATTTATAAGAATGGGGAAGCAAGCCTTCTTTCAATGTGGATTATCTTTCTAACACCCAAATCCAAGGATGCTGGAGACTGGAGGATAATAAGTGAGCACCACTAGAGCAGTAAAGGTACTTATTAAAGCAAGACTAAGAATCCAGGACCACAGTTTGCCATAAGACTTGTAATCAGACATGGCTACTGCTACCTCCTACAAGTTTCACTCCATTTCCTGGATTTCAGAGCAGTCTTAATAATCCCAAGGAACAAGGATTCTGATAGTTGTAGTTCGACTATCTGTTTTTCTTCTCCAGGTTCAAGTGTATATGTACATAGTACTTGATTGACAAGAACAATGAAAATGTCTCATTCCTGTCTGGTTAGCATTACTATTACATTGGACAGCAATATGCCTTGGACTTCAGAAGACAAAGACAAATCAGATTTTTAAAAGGGTTAACAAATTTGGGGCTTATAAAATATTTGTCAAATAATGGGAATGTGGGTAAAACTCTGATATAACTAAATAAAAGCTGAAGGCCAATGAGTGGTTGACAAGTGTATCTGCAGATCCTTTCAGAGCTGGAACTGGGGAGATCGATAGATAGTTTAGCTTGGCCCAGAAGCCAATTAAGAGCTTTATCTTAGCATAAAAATAGAGAAGGGCTAAAAACACATTCTTTCCCCAGCTTTCTTTCCCCCTTCATTTTTAAATTGCAACTTGCAGTTTTTCTTTTTAAAAGAGTTGGGTCTCTGAAGACAGGGTGGGAATTTCATGTCAAGATCATGTTTTTCACTAGGCAAAAAAATTAAAATAATGATGAGTTTCAAGGGCATTTTTCAACAAGAAACATTTTATACCCTACTAGGAAGAGGCAGGGACATCAAATTCAACGTCTTGGAATAATTCCCTTCCTGGATCCAAAGATTCATTTATTGAAATAAATCAGTAAGCATTGGCAGAACGGAAATCTGCTTGCTGGGTTTAAAGGGTCTTTAAAATGTTGTGAGTGTTAGATTGCAAGTCTATTCTAAATACAAAACAGAAGAAAAGACCGCAGTGTTTCCCTTGACTTAAAATTGTTAGGTCTCTGACTTGGGATAATTTCATTTCCGCCACAGAAAATGTGTTTATAAAAGAAATCCTGCCCGATAGCTGAACATGCTGTACATGTTTTGTTTTTTTTAGGACACTGCTGCAGAAAGTTCTGCAGAGTGGGGCTGTGGGTGTGCCGAGAAACCAGGGGGTCCCTACCGCTCCTCTGGACTGCGGCTTCCCGCCTGTGTCTTCCAGGAAGATCCTAAAATTCGGGTGTAAAAGCTTTGCTGTTTTAGCAATGATCAGTTTCTGTGAAATTATTTATTGTTGCATGTTTGGACCTCCAAATCAACCTTATTTCTCTTTTCCTTTTGAACTCAGTGTCAGGGAAAGGATCCCACTATATTTCCCATCCATGCAGAAATGTGGACATTTAGACCAGACCACATACAACTGAGGAACTCATAAAAGAGATTTATTGGTTAATTTATGCTGCCTGATACACATGCAAACCCCAGTAACCCCAAGTTTGTGAGGGAGCTTCGGGTATAGCGTAAACTCAGATGCACAGTCCCTCAGTTAGACTTGCCTGCAGTGTCCAGCCCAGTAGTCCCTTTCTCCACCTGATAAAAGGAAGCAATGGGGACTTGCTTCTGTCTTGTCCCAGTCTCTGTGCAGGAAAACTTTTCTTTGGGTTCTCTTTTGCTAACACTCTGCCCCGAGACTCAGATCCCCCGAATGTATGCCCAGAATCTCCCCCAGGAAAACCCCTGAGGGGTGGGGGCTGCAGATCAGTAGGGAAACTTATTATTTCCCCGTTACTTATTACTATCCTTATCCTCCTCATCACTCTAACTGAACTGGAGTGGTTTCCTTCAAGGGGGAGGAGGAACTATCTTATCGGAGGTGAGGACTTTCTCGAGCTGAAGCTATTTTGCCTTCTATCTGGCTTCAGGGATTAGGTTCCCCCTCCCCAAAGAAAGCCTCCAATCCAAACCAACTCACAAACAATTCGAAATGGCTTGCCTTTATGCATTTGTTCACAAAGCCCCCCACCACATCCTCTGGAGGGCATCTGGGGTCCCCGCATCCCGCTGAGTGAGGACACCCCCTCAGAGTCGCACAGCCAGGCTGGGTTGGGCTGCTCCAGGAAGGGCTCCTCCGCCCGGGGTTCTGGCCTGGCTGCACCGCCTCAGGTCGGGCCCCTTAACAAGCATCTCCCCCTCCCCACTTCTCGGTTGATGATCTAATTGAATTATGCCTTTTTGTTCCAGGGACTAGAGAGCACGTGCTGGAGGCAATTAATTATCGGAATGTGGCCATATCAAAACGGACACTGGGTACACGGTAGGTCAGCGGTAGCAACATCCCCCTGCCCAGAGCTAGGAGCCCCTCCCCCCAACTTACAGCCTGGCCTTCCTAGCAGACATCGTTCTGCAGTAACTCACTGACCAGTGGATCCTAACTACCAAATTTGCAAGCAAGGCCTCTGCTTCTGGGGTACCTGGTCGGGCTCCCCAGAAACCCTCACACCCGAGTCCTGTTCTCTTCTCAACTGGAGCCCCTGAGGAAATAAAAACTTTTCCAAGCCAGCTTCAGATGCCCAGGGATCATGGGGAGTGTAGGTGAAGAGGGGTAAAGGGAGAGAAAGAAAGGAGAAGGCAAAAAGAAAGTAGGGTGAGGGGAGAAAAAGCAACCCTTCCTTTTTTGTCACCCAGACTCCTGGGAATTCATTTGCATGATTTAGGCTATTTGTTCTTCTCTGAAGACCCCCTCCCACTCCTTCCGCAAAGAACCGCTCTGCTGAGCGACACTAAAATCATTCTTGGAGAGCCTATTTTCAATCCATGTAATAATTTCAGTTATTAAGTCAGCAGTGAACTCACCTTGCAACTTGGGAAGAGAGCTCTGGACTGGGGCGAGTTTGATGGAAGGGAGTGACTATTGCAGGGTTTTCTCCCAGCAAACAGCAAAGAAAGAAGGTGAAGTCTTGGCCGGCCTGGCGGATTGGGGGGCAGGAAGTGAAAGGCTGTAGTTATAAAGCGCTGCTTGAGGCAGTCTCTTTTAGCGCCTCTGAACTTGATCGGATGTTCTGTTTCCTACAGAGAGATGGCGGCTGGGCTGTGAGCCTGCCTCAAGACGAAGACTTGGGGGCTTGGCCCTGCTCCGTGTGACAATCACTGACATCTTTCTCTGGGCCTTTTCCTTTCACTCCCTCTCCTACATTCTTTGCAAACGCACCGCAGGACTCTTTCCCCCTTCCTCCCCCCAAAGTGGATTCATAGGACTGTGAGGACCTGGTCATTATGTCCTGCAGACCTTGCACCATATGGCGGGAATCTCTCACTCAACCCAGCAAAGTAAATTCTTTGCGGATAAGAAGTTTCTAAGTTCACTAAATACTTTTTTCTGGGCAGGAGTAGAAGAGAAAACTTCCACTTCATAGTCCTCATTCCCACCTACCACTTTCGCATTTGAAAATGCTCATTAGCTCTGTGGTCTGAAAACCAAACGTTGCTGATCATCCTGTGTGCCATGTCCCGTATTGCGGCATGCATGTTCGGGCTGTCCAGGCAGTGTTCTGTGCGTGTCCTGTGCTTGTCTTTACTGGGTTGTGTGCGTATTCACTCTGCGCTTAGTATGTCGTGTGCTGTTGACTCTTTCGCGTGTTACTGTGTTGTGTGTGTGCTTGCCGCTGTGTTCAGTGTGCTGTACTCGAGTTTTTTGGGGGTTGTCTGCGTGTTTCCAGCCGCGAGTCCGCGTTAACTGTTTCATGTGTTACGCGCGTTGGCTTGGGGGCAACGGCGAGGCTCGGCTCGACACTCCGCACGGACTACGGTCACTCTTGACTCGGAGGAAAGTGAGGGTGGTAGGCGCCGACTGCGATCCTTTCTCCTGCTTGGCGCCCGGGGAGGCCGGCATCAGCCCGCGGCAGCGTCGCCGGGGCGGGTCAGGGGCCGGAGTGTAGGGCCCACCGGGCTCCACCGCGGCGAGGGAGAGACGGCGGCCCGCGGCTACCGGGGGCGCGAGAACGGCGCGCCCGGCGGCCCGAGGTCGGCGTCCGGCGGCCGGTTCGGGATGAGACGGCCCGAGCGGGGCGGCGCCCCCGGGGCTGGACGGCCCACGCCCGTGGGAGCGCTCGGGCGCCCGCCACACTTTCTTCGGCCCGAGCGGGTGAAGATGTGGCGCGTCGGGCCCGAGGCACGCAGAGGCGCGGCCGTTGCTGGCGGCCGTTGCCGCCTGAGCCCCGCCGAGCCCACTCGCGGGCGCTGGGCCGCCGCCGCCGCCGCCGCCGCCTCACCTGCCAGGCGCAGCGCGGCCGCCCAATGAGCGGCGCCCGCTCGGCCGCGGCTGCCATGTTCGCCCCTTCCGCGCTGCCAATCAGGGAGGCTCTGGCCAATGAGCGGCGCGGCCGGGGCTCACGTGACCGCGGGCCAGCCGCCTTCCCATTGGCGCGCGCCGCGCGGCCTCCCGCTCGGTTTATGTGAGACGATTGAGTGATTGACTTTATCAGTCCAAGGACATTACTCTGGAGGCGAAGAGGCTGGGACGCGCGCAGCGATCGGCCGGGATCGAGCCTGCCGCCAGCCCACGGCCCGCCCGTCGCCGCGAGCGGGCTCCGCGCCTCGGCGCTGGCCGGCCGGGGAAGGGGGGGGCCGGTGCGGAGGGAGCCTCCGGGCCCCAGGGGTGCGCGCCCTCGGGGAGAGGAGGGTTGCCCGGGACAGGATTGGCCAACTCCGCCCTCCCCTGATTATTTCGCTTATTTTTCTTTGTGCGCGCCCGTTAGTTTGTTAAACCAGATCTAGTCCCAGATCTCTCTCTCCTCCCTTCTCCTCCCCCTGCTTCTCCCCCCTCCTCCCCCCCGCCCGCTCCCGCTACTTCCCCTCCTCCCTCCCGCAGGAGACTCTCGCAAGCGGCGGAAAGTTGCGCCCCCCGTACCGCCTCAGGAGTCTCCGGCGCGGCGCGAGCGTCGTCCGCACCTCTCTCGGGCGACGGCACTTCGGCGATCGCCTCCCGCTCCCGCACCCGCAGCCGGACCGCCGCCGCCCGGAACGCCCCACCCATGACGATGCTCCTGGACGGAGGCCCGCAGTTCCCCGGACTGGGAGTGGGCAGCTTCGGCGCGCCGCGCCACCACGAGATGCCCAACCGCGAGCCGGCGGGCATGGGGCTGAATCCCTTCGGGGACTCGCCCCACGCCGCGGCCGCCGCCGCCGCCGCCGCCGCCTTCAAGCTGAGCCCCGCCGCGGCGCACGACCTGTCCGCGGGCCAGAGCTCGGCGTTCACGCCGCAGGGTTCGGGTTACGCCAACGCCCTGGGCCATCACCACCACCACCACCACCACCATCACCACGCCAGCCAGGTGCCCGGCTACGGCGGCGCCACGTCCGCCGCCTTCAACTCCACGCGCGACTTTCTGTTCCGCCAGCGCGGCTCGGGGCTGGGCGAGGCGGCCTCGGGAGGAGGGCAGCACGGGCTCTTCGCCGGCTCGGCCGGCAGCCTGCACGGGCCGGCCGGCATCCCCGAGCCCCCCGGCTACCTGCTCTTCCCCGGGCTGCACGAGCAGGGCGCCGGGCACCCGTCGCCTCCGGGGCACGTGGACAACAACCAGGTGCACCTGGGGCTGCGCGGGGAGCTGTTCGGCCGCGCCGACCCGTACCGCCCCGTCGCCAGCCCGCGCACGGACCCTTACGCGGCAGGCGCGCAGTTCCCGAACTACAGCCCCATGAACATGAACATGGGCGTGAACGTGGCGGCCCATCACGGGCCCGGCGCCTTCTTCCGTTACATGCGGCAGCCCATCAAACAGGAGCTGTCCTGCAAGTGGATCGACGAGGCACAACTCAGCCGTCCCAAGAAGAGCTGCGACCGGACCTTCAGCACCATGCACGAGCTGGTGACACATGTCACCATGGAGCATGTGGGGGGCCCGGAGCAGAACAACCACGTCTGCTACTGGGAGGAGTGCCCCCGAGAGGGCAAGTCCTTCAAGGCGAAGTACAAACTGGTCAACCACATTAGAGTTCACACGGGCGAGAAACCTTTCCCGTGCCCCTTCCCGGGCTGCGGGAAGATCTTTGCCCGCTCCGAGAATCTCAAGATCCACAAGAGGACCCACACAGGTAAGGGGGGCGGCGGGCCGATGCGGGACGCGCCGCGCCACCGGACCAGGGGACCCACTTTCAGGGCTGAGCGAGCGAGAGGGGGGTGGCGGCCCGCCCGCCCCCCCCCACCCCGGAAAGGCGCGCTGTCAGTGCCCCTGCACCTCGCACCCTCCCCATCCTGCAGCGCCGCGCTTTTGCCCACTTCTAACTTCCCGGGCAGACGGCTCTGCGATCTCAGAACTAATTGGAACCTTCTCGCGCCCAGGAACAAACTGGCGCCGCCTCTTTTTGTCTCCCTTTCTGGGTTACTAAGAAGGGACTCCAAATGTGTGGAGAGCATATTGCTTACAAGAGACTTAGCTCCAGGCACACATTCGGGGGGAAGCGACCATAGAAATGCTAATGCAAACTAACTTTCCGTTACTTCCGCTCTTTTTTACCTTTGATTGGCACATCTCCTAATTAAATGACGGATACTTTTGTCAAACTATTTTTATTTGGAGTTCCAGGTTCAATTCAGTCCTCCCGGAGGAAAGCTAAAGTAGCAAAGACACCACAGTTACGTGGCTTGTTCAGAACATCTTGTAAAACTGTCTGGAGTCCCTGGATTTATATAGTTATCTCTTTTCGAGCGTTAAGTACGACGGCCCAGGCTTTTTAGTACTGGGCTTAGCCAAATCGCTGCGTATGAAAGAGGCAAATTAAAAGGTACAAAGAAGAAACTCAATGGGATTGTCCCGACCCGGGTCCATTGTCCCGCTGGGGCTTGTTACGTCGCCGAGGTAGCGGGCGGAGCGCAGTGGCGCTTTGGGAACTGTTAGCTGGGTAGAGTGGAACAGCAACTTCGGGGAAACTTTGGAGGAGCCAGGGGCTTTCCCGTCCTGCGCGAGAACAAAGGGGCCCGCAGGTTCTGGGCCGGCCCTGCCTAACCCCCGCCCCCGTTGCTGACCACCCGCTTCCCCCACCCCACCCCCACCGGCTCAACTGGCGCTCTCCATTTTTCTCCAGGGAAAAAGAGATGGCACCGCCGCCCCCAGTCGGCGCTCCCTCTCCGGGAAGACCACCGGGCTCTCCATCTCCAGCTGGCGGGCCCTGGGAGGCTCCCCGGGGCCCTGATCATCTCCCCCCACCCCCCACCCTTTGCGTTTTTTGTCTTTCGCAGGTGAGAAACCTTTCAAATGCGAATTTGAAGGCTGTGACAGACGCTTTGCCAACAGCAGCGACCGCAAGAAGCACATGCATGTGCACACCTCGGACAAGCCCTACATCTGCAAAGTGTGCGACAAGTCCTACACGCACCCGAGCTCTCTGCGCAAGCACATGAAGGTAATTACCTCTTTATTAGCGGTCGGCGGTTTATAAACACTCGGCCCGACAGCGGGCCGAGGAACGGAAGCGCCCGCGCTGCCAACCCTGTATACTCCACGCTAAATCCGATTTGCTCCAGCGGTGACACCTTGATCTCCCATTTTGGGGACCAGGGTGGTGGTGGGGTGGGGGCGGGGAGAGCACAGTGGGGAGGTGGAGGAAACAATCGGTTGTTTACTGAAAAGCTCTAACCGAGCTCGCCAGGGCTTGAGGTTGAGGTTGGCCGTCTCCTTCCCTAGCTCAGCCCGCGGTAGGAACCGAGAGTGTCCGCGCCGAACCCGGGGGAGGGTGGTTCATTCGCTCTTCAGCTTCTGATAAAACAATAGGGCCGAGGAGCGCGGTCTGATTCCCACGCGATTGTCTGAGACCGCGCACCACCCAGGGCGCACGTGTCACCTTTTCTATGTACCTGTTTTTCCAAGCTCAGTGAAACCTGGGCCCGGAGTCTTTATGGGGCTCCAAAGACTAAGTGCTCATTCCACTCCACTGGAGGAAAAAGCATTTTTGGGAAGGCGCACAAATTCAAAAGGACTTTATTCCTTTTCCCTAATCCCAATCTAAGGTCCAAAACAATTTCGTTGGTGAACGTCTCTGGGTTTTTCTAGACATTGGTAATATGAAAATTGGAAACACAAACAAAAATCAGCAGCTTTTCTCCTAAGTGGGTCACTGGGCGGTCTTGCTCTTACAGTGTGCGAATTCTGCTCTTGTTTTTGCTTGCACAATGCCAGTTGGAATTATATTCATTATAATATATACATGTTAATTTTAGGTTCATGAATCTCAAGGGTCAGATTCCTCCCCTGCTGCCAGTTCAGGCTATGAATCTTCCACTCCACCCGCTATAGCTTCTGCAAACAGTAAAGATACCACTAAAACCCCTTCTGCAGTTCAAACTAGCACCAGCCACAACCCTGGACTTCCTCCTAATTTTAACGAATGGTACGTCTGAGGACAAACACAAACACAAACCCTGTTAACCATAGAATGGACCAAATGCATTTTTAAAAGAAAACTGAGACCAATCAGATGGAAAATGGAGTTTTAAGGCAAGAGGCCATATATAGGGGCTGAAACTTGATCATTGTAAATGTCCAGGAAGGTTTGTGGGCAAGATCCAAAAGTAGATATGCCCTTTCTCAGGATTAGAAAATATGTTTTGGCATTCGAAGGATTAAAAAAAATCTTTTCTCTGCTTTTTTCTCCCTTTTCTCTTGCTCTCTGCACACCCCACCCCTGAACTCCTTCAGTTCATTTTAACACTTGTCCTGTTTCTTGAGAGGAAGTTATAGAAGGTTTGTTGTTGGTTGGTGATGTTAAACTGATGGAAATCCTTCGCCTTAGTGGTGATTGTTTAAACTCTCACAGTCTTAAACCGTGCCAAAGTCCTGTTATGTCTTGAACTTTTCCTCAAAAGCATTACACTTGTGAATGTATTTTTGTCTAATGGGGTCGAAACTGTTGTTCAGTGTTTTTTCAGGCTGAGGATGTGATGTTACTCTACACAGATTGTGACGTTTAGTATACAGTTGCCTTTGTAATAACTTTTTTTTGTAAATACATATCCATTGATGCCATATTTATCGTTTGTAATTTAATTATTGCTACAAGTGCCGGGAACTGAACAATATTTATGGATAAATGTTTTCTAACAAATTCTGTACAGCTTTTGATTATAACTGCTTTAGCATTAAAATTTTATTGTTTTGAAAGAAGAACACAATTTACAATTTTTGAACCACTGACTCCTTTCTCTTGTTTTGTAACAGCCTCCTTCTACAAAGAGGAGACGTGAGCAAAAGAAACCTTGTTTGTTGGTATTTATAACTCAGTCAGATCCCTTTTTTAATTGTTAAATTATTTTTCTATTACAGTATAGATTCCTTACAGTGTCAGTTTCCATCTGGGAAGACCTTCCTTTCTCTATCTGTAGCTCAGATGGTTGTTTAACTGCGAGTTTCAATGTGTTTGTCCTGGATTTTCAGCATGCAAATCAAATATTACTGACCAATTCAGTTAGTGGCCATGACATCTCAATCTTGTGCTTCAAAGACTGAAAAGCTGGATTTAATCATCCCTGCCCTACATATATAAACCTAAGGTAACCTAATGAGTTTTATGTCCCTTAGTTTTTTATTACCTGACATAAAAATCAACATTGTGGCAGGATGCATGTCTGTCTATTCTATCAAGCAACCACTCATATACCTATATATGTTTGTATCTATGACTTATCTAATCTGCCTATCAAATCTATCTAGCTATCTATATATTTTCAAAAGTAAGTGTGTGTGTCTGAAACAGTGTTGATGAGTAAGGCCAATTGAGCCGTGCTTACTTATGGTTAAAGTGCTTCTTAAAAGAACTATAGCCCATTTACAAGTTTGGAAGACAAAGGCTGATTTGTTTTGCTGTATATAGTTCAATTTCAATTAATAATTATCACAGGAATTAATAACATTTTATAGCAGTGTGATAACTGCAGCAGTTCTGAAATGCTACTATGGAAAGAAAAACATTTGCAAAATATGTATTTTTAAAGTTCATGGTTTGTAGGCAAAGATGTTAAGAGCATTGTTTCCATTAAAATCAATAACAATGAAAAATGGTTGTTTGCTTTGTGATAAAATATTAACAGATCCTTTTAATCTTCAGAGAAGCAACTCATTTGGACAAACAGTTATCTTTCAGTTGTTATGTGGAAAAGAAACTGATTAATACTATATGGTGGGGGTTTGGGAGTGGGTAGGGTGTTGACTTTTTAAAAACTAATTTAGGGTGCTGTTTATTACTGAGTCCAGTCTCTGCATGAATAACCAACATGCAAATCAGCAAATAGAATGGTGGAGATAAAGAATTGTAAAGAATTTAGAAATGTAATGAATAGGCTTAAATACCTCCTTCTCTTGAAGGGGCAATGCTCTAGGCTTTTTGGTGGCAGTAAATTTGGTAATATACATAATAATTTTGAATGCTAGAATTCTGTTTATTGTTCCTTTTGAAGAAATAAAGTCTTGGCACATCTTATTTATGTTACAACATTTTTTTGTATTTAGTGCCTGATTATTTTCCATGTTCAAATAAATCAACCTTAAAATGAAATGCTCAAAGAATTTCTTATGATTAAAAGAAACTTTGATTCCGTGGATAAAGTTGAAGCAGTCTATTTAAGTTATCTACTGATCTTTGTTAACAATTAATTATTGAAAGTTTCTAGCTGCAAATTTCTTTGGATGCAGCTTTTTCGTTGTGGACCATTTTTTTTTTGGTACTGCCCTCAACAAGTAGTCAGGGCAAGCTCCTGAAAACCCTGTACAGAGATTGGGATGACTTCCTAAGTGATCAGGTAACCTGGTCAGTCTACCATTCCTACCCTAGACATTCCAATCTTGACCTTGACATTGAGGGTGCTAGACCAAATTTGTACTTCAGGCTTTTCCCCTTCACTTCAAACTAGAGACCGTCTTAAATGTTCACCAAGTTTTCAGAAAATGTATATTTTTAAGATTGACTTTAAATGTGCCCAGCTGAAGTCTGCAGAGTGTTTTTCTTCTGAAATAATGCCTTGAACTTCCACAGTTTGCTTCATGAATTTCCTATCTGCTGTAACCAACCATAAATGGAGTAGACTTATGGGTTGGTTGCAGGATTCATTCAGGAATTTTCTTCCCTTTCTCCCAATGTAACATAAAGAAAAGTTTGATCTTTCCGTAGTGAGTGTGATTACTTATTGAAGTGACCATCTCCTAAATGTCTACTCTTGTGTCCTAAGAGGGGTGATAATGCCAATTAATACTGATAGCCAATATAAACATAATGTAAAAACTTTTCTCCTCTACATGATTTTCTTTAGTTTGGCGGTAACATCACATTTCGCTCGACTAGTCCATGTTCTCTGTGTTTGTCATTTGCTGGAAAGAACAGTTTTAGTATAAACCCTCTCACAGATTTTCTACTTTATAATCTGACTCTTGGAGTGAACATTTACATTCTTGAATTCCCCAAACAAAATTGCAATCCTAAAGATGAATCAGCTGGAAAGCATGAATGCAAGCTGGACTCTTAGTGATCTACCTGTTATTTTCCTTCTTGCACCTGGTAAGACCTTTTTTTTTTAAAAAAAATCATTATTTCCAGAATGAGTGACTTAGTTTAATATTTACACTGTTAGGTGGGGAGCGGGAGGTGTCTTATTTCCACACAGACCAAAGTTAGCCTTCACTCAGTCTGGAAAGGCAAAAGATGGGTGGCCAGGCTCAAATTAGGACAGTGCTGGGCTTAGTCACTTCGAAGGCTGGGGAGTTAGGAATTGCCTCTGCTCACAAAACCTGAGGGGGAAAGTTATGTTAGGACTTTCTCACCCTCCCCGTCCCCTTCTGGGCATCCCCTGTCTCTCAGCCTCTTGGGGGAGGTGAGGGCCCTCTCCATCCCGACCAACCCCGAAAAAGCTTCTCCCTGCCCCCAAACGACGAAAGCTTTATGGACTTCTTTCCACCGAAGTCTCTAAAACAGAGTCGCCACCGGCGTGCCTGTCCACGAAAAGCCGGCTCTCTGCCTTGCCCTCTAGAGTGTGGCTGATTCGCGCTCTGGCTGTCAGAGCCGCGAGGCTTGCGTCTCTAATCGGTGACACGGCCGGCATTTGGGGGATCCGGGCTCCTGCTCGGCCGGTCCTCAGATGCCTCGTCGGGGCTCCCGGAGTCCCTCTCCACGCAACCAAGTTCTTGCCAGTGCAAGCCGTGGAGCTGGCCGGGAGGGGAGGGCACCTCATTTCCTCGGGTCAATTCGCTGGCGGTCTCGGCCCGATGACCCTTTGACCTCCACCCCCAGAGGCCCGGGCGGCGTAAGCCGGCGGTGGCCGGGGCTCCCGAGGACGCTTCGCGCCCCATCGCCTTCCCGGGCTCATTAGACCGGTCAGGCTGTAAAAGCAGGAATCAGCCCTAGCCCTAATCCGGACTTGGGGTCAATACGAGCCCAAACAATGGTGAGCTCCGAAGGCCACAGCGTTCAGCGTCGCGCTGGCCCGCAACTTTGTGTTCCATTCATTTGCCTCGGGGCGCTGCGCGGCGCGGGGGCCAAGGTGTGTGTGGGGGTCTCCGGCTGGCTTACGTTCGCTGGCTCGGTCTCGGACAGCGCCGGGTCCAGAGGCGGTGGCGGGGCTGGAGGAGGGGAGGGGGGCGCTTGGCGGCCTCGCGTCCCGGGCTCGAGGACCATCCCCGAGGGGCCGGCCCCCCGCGCCGGGAAGGGACTTTGAAGTGGGTTTTTAGCGCGCACGTGTGAGAGCGGGAGCGGGGACCCGCTGGGAGGAAAGAGGAGGCGCGGGCGCGAGCCCCCACCCTTCCCCCCAGCTCCCCGTGGCTCGGGCCTTTTCAAGCCGCGGCCGGGGTCCGCCGGCCTCGCTTCCCCCGCGCGCCCCCCCCCCGCGCCCCACTCCCGCGCAGCCCCTCGCGCAGGCGCACGCCCGGCGGCCGTCGAGTCGGCGGTGGCCGGGGGGCGGAGTGGGGGGCGGCGGGAGGTGAGTTGCCAGCCGCTCCGCGATGCAGCGCGGGCCTGGGCTGAGCAGGGAGGGGATGGCTGGGGAGGGGGTGCTCAGGGGGCGTCTCTCGAGTGCTGAACATGGCGGCCGGATGCGAACCCCCGCCGTGCGCAGCAAAGCGCAGACTGCGGGCTGCCGCACTGTTGTGTGGTTTCAACCCGCTTGTTATTCCTCAGCTCCCAGCGCCTCGCGGGAGGATGTAGGTCGAGGCGGCCGAACCCAGAATTGTTAACCACAAAGGAGAAAAGCAATACACACACACACACGCACAGACACACACACACACTGCCACAACGGAAGCAAAGAAGTTCTTCCAGGGCATGCCGGGTGTGGGAAGTTTGCGTGCCATCTAGGGGGTTGGGGAACGGCGGTCTCCCCCCAGCCTCTAGTCTCCGTTTCACAGATTTCCGCCTGCTGAATAGGGGCTAGCTTTGGGGAGTTCTGGGGGCCGGGGTAGGAGGCCGAGTATCTCTGGGACCCGTACAATACATCGGATGGATGCGGCTTTCCTTCAGGACAATAGCAGGCCCCGAGGGTGGGGGCACCTGGACTCAGGAACTAATCAAATGTCCGATTAAGTCCAAACATGTGCTTCTTGATAAACCTACCTGTTTTTCGGGCCCCGTTTTCTGCCTATCTCATTTAAACGTGGGCTGATGGAAAACTCCACTCGCTAAGTAGAGTCGCAAGCGCCGGTGGTCTTAATGCTCAGAATAAAACTAAAAAAAAACAGGCCAGGGTCGTAAAAACTTTAATTTCAATAGCTTTTGCTTAAACTGCCTTAAGGTTGGCTTGAGAAAGAACCCTTGGTATCGCGGGGATGTTCCACTGGTGTTTTCTCTGCGAGGGGGGGGGCGGCGAGCGGGATGCTGCGGATTCATGTTCAGAGGTATCTTCGTGAGGACAAAAAAAATGAAGTGTGATTTTTAAAGTGGAACCCCGGGACCTGTAGGGAAATAAGCCGTAGAAATTCATTGAGGTTACATCTTCGTGGACGTCAACAGCCCCTGTGGATTGCCCACTGTCAAGCCTTAGAATTCGCGAAGGCGTGGGGCATTTCCCGTGGGCCACCTTGGAAAGGGCCCCAGGTGGGTGGGCAGGTCATTAGAAAGGCTGCCCCGGATTGTGGAGGAAATCTGCAAAACAGTGCCTTTATCCGCAGAGAACAATTGATGGGGTTTTCTTTCCTCCTTTTCAGTGTACAAAGAAGACGGCTTTGGAGCAAGAATTTGGAATATGCATTTAACTTGCCGTGCTTTGCATTGGAACCCCATGAGCAATTAGAATAAGCATACCCAGTACTAGTATTTTCTGCCCTTTTCTTATGTGTGATTCCTGCAAGTCAAAGGGATTGTGTGAGCCTCTCAGCAGTTTGGTAACTTGTTTTCAAATTGCCACGAAAGGGATCCTTCCCCTCCCTCTCATGAAGTTTCCTTTCCCTGGCCTTATCCACTACCCTATCTCAGCTCAGTCCCTAGATAAGTGCAGTACCATCTTCGAGAGATCAAAGAGAAATAGATGGTGCTTACTATGTACTTTACTTTTCCATGTTGTAGTTTGAACCCCAAGGTTTGAGCTTTTACCTGGTTAAATATCTCCGTGCCCAAAGAGGGAGAAAGGGGAAAAAAGTTTCATTAAATTGCAAAATCTTAATCAAGGCTTAGGTAGTTTGTCTCTTTAAGAACCAAAGAGCCCAGATTGTCTTTTAAATTGACTTTAAAATCTAGCTGAAGATGCACTGGTGAACTGTCTCCCCTGGATACCTGCGGTGTTCTTTGGGTCATTTGATATGGTAAGAGCCTGGTTGATTTTCATAGGAGTTAGGTGAATGGAATTTCGGAAAGCTGTACTAGTGATAAATTGGTAGAACATTTATATTTGTTTGAGTCATGACTCTGAAGGGCACTGCTTTACCCACTGAGGTTTGGTTTCTATCACAATTATTGAAATTTACAACTTGAACAACGGTTAAGTTTGCAGCAAGCACTTAAGGGGAAGGATGTTTAGAACACTGGACTAATGGCAAAAGCACAAGAGCAGAACTTTGAATACGATCTGAAAAACACTGGTCTTTAAAAAATCTGTTGAAAACCAAAGAAAAGATCTTTGTTTTAAAAAGCAGCTACCAAAGCTAACACATTTGTGTATTTATACTGTGATGACAACTAAACCTGTTTGCTAATCTGATGGAGAGAAATGTGATCTTTACAAAAACTTAAAATGGCTTTCAGCAAAGGATAAATTTATAGTGCTGAATCTCTGATAGGATATAGATGCTGTCTAATGTGTTTTATTGAAACACGAAATAAAGATCCTTTGAATCTAAGGTATTAAAAACAAAGGATTCCATACTATGTATTTTAAACTAACTGCTCAAAACATCTATCTACATTTATAACATTTTTCTAAGAGTAAATCTAATCTGTTTTGACCTATCTGCAGTTCACTTTTTGTTTTTTTGCCAGTGTTGTCCTGCTTGGTATCCGGGACAGTCTCTAATTCCTGACGAAGAACTTGATTCTGACGTTGGTATGCAGCAGCGAGCCCGCCATAACACTGCCTATCCTAAATTCAGGGTTAATGCTGAACCTACTGTGCAAGAAATGATTGACTGATGAGGTTTCAAAGAAAACCACATCGATTTGGATGTCTGTTACCTTGAAGTGATCATTTTTAAAGTAGTAGCTTCTTCCCTACGTATAAAAAGACTATTTTCTTCTTCTGGTATATTTCATTCTGTGTTGAGCAATCATTTGTGAAATGAAAAAGCAAAAAAGCTCCTCCTTCTCCTGTAACTATTTAGGATTATAAATGGGAAAATGGGGGTAAAGATTGGCTTAATTCGTAACCCAGTGTATATTATCTCATGCATTGTGTTGACCTTGTTGAAAATCTCTTTCAATTCCGTGCATTCCACATGTAGAACTAAAAAGTGTAAAATTAGAAACATGAATGCTTGTTCTGTTAATTTTCACATGTTTGTGTTCCAAAAGCAATACCCAGGATCCCCACTACTGTTGTTTGATTTAAATAAAACTGCTTAAATTATTTTTGTGATTATTTTATTACATTAACAACTACAGCCCATTAAGAACCTTCATTAATCTGTGGAATTGGAATAATTTTTGTTGTATTCACATTTTTCATGACATAGCTGGTCAACTTGGAAGAAATAACCCACTGAACCAACCTCTATCATTTTGAGCTCACTGTTTTTTTCCTGGAAGGACTTCGGGCCAGGTGCCAGGGAGGTCAGGAGAAGAACTCAGAGTGAAAGATTGATTGCCGTGATTAGAAAGATGGACTGGAGACAGGAGTTGGTGGGGAAAAAGAGCATTTGACCGCAGCTATTTGAGTGGGAAAATAGGCTGAAGGAAAGACAAAGCTGAAGATAACACCAAAAGAGAAGCGAGGGCCTCCAGAGAGGGGCTATTGCTATATGGCACATTACATGTATATTATTCAGAAGTCCCAAAGTGGCCTTTGGAGCAAATAACATGGCAGCCATTGATTAGAATACTTATAGAATCATGGATTATATGTGTTATTAAAACACAAATTGTTGTTAATTAACTAGTGTCAGAGAAGATGAAGACACTTCAGAAAAATTCTTGGAGCCTCAGATACTTGATTCCTCATTTTAAATTTAACATCTGTAATCTAATGTAATCTGTGAAAAGCCATCATTCTATTTATTTGACATGATTATGCTATGATGAGGTATTATGAAATTGCAGACTGATAAGTGTATATTGCTATCGGTTCTTTAGATCTAGTTTTATTAAAATTTCTGCCAAGTAGACTGATGATGTTGTAGTTTTTAAGTAAAGGGAGAACCTCTCATCTGCCTCTGATTTTAAATGTTCATTTACATAGAGAGCAGAAGAACAGGCCAATCTTAAAAGACTGATTCTCCGGTTCTTAGCTTGCTAAAACTACATTTATACACCCCATAATGATATTGGTGGAATTTTTTGCCTTGTTTTTGTTTTTAAGAACAAGAACGGTGTTCTTTCAGATAGGCAGTGGAGTATTATAATGGGATTATTTAAAAAGCCCCTGAAAAGGTAAAATAAAAAGTTGTGCATGAGGCAGCTGCACTGTGATAATACCTCCTAGGGTTACTCTATGGATTAAAGAAGTAAATGTTCACAAAGACCTGGGCAGATGTTAAGTCCCTTCTTTCCTCCTTGCAGGTAGCTATTGTTTTTTTTGCTTTGGGGGATTCCCCTATTCTTAATATTATGGAATATGTTACTAAAAATACAGTATTTTACTAGGATGCAGATTAATGTAGTTTTCATGAAATATATTTTGACTAGGGCATGTAAGAAATACTGCCTTTCATAAGCATAATCACTAGATCAGGCATGTGGGTTTATGAACATAGTATGAATATTTAAACACGCAAAATTAAAATGTTATTAAATGCCTGTTGTTCATTATCTTCCAACGAATACACTTATTCCTAGATAAAAATAAGTTGTGTACTTAAACTCTGTAAATACAGTAATTTAATGGTTTACTGATAACTTTGATAACATTTTTACTCAACATCTTGATTCTAGCTATCGTTAAATTTAGTGACAATTCCACAATGTGAAAATTGACATTCACATTTAACACAAAGATTAAATCTTATAATGTCTTAAATTATTCAGTTTCTCCCTACTAAATTTATGTTAACATTATCCGGGTGTGACTGTAGAGTAATGAGACTGATTTTCTTATGGGGCTATGAAGCTGGTTCTAAAAGCTATTCCCAAAGAGGATTCCTGGAACTGTTCTGACCAATGTCAGCATCCTTAGAGTAATTAGTTTACAGACATCTTAGATGATAAACTCACTTAAGGTTAAAAAGAATCAATAACAAATAACAGCCACTTGAATACTTCTTATTTAACAGCCATACTTTTGGTTTTTATGTTTGAAAAGGATATCTGATAAATAGTATGATTATTTTATTAGCTCAATATTAAGATGAATTTTATTAACTCATGTTAATAAAATTAAGACTTGGCTAAAAGTGTAGAAATGCTCTATTACAGCATTACGGAATACATTTTTCTCAGTTATAATCTATTTATGCAGTAAAAATTCCACAAACACACAAGCTCTTCTGGTATGAATTAAGTGGAAGTATTTTTCCTTCCCATTGATTTGGGGGACTTGGAGCTTCCCATAGAGGATGTACAGCTGAATGATAATGGCTTTTGTAAGGAGGTCTGGGAGAGTTTGCAGGATTCCTTTCTTCACTAGGTTGCCACCTTTGTCTATGTCTTTCTTCCTGATGCTGCCCAATTAGACATAGGGGTCAGTTGTGCTAAACTTATTTTGAATATTGGTTGTTTGCTACTGCAGGAATAAAGTTGTTTTAAATTAACAATTTCAAATCTGTTGTTTCCTGCAGTGCAGTATAGTGCCTCCCGTGGCCAAATCCTCCTGTAAGTGAGATACCTCCAGAGTTCCAAGGTTCAAGTCAGTTAGTCTTTTCCCACAGAAACTGGGGTTGGGTAACATGTAGAACATCTGCTTAATTTCTTGGAGAAATAGTCTTGTTCTCGTTGTCTTTTTTATAGGTTAAAAGGTCTCCCCCCCCCTTAAATTAGAGCATCAGAAACTTTCATTGATGAAATAAGAAAACTGTTACTGGCAACAAATCTTTTTGTAAATTACTCAGAGTCACTAATAAGAGGCTATTGGTGCAGATAATTAAATGTATTTTAAGCTCTTCATATAAATCTAATGCATAGAAATTGTTTACAAACAATTGACTAGTGTTAAATAGCCAGAACTTAAGTGGAAAAACTATACTCGTGTTTTTGTAGCTAATTGTTAATATAGTAATTGGTTGGCTAGCTGATAATATTTCTTGGGAGAGTTGACTACTCTTTATAAAAAATATTTTGACAGAATATCACAGAGAAGTGACATCTACTGGTTGTAGTGATAACTTAAAACAGAGTGTGTTTTGTTAGTTTCTAACAATAGACATTAGATGAAGATGTTCAGTTGAAAACCTTCAGTGATTTCAATTGATTCATCAATCGCTAGTATCTAGCATCCATCATGTTTCTTTTGCTTTGTTCACATGCTGATATACTGCATCTGATACCAACAACTCTAGTCTTTCAAACAAATGACATGTTTGATAAAGAAATCTTTTCAAAATCATTAAGCTCTTCAGCATTTATCTTTTCTTCTAGCACAATATCTGTGCTTCTATTCCATTGTATATTCCTTGATGGTTTCTGAGCCTTCAATGATTTTTGAGTCTGATAGATGGGAATATCAAGGATATGAACTGAAGCTTTTTCTCTTGAATACCATATTTCTGGACACAGAAACATAATGTTTATGTCCAAGGCACTAGATTTCACCATGTAAATGAACCTGCAGAAAGCGTTCTCAGAAGACTTTCTGATAAGACACTGTTGTGAAAGAAATTGAGTGGGGGAGGGGAAAGGAGCCCTAATTTAGTGGAAACATTAAGGGTATCTATTTTGTTGTCTTTGCTATGGGTACTTAAAACTTCACGTGGCTTTTACAATGTTGAAAAAGCACCAGACCATTAAGGCATCCCTCTGAACTGATGAAATGAAAATTCACATGGTCCAACTGGTTAAAATGGATGTAATTCATTCTTTAGTTAGCCCTGTTTAACAGCATAATTTGTGTCTATGCACAAAACCAAGGAAATTCTAATCTCTAGTTTGCATGTCTGGATTGCATGCATCTGGCTTCATTAGATTCCCTGTAATTGCATATTGACTAATTGCATAATACAGCTATTTGAACACTGAATTTAAGCCCAAATGCTTCTATTAACACTATAATCACTTTGGATAAGTGAATAGTTGGAATACAGTACTTCAAAATCAGAACATAGGACGATGACTACTTCCCTATTTTATAAGAAGAAAATACCTAAAGACAACTTTGAATTTTCAAATTAGCCAGTATGATTTTCTATTGGGCAAATAGTAAATCACAGAAGGAAATGGTAATTGATAAATGCAACATATACAACTATTCTATCAAATTGTCTACATTTGCTTCTTTTAAGTGATTTAAATTGAGCATCCACATACAATATAAATGTTAATTAAAATTAAATTGTTTTTAAAAAGGTAATTGTGCGTTTGTTTTCAATTTGCAATCAGTTTTTTAAAAAATGTATGGCCTCAGGCATTTCTTTGTTGGGCTGGGGGAGGATTCTGTAGCCTGCACTAATTGAAACTTATCTGGTGCATATGTGGTGTTTAGTAAAGGAATCGCAGCTTGCATGTGCACACACACATTAATTTACAGTGTATTTTCATAGTAGACTGGTGTTAAAAATGTTAAGTTTTTCTGGAGGAATCATGAAATAGCATTAGTTATCTTAAAGTTAATGATAAAATCCATTTCTAACCCAGTGTTAGAAAAATGTTAGAATTTCTGAACTAAGTAAATTCTATGAGTCAAATATTGATATTTAAATGTATGTCTATTGTGAAAGAAGTAGGGAGTCTTGTTCCCTATGTTGAGCGTTAGCCTTAAGTGTGTGTGGTATATAGACTTATTTTGTCTTTTCTGATATCATGGGATTCTTCCTCCTTAAATGGTTAAATTCAAGGTATAATCTGGTGACCATATTCAGAACTTTGAAGCATAATCTCAAGCAAGACTTTGACCTCGTTTTTTTATTTCACTAGACATTCTTAAACTTACAGTCTAATCAAAGCTAAATATCAGTAAATTAAGAAAACTTTCAATATTAATTGTGAAGCTATTGTGTATATTTAAAGTAGTTGATCTATTAAATCCAGTTGCTGTTCAGGCAGTGTTCGGAGACAACTCTATTCATGAAGGAAAGTATAATGGTGAGTCAGGAAATTATACAGATAGCTGGGTTTTATAGAACCGAGTTTTAAATCTTACTACATTCCAGGCTTAACATAGTGTCTTCCAAAAAATTAGTGTTGAGTAAACATATAAATAACTTTATTTTCATGGAATTAATTAGCACTGCATTCTTGTCCTGTCGTTCATCCATTTGCTCAAGCGGGCACCAGTAATGTCTCCATTGTGAGACTTGTTGTTACTGGTTTTGGCATATTGAATACACCACGGGTAGCTTGCCAGGCTCTGCCGTGGGCGTGGGATACTCTCGGTAGCTTGTCGGGCTCTCTGAGAGGGACAGAGAGTTCGAACCTGGGTCTGCTCTGTGCAAGGCAAACACCCTACCTGTTGTGCTATCGCTCCAGTCCTCATGGAATATATTAGTATATATTTTGTGTTTTGTTTAGGAGCTACATCAAATAATGCTCAGAGGGTACTCCTGGATCTGTGCTCAGGAGTTACTCCTGGCAGCACTTGGAGCACTGTATATACTTGTACACAGTTGGCCACACACAAGGCAAGGGCCCTACCTGCTGTACTATCCAGCTCTTGAATACACTTTTAACTGGAATTTTACTTTTGCTTATTTAGATATAGCCATAGAATTATAACATCCCAGAGATGCCTGATGTGTGGTTGTGGTCACCTGTATCAAAATTTCTTGGATCTAGCTCAGATAAACAAAGTTCCACTTCTCAGTGTCGGGCCCTAGACTTTAAAAAAGTGAGTGAGTAAAGTGAAACTTATATATAGGAAAGTTTTAGATATACTTTTTTGATAGATAATGACAAAAAATACTTTACTACTAATTTGTCTACTTGTTTGACTGTGGTCTTATAAAATTTAAATATATTTAGGGTGAAGAAATAGTCCAATAGACAAGGTGACTGCCTTATATTCAGTTTATCATGGTTCAATTCCCAGCACCACCAAGAGTGGCCCTGGAGCACCACCTGGTATGCTCTGCACCCACACAAAAAGATGTATTGTAGCAGAAAGTCCTGCTCAATTAATAAATTCCTAAATAAAAATTTTTGACGCATTTTTCCCACTGTGGATAGTTGTCTGAATTCTTTCTTCTTCATGACATGGAACTGCTAACTATTGAGACATGTAAATTTTGAGCTCAAGACAAATTGTTATCTACAGGCAGGAGGTAGATTCCTCAGCATGTGTTTGTTTGATTTAACATTTAACTTAAATGCAAAACTCAAGGCTTTTGTATTTATGATCATTTCTCATTCATTATGCCAAAAATCCTCCTCCAGGTTTCTGCAACTTTCTGTGTCAATGATCATGACATATTAAAAATGGTAATATAAATACCGTGCTGTCTTAAGAATTTTAGCACTTCCTGAATCAAAAAATAATGCCCTTTCGTTTCTTGTAATGAATAAGAATAATAATTCGCCACCTTCCCTATATTTCCATTAGGTATTATAACAGCTTTAGTTGGAAGGGAAAATCTATTCTAAAGTTAGCTTTTAGCATTATGGCTGCTAAAGAATTGTTTTCCTATTATATTAAAGAAAATACTGGTTTGAATGCAGCAGGTAGAGATCTTTAGTTCATCTGCATTTTCTATGCCACAGAAAAGATGACTGCTGAGTCTTTTCAATACAAGTAGTTCCAACAAGTAATGAACGTGTTTCAAATTTTTCTTTGGAAGATTTAGGTTATTTAAAACTTATAATTTATTTTTCTCTAGAATCAGCGTTGATACTCTAGCTTATCTTGCAAAAAGTTTTTGTTTGTTGGTTTGGCTCAATTCTTGTATTTTGGACTTTAACTCACAATGTAGTGAGATGAAGGAACCACAGTACTTTTTTGGTATCTAAACTATAGATGTCAGGCTGCCCTGACAACATTTGGGTAGTAGGAAAAAAGAGGACCAGATTGTGGCTATTGTAAACAGTGCTGCAATGAACATAGAAATGCAGATGTCATTTCTACTTTACCTTTTTGCCTCTCCGGGATATATTCCCAGGAGTGATATTGCTGGGTCAAATGGAAGCTCAATTTCTAATTTTTTGAGAATTGTCCATATTGTTTTCCAAAAGGGCTGAACCGGTCGGCATTCCCACCAGCAGTGAAGGAGAGTCCCTTTCTCCCCACATCCACGCCAACAGCTTCCTCCACAAAACAGAAAGACATAAATAATTCAAATGGATACAATCAATTCAAATGGATATATAAACACCTATGTTAATAGCAGGGTGAAGTATAATAGCAGAGATACAAAACCAACACAAATATCCAAGTACAGATAAATGGAAGAATTTGTGGTATATGTACAAACTGGAATACTACGCAGATGTAAGAAATGGCAAAATTATGCAATTTGAACAAAATTTTGCTGTAATATGGATGTAATTAGAGGGTGTCATGTTGAGTAATTGAGTCATAAAGTACAGGAATAGATGCATAATAGTCTCTCCTATAGATGGGAACTAAAGATACACAATAAGGAAGCAACAAAAGGCCAAAGGAATCAAATTTGGAGAGTGTGGACTGGAGTTTGGGTGCTGAGAGGCAGCGGTGTTTCAGTGAGAGGGCCTTTGGGACCTTGCAGGAAAAAAGTGGGAACTCAGGTGTGGTGGGTGTCTTATTGTAAACCACAGTATCTTAATAAAACATGGTGATAAGCGGGCACCAGTAATGTCTCTCATTGAGAGACTTATTGTTACTGTTTTTGGCATATACACTACGCATGGGTAGCTTGCCAGGCTCTGCTGTGCGGGCTCGATACTCTCCGTAGCTTCCCGGGCTCTCCAACAAGGGCAGAGGAATGGAACTCAGGTCCACCCCGTGAAAGGGGAACGCCCAACCACTGTGCTATCACTCCAGTCCATGGTGATAAGAAATAATATTATTAATAAATATTAATGTCTATTGTATATCCTTGTTATCAACCCTTTATCAGATAGGTACTACGTAAATATCCTTTCCCATTCTGGAGATTGCCTTTGTATTTTGGTCACTGTTTCTTTTGAGGTGCAGAAGCTTCTTAGTTTGAGATAGTCCCATTTATTTATCACTGTTTTCACTTGCTTGGCCAGTGGCGTGTCAGCTTTGAAGATACCGTTGGCTTCAATGTCTTGGAGGGTTTTGCCGACCTTGTTTTCAATGTACCTTAGGGATTCTGGTCTGATGTTGAGGTCTTTAATCCATTTTGATCTGACTTTTGTACATGGTGATAGGTGGAGGTCTAAGCCCATTTTTTTGCATGTAGCTGTCCAGTTTTGCCAGCACAATTTGTTAAACATGCTTTTCTTGCTCCACTTCACCTTTCTTGCTCTCTTATCAAAGATTAGATGATCATATATTTGGGGGTGTGTGTCAGAGTATTCAACCCTGTTCCATTGGTCTGCAGCTCTGCCTTTGTTCCAGTACCAAGCTGTTTTAATGACTACCGCTTTATAGTAGAGTTGGAAGTTGGGGAGGTTGATTCCTCCCATTTTCCTTTTCCCAAGAATTGCTTTAGCTATTTGTGGGGGCTTATTGTTCCATATGAATTTCAGGAGCGCTTGCTCCATTTCTTTGAAGAATGTCAAGGGTATCCCTATAGGGATCGCATTGAATTTGTACAACTCCACAAGAAGAAAACTGCCAACCCGATCAAAAAATGGGGTGATGAAATGAACAGAAGCTTTCCCAAAGAAGAAATCCAAATGGCTCAGAGGCACATGAGAAAATGTTCAACATCACTAATCATCAGGGAGATGCAGATCAAAACAACAATGAGATATCATCTCACACCACAGAGACTGGCCCATATCCCAAAAAACAAAAGCAACCGCTGTTGGCGTGGATGTGGGGAGAAAGGGACTCTCCTTCACTGCTGGTGGGAATACCGACTGGTTCAGCCCTTTTGGAAAACAATATGGACGATTCTCAAAAAGTTAGAAATTGAGCTTCCATTTGACCCAGCAATACCACTCCTGGGAATATATCCCGGAGAGGCAAAAAGGTATAGTAGAGATGACATCTGTATTTCCATGTTCATTGCCCCACTGTTTACAATAGCCACAATCTGGAAAAAACCAGAGTGCCCAAAAACAGTTGATTGGCTAAAGAGACTCTGGTATATCTACACAATGGAATACTACATAGCTGTCAGAAAACATGAAGTCATGAAATTTGCATATAAGTGGATCAACATGGAAAGTATCATGCTGAGCGAAATGAGTCAGAAAAGAAGAGACAGACATAGAAAGATTGCACTCATATGTGGAATATAAAGTAGCTGAGAGGTACAAACTTACAATGTTGCAATTTCTGGCAGATATTTCTCTGGACTTATTTACTAAAATACTAAAATACAGAAATCCAAAACCGTGCAGCTGCTAGTGCGGTCTCTCGACCTCATATCTCTTCATTATCAGCAATGGAAAACGAATTATCAAATGCTTTCTTTTCAGCAGGTCGACTTTCGGGGGAGAAACTCCAAATCAATAATAGTGAGTTTTTTGTTGAAATATTGAATGTAATCAAAGTAAAGTGAAAGTAAAGTGAAATTTACCAGTTACACATGCGGGGTGGGGGGCTGGGGAGGTGGGGAGGAGGGGGGGAGGTATACTGTGATTCTTGGTGGTGGAATATGTGCACTGGTGAAAGGATGGGTGTTCAAGCATTGTATAACTGAGACTTAAATGTGAAAGCTTTGTAACTTTCCACATGGTGATTCAATAAAAGAATACATTAATAAAAATAAATAAAAATAATAAATATTAATGTTTAAAAAAAGAGGACCACCCATTCTTTATTATCATCTTAGTTTCCTAGCTCCTTGGGACTTGGGTGAGACTGAGGTGAGCTCTAGAATTAATGTATGCATTGAACTGGGTTTCTGATGTAGGGTCCAGCTTTTAATTGCATGTAGAGACTAGAGAACAGGAATAAATTGGCATTCGTGTTGGAATTTGAAAGGCAAAATACTTTTTTTTTGCTTATTGGGCCACACCCAGTGATGCTCAGGGGTAACTCCTGGCTTTGCACTCAGGAATTACTCCTGGCGTGCTTGAGGGACCATATGGGATGCCAGGGATCAAACCCGGGTCGGCTACGTGCAAGGCAAATGCCCTACCTGATGTGCTATCGCTCCAGCTTGAAAAGGCAAAATACTCTTAAGACAACACCTTCTCTCTTTTTAGACATCTCTCTGATCTTGGGAACACTGATGGAGGGAAGTTGACACTGGGGGCAGTCTTGGTGTTCAAACATTGTATGTCTAAAACCCAACTATGAATAACTTTGTAACTCACAGTGCTTTTTTAAATAAAAAGACCTTTTTTTAGAAAGTTGTTTTTAGAAGTTTTTTATAAAAGATTTTTTAAATGTTGTTTTTAATAAAAAGTCCCTCGCCTCAGTTTAGAGCTTTGTTTTCCAATATAAAGTAAACCAACTAAATCTACTCAATGTTATATAGTGATAAATGAGTGGAAAGTATTTTAGTAGTAATCGATGATTTTTCATCCCACAAAATAAGTGGGGTGACTTACATTTGTAGTATATTTTATCAATTTTGTTTGACTTTGTTTTGTTTTGGGCCATACCCAGCGGTGCTCAGGGATCATTCCTGGTTTACTAGAGGACCCATTTGCGGTGCCAGGGGTCAAACACTGGTTGGCTGTATGCCCCATGCCCACAGTACTATTTCTCTGGCCCCTGTACTTTATTTTTAAGTAGTAACAATTACTTTTAACTCCAAGGAAACAAAACTGTAGTCTCAACTTTTATATTTGTATTTTTGTCCCCTGTCCTTTCTAAACAGGCGCATTTACTTCAAGTCTCTTCTATGTTGAAGACAAAATACAAAAATGCTTATATAAATAATGTTTGCAAACTAAATCTGTTCAAAATCAAAATAAAATCTTATTTTTTGTCTGTGACCTCTCAGTTTAAGCTTTAAAAAATTGTAATTTACTCAGAACTTCCTTAATTTTTAGATATCAAGTATGCTAAATTCAACTCTTCTAATAAAAGTGACTCAACATGTAATATTTTTATTTGTATGATTTCTAGTTTTAGGATAATTCTATGAATCTTTTAATTTCTTACACTTTTTAAAAGTATTGATTCTTGTATATGCTAATGCCCAATTATCTACTAAAGCTTTTATAATTTTTTATGAAACAAACAAAATGATGTAAATACAATTAAGTTGAAACAACATTTTTATTTAACCTGATTTTAAGAACTCGGGTATGACAAATCAAGACCTTTCTAATAGTTTTGAATCTTATATTTAAATTCCTGTACACTAAGAAATGCAATTGAAAAGCTTGACTACTGTTATGAAATGTCTTTATTCTGTCTTTTCCCTTGGATTCTGGAGAGGATTAGGGAGGTAGCTGATTGCTAATATTGTATACTCAGTAAACTGCTCCCTTCTTTAGTGGTGCTGCCTCTAACTAGCTTTCCTTGGCAGTTTGTGAACTTCCCTGGATTTTTAAAGACTCTCCTTATTGTTCTATAAGATGCAATTTCCTTTGTCTTTTCAGTTCTTTTTTCTGCTGTTTTAAGAATAGGGCTTAAAAGTTAGATAAAAGACCTGATACTTTCCATCATAAAAAGTTGTAATGACAGGTCTCACTAATTAAAGTGCAACAATGGGAAGATTAGCCTTTCAGTTAGCTTTGTGTTGAATCTATACAGTATTTTCAAAAGCACTAACTCAGAACATATTGGAGAACAACATCTTTAAAATATAGACATTCACACATGGATTTTATTATAGCATGCACACCAAACTGAGCCATAGTACAGTAAGGCTTTCAAAATGTAATAAATAGGAGAACTTCCCATTTCAGTGTAGACCTTTTTGGTAGCAATCATTCTACTATAGAAATAGGAAAGACCATAGGAGAATTAGAGGGAAAATCTATTGAGTCGAATTCTATGCTAATTTTGTGTGACAAAGTTTCTACTGGATTTCTTGGTATCAGAGAAATAGAGCATATGTGCTTTTTACTGTGTGTTTCCTTCCCTCAATGAAAGAGCACATCTTCAATCCTGTCGGAATAACAGCAATATCCCTTTCTTGTGGCTTCAATTCTACTGCAATGTGCTTAGCATTATTGGAACATTAGTAATCCCAAACATTTGAAGCTTTGGAAAGGCATTTGATGTGTAAAACATAGTACATAGTGGGTCATTGGGGATCATTGGATAACACTGTCTCAGTAGCATCTAAATATGCACTTTATTTTGAAATACTAAACCTAAAACAATCTAGAAAAATTTACTGGCAGACAGGCTTATAAGAAAGGTCAGAGTAAGTAGGAAAAACATAGTTAAATTGTCATCAGTTTTCAACAAAGCTTAATTTAGATGCTTAGATGTTTTTAAAAATTTGTGACTCGGTATCACTTAAGGAAAAAGACATGTGCAATTCTTTTCTTTCTTTCTGCTTAAACATCTGATCCAAATTGCTTGCTTAAATAAAAGATAAACATCTCTTAATTTCAATAACACACTTGTTTTAAAGAGATGTCTGATTCACACTTATCATCTTTAATTTCATTATCTCTGCTTTAGATATCATTCAAACTATATTTTTGGAATTAGGCAGAAAAACTGGGCATGTTTTTCTATATTTCAGTCCTGAAGAGAAAGCATTGTGGCTCTGTTCCAAGTTGGAATAATTACAATTCTAATTTCTTAGTATTTGTGTTATATAGTAAACAAACTGCTAAGAGGAGAGTATCTTTAAGGTGACTCAGTAACAAGGGCAGAACAGTTAGAAGAATCTAAAGAGACAAGAAAAAGGGGTTGCCAAATGAAACCACTTTTATTTTATATATTGAGAGATTACCCTTTTCTTCACTTTTTGATTCCAGAAATTAACTAAGGAGGATTATGTTGACTTTCCTTCCCAATGCTTTCTGCAATCATTTTCCTCTTCTTTATTCCTCAAGTTCTAATTACTGTTTCACCTGGACTATTCTTTTTGCTACTAACTGGTCTTCCTACCCCCAATTTAGGCTCTCACCACACTTTTTTTACACCCTACTGTCAGATTAATCTTCCTAACAAAATTAACTCTGCCATATCTGTGCTCAAAAGCCTTCAATGAACACCCCGTTGCTTATCAAATTAAGTACAAATTTCATAAGATCCTTCTTATTTAGACACAACCTTATTTTGCTCATCTCTGGCTCCTTCAAAATAAACTCCTTGGGAAAAAGATAGTTTTGAATAATAGCTAGAGAATGTGGCATGTGGCTCAATGTTAGCGTGCGTGTTCTGCATAAAATCCAGGGTTCCACCTTCTAGTAACCCTCAGTAATAACTAAGATAACATTCTTTGTGATTCAGATCAGAATTGCTTCTGTGTGACTAAACTATAACCTCAGGGAACCTTCTTACCTTTCTAAATCTGTTTCCTCAAGCACTCAGTAAGGATAATACACCTGCTGTTTAAGTTTGGTGTGTGATAACTGAAGAAATTACATCAACTTCATAGTCATTTTTGGAAAGAGTACGATATTTTAGATTACTTCTAATAGCCATTCAATGATTACTTGTGTGAAAAGGATAGCTAGAGCTAGTCCTGGTGAGGCATGTAGAATTAGCTCAAAGATTTTCTCAGGAATTCTAAGAGTGTCCCATTTGCACTCCTGATGTATCCTATGGATCAAATGAGGGTGGTGATTGTGTATATACCATCCATATATGTAAGGATGGTATATATACCATTGGTTAATTAGAAGGAGATATTCTGGTGACCCAGGATGTTTGGTTTGAGAAGAGGGATTTGAACTGGGGAAGAAATGCATGAGCTGACTGGAAGGGTGGACTTACTTTAAAGCCAGCAGGTCCTAGCTTTATTTTGAAGATCTTTGCCTCAAAGAGAACCTTTTGTCCCCAAAGCCTTCAGTCTTTGTTGCATAGAAATTGTACATCAGAGTGAGATGTTAATCAAACTGTTTGGTGATGTAAATTGGGCTTAAACAAACTACCCCCTCCCCTGTAGAGCAGGAGAATTTCCCTTTTTTCTAAAGATGGATTAAATTAGGATTCCATTCTACCCTCCCCAGATGGGTGTGGCTTTTTGCTCTAGGAATTTCTCCCTATAGACTTGGAATTGAGCAAGTGGCAAGTCAGATTTTTCTTTATCTTTAAATTGGAGGAAAGGCAGTGACAAGGACCTTAACTAAACCTGGCTGAGTGTTGGATTTTAAAAAAGTGCCAACCTGGAACTATTTGAAACTAAAAATTGCCAGTCACAGGGTCAGAGTGATAGTACAGTGAGTAGGGCACTTGCCTTGCAAGAGGCTGACCGGGATTCCATCACCAGCACCACATAAGGCCCCCAGCCCACCAGGAGTGATCCCTGAGTGCAGAGCCAGGAGAAAGACCTGAGCAATGCCAGGTGTGACCCAAAAACTAAAACTAAAATATGCCAGTTACTTGGGAAATAAACTGTGATCTCTGGGTCTTAGTCTTTTCCTTAGAGGAAAAGACTAAGGAAAATCTTAGATTTTCCTTAGGAAATCTTAGATTTTCCTAAGAGGGAATGGAGAAAATAAATTAGCAAGTCTGAGAGTATGGTGTGGCGGAAAATGGGCCAGTGACTATAGATGGCCAGAGAGCAGAAATTTCTCCTTCTTCTGGAGTCACAAAGCTGTATCTGGAATCCCAGGCATGAGAATTCTTGAAGATCCCTGTTGTGTGGAATTTGAGAGGGCACCTGTGAGAATGCTGTCTGGAATTGAATGAGGATGATAAATTACAGATTTATTCTTGTAAGCAACTTCCTCAGTTGTGTCAGTGTCACCCTCTGAGCATAGGCTGGAGAGATAGTATAGTGGGTAAAGATGCAGGAGCCCTACCTGGGTTCAATCCCCAGGATCACAAGTTCACAGGAGTTATGTCTGAACACAGCCAGGAGTAAGCCCTTAGACCACTGGGTGTGGTTGAGAAAGCCAAAAAATTAATTTCTGTGAGAGATTTCAGGCTGCACTAAATGAATTAGGGAAAGGTCAGAATAAGAGTGCCATCTAAAACCTGCTTCCCCAAAGTAACCTATTCCGAGGTATGCTGATACCCTAGATCTGGAGTAGGATTCAGGAATCAATTTTTTTAAAAAATAAATTACTCCTGTAGCATATTAAATGATTCTGATTCACAGTCAAGTTTGGGATCCACTTCTCTGGACTGAAACTATTACCATGACTTTTAGTAATGGTTTCCTTTTTTTCCCATCAAGGTAGTGTTGGTTTATACTACACACAGGTTTCAGGTGTAGGTCTTTTTTTATGAGATGTTAGCATACCTTGAACTTTCTGGAGAGTTATGAAGTGATGTACAGGATAGAGAACCTTGATTGTCACATAGATTTTGAATCATTTTTATATTTTGCAATATGTATCAGTATTAATATGCTATGGTGGAGTAAAGAATATGATATGGTGCAATTACAGACAAAAGCACAGTCAAGATGAAACAAAATAGAAGTGATAAATTCTGCTCTAGCTGCTTCCTTCCCAGAACTACTAGGGTCAAGTAAGGGGTGGATACAAATAGCTAAAGCAATTTTTGTGAAAAAGATGGGATGCATCACCTTCCCAACCTCAAACTCTAGTACAAAGAGGTAGTAATTAAAATAGCATGGTATTGGAATAAAAACAGACCCTCAGACCAATGAAAAGAATTGAATATACCGACACAGACCCTCAAATATATGATCACTTAAACTTTGTAAAGAAGAAATTAATGTGAAGTGTAACAAGAAAAGCCTCTTCAACAAGTGGTCCTGGGAAAACCAGGCAGCTACATGCAAAAAGCATGAGCTCAGACATCTTTCTAATGTCATGCGCAAAGGTCAGATCAAAATGGAATAAAGACCTCAATATAATACCTGAATCCATAAGGTTCATGGAGGAAAACATAGGCAGAATCCTTCATTACACTGAAGCTAAGGGCATTTTCAAAGATGAAACACCACTGACCAAGCAAGTGGAAGCAGATAAACAAATTGCACTATATTAAACCAAGAAACTTCTGCACCTGAAAAGAAAATGGTGACCAAGATATAAAGACAGCCATGGAATGGAAAAAAATATTTACCCAATATCCATCTGATAAGGAGTTAATATCCAAGATATATAAGGCACTGGTAGAAGTTTACAAGAAAAAAATCCTCCAACCCCATCAAAAAATGGAGAGAAGAAATGAATAGAAACTTCCTCAAAAAAGAAATACAAATGGCCAAAGGACACATAAATAAATCCTTTACCTCACAAATAATCAGGGATATTCAAGTGCAATCAACAGTGAGATATCATCTCACACCACAGAGACTTCCACACATCAAAAAGAATAAGAACAACCAGTGTCAGAATGGATAAAGGGAGAAAGGAACTCTCATTCATTGTTGGTGGGGAGCCAACTGGTCCAGTCCTTTTGGAAAAAAAAATATGGACATTCTTTAGAAAACTAGAAACTGAGTTTCCATAGGACCCAGCAAAACAATTTCTGGTAATATACCCTGGAGGCCCCAAAACACACAGCAGAAATGCCACCTGACTCCTATGTTCATTGCAGCACTATTCACAGTAGCCAAGATCTAGAAACAACCCAAGTGTCCTAGAACAGATGACTGGATAAGGAAACTATGGTATATCTACAGAATAGAATACTATGCAGGCACCAGGAAACAATGAGGTTATGAAATTTGCTGATATATGAATGGACATGCTGAGTGAAATGATGCTCTCAGAGGGAGAGGGACAGACATAGAATGATATCACTCATTTGTGGGATTTAAAATACACATTATGAGACTATTACCGAAGGACAATAGAATGAAGGCTAAGAGGACTGGCCCTCAATTGAAAGTTTGCCACAACAGTGGGGGAGAAGGCAGTTAGGACGAAGGGACCACTATGACAATGATAGTTGGAAATGATCACTCTAGACAAGATTTGAGTGCTGAAAATAGGTAAAGGGATATACATGATCACCTTTGAGTACCTGCTCTGCAAACCATAGTGCCCAAAAGGAAAAAGAGAGAAAGCAAGGGTGAAAAAGAGAGAAAAGAAATGGGGATAGAAGGTACAAGGAGGGAAATTGGGGACACTAGTGATGGGAAATGCACAGTGTGAAGGGAAGGGTTTTGAAACATTGTTTAATTGAAACCAAATCATGAACAACTTTGTTGCTATGTATATCATGGTAATTTAATGCAAAAAATTAAAAAAATTAAAAATAGCCACAAATAAGGAAGAGGGACAGGCTTGCACAGAATATACTGTCAGGCAAACCTCAAGTATTCTTAAGTGATGAGCATTAACATTTTGTTTGGTTTGGTTGTTGGCCACACCCAGCAGTGCTTAGAAACTACTCTTAGTTCTCTGACAGGGAGGGAGAAAGTCAGTCCAGATGGCTCTTAGGGTACCATTGGATACTGGGAATTAAATCCAAGCCTCCTATATGAAAATCAGGTACTCCAGCCCTTTGTGCTCTCTCTTTGGCCACAATGAGCGTTTATTTTTTAAATCTGTATAAAGTCTATGAGCTTGAGGTTAAAAATTAAAATTGAAAAAAGAAAAGCTCTAAGAAGATTACTTTGGTCAAAATTTCACATTGAAACATTGTATGCCTGAAGCCCAATCATGAATAACTGTAATTTCATGGTGATTAAATAAAAAATAAATTAAAAAATCTCATTAAGATATTGGCAAATAGTGATTATTTGTTAGGCAAATAATAGTGATTATATTTAACTAGCAACTATTTCTCGTCTGTATGATACAGAATTATTTATGATATTTTCTTTGTATAAGACACACAAAGCAGAAAAAGTCCTAGAAATTCCAAAAATGTTCATATGCAGCTTGAGAAAATATGATGCCTACTGTGAAAAGATTATAGACTTCTAATGTTATATATCTGTCTCTGTCCCTAAAGTCCTATGCAGTTCAGACCATCAGGTTTTTCCTTGAATGTGTCACGTCTTATCAATGACTAGATGTCACAGGATGTTGCTAACCTAATTTATGTGATTTGAAAGTGTTTCTTTTTACTAAGACTGTCAAAGAATATGCAGTAACCTCTTCCCTTTTATATGGATCGAGTGTTTCCACATTCCTTCAGGTCTTTTAAAAGAAACCCCAGATAGATTTCCTACCATTTGAGTCTCTATTGTGAACCTTTCACACCACCAGGCTTACTTGACCTTGGGTCCAGTGGATTGGATCCCCAAGTGTGAATATTTCTCTTTCCCAGGAGCTGTTAACTTCAAAGTCGCCAGTAACCATTTGAGTGGTAATATTGTGAAGCTTAAGAAACAACTCATAAACTGTCTTCTAACCATCCATCCACCACACATTTGCACTCAGCACATTTGTCTGTTCATTCCTAGCTGCACTTCCCTATGCACCTCCTTGTAGAGAAAGCACTGCTTTGATGGTTTTTACTTCCCCAAATGTCTCCTTGTGAGAACTGCATTAGGGAACCTTCACTTTGGCCTAGCAGATGGGCACAAAGAAACTTTGTTTGAGGTGTGAGCTGACCTTTCTTGAAATTTGAGAGCAACTCCTACTTGGATTTGAACTTTGAAGACCTAGAGGTAGGAAGTTTCCCTATAAGGATCAAAACGCATCAGAGTAGAACCAACTGATTTGGGCTGGCAACCCTGGCCGGTAGGATTACTCAACTTAAGCACTCAGAATGCTGTACCCTGAGCCCTGAAAAAAC
The DNA here is from genome assembly GCF_027595985.1 of Sorex araneus. Lineage (NCBI taxonomy): Eukaryota > Metazoa > Chordata > Mammalia > Eulipotyphla > Soricidae > Sorex > Sorex araneus. Next base: position 76,852,564 of record NC_073313.1, on the reverse strand, counting down.
GCCTCACAAATGTCTGCTGACAGTCCCGAGAGTGACTGGAGAGAGTTTGAGGATAAATCAGTGCAACCTATCTCTACTGCTGGAAAAGCAAATCAAAGCCTGTCCCAGTGAATATCATCCTTCATTCAATAGCCAATGTCTGGGAGAAACTGCTAGGTTCACAGCAGTGTGGCAAGCATAAAGAAATATAGTTGTTAGTGGTGCCTGCAGGGGGCTGGTGCCTAGTGCAAACCGTGGTATCCAGCAGAAGCAACGTTGATGTGGGGGGTAAATGGGGGTGTAGTGGAACTTGGGAGGGGGCTAGAGCAGGAAATGAGGAAATAAATAGTGTATGCTACATGGTAGCAGACCTGGACAGCTAATAGGGCTGATCGTGAGTAAAGCTGAGAAGCCACTTAAAGACTCCAGGAAAACAGGGACCTCTCACATAAACAGAGAAAGGACCAGAGTCAAAATACAGAAACTCGGGGCCTAGGAGATAGCTCATCCATGAGTGCATGCTTTACATGTTGGAGGCTTGGTTTCGATAAGTAGCACCATGTAATCCCCTGAACAACACTGGTAGTGATCCTTGAACACTAAGTCAGGAGTATCGCCCAAGCACCATGGAGTGTGACCAACTGCCCACGTCCCCAAAACAAAGAATATAGATTCTTGTGAGTTTATAGTACTGATAGACCGATAAAACCTGAGAAAATGCAGATTCGGTCATTGAATTGTGTAAGAGACATCATTTCTACTCTAGTTTTATGTGTTTTGGGACCAACCCTAGAGGTCACTCATGGCAGTGTTCAGGGGACCATACAGCAACAGGAATCAACCCCGGGCATACTGCGTGTGAAGCATGCACTGCAGCCTGTTGAGCTATTTCTTGGTTCATAGTTTCTACTCTTTTTCTTTAAATTGGCTGTACTTAGGACTTGTATTAGGCTCTACTGTAACAGTGCTTAGGGGACCATATGCAGTGCAAGATTCAAACCAAGGTGATGTCAAGAACTGTATGTTAAACAATCATCTTATTCTTTGAACTATCTCTCCAGTCGACATAGTTTGTACAGTTTTTTTGGGATTTGGGGGCTCACCTTGCTGTGCTAAAGTCTGGCTCTGTGCTCACGGGTCACTCTTTGTAGGGTTCAGGGGACCATATGGGATGCTGGGGATTGTATCCTTGATGGCCACATGCTAGTCACGTGTCCTGCCAGCTATACTGTCTCTCCAGCCGCTCCTAGTTTCTACTCTTGAGAGCTCCCACACACATCTTAGGGAGATAACATATACATACTCATGGAAATCAAACAAAGATTTTTTTAAGTCACATCCTGCTGTGCTTGTAGTTATTCCAGGCAGTGCTAAAGGATTGTTGAAGATTGAACCCAGGATTTCTGCATGTCCTCTGAGCTGTCTCTTTCATTTTTAAAAGAAAGATTTGAAGAGATGATTAAAGGGTTTTGAGGAAGAATTTATTGCTGCCTATGGTAATAGGTATAAAAGTGTGAGTAGTCTGCAGTGAGCTGGAAAGACAGGAAGGCTATTCTGGGTAGGAATGTTCAAAACTAGAGAAGTTCATCTGATCGTCATGTAGGATCCTCAGAATTATGCTTGAATTGAAGATAAGGTCAAGTTCTGTGGAGGTACCCAAATGACCAGCATTTATCTGAAGTTGGGATGTTCTCTACAGAATGGAAAGAACTGAATACTGGCACACTGCTGGGGATTAACTGAAACCTTCTGGCAGCTAGCTTAGGTCAGAGGGAGGGTTTGTGGGCTGGAAAGACAAACTACATGCTGAGAGATCTGCTAGGAGCCAATTGCAATAATTGAGGGATGAGGTGATAATGGACTGCTGGACTAATGGGTAGAGAAAGTGGAAACACAAAGAAAGAGAAAACGAAAAGAGGTGGGAGAGACAGAACTGAAAAGATCAGTCAGAATTGACAGACTGGACCTGGATCTGTACTAGCTCCTAAGAGACTGAAGACTTGAACCTGACCAACTGGGGTGAAGATTGGCAGAAAAAGAGAGGAGCTTATTGCCATCAGAATTATATTTGTAAGATTGACAACACATTTTGGTTGTCAGAACAACCACAAATGGCCCAACGTCCTCCTCTGTCATTCTTTTCTTCTTCCCTTTCCTGCTCTGCTCAACATCACAACTCTGGTCACGATGAAATCTTTATTTTATTTGTTTGGGGGTCACATCCGGCAGTGCTCCAGGTTGATCCTGGCTCTTTGCTCAAGTAACATCATGGCGAGTTTTGCGGGGATCCTATGGAGTGCTGGGGATTGAACTCAGGTGGGCTACATTCAAGGTAAGGGACCTTCCCACCGTACTATCACTCCAGCCTCAAGATTATAACTTGCAATTTAAATACATGTAGGTGTCTTTGATTTTTAGCACAAATGAGAGAGTGATATACATAATTCCTTCAACTTTCTTTGGTTAGCTACATCATGGATGTTTTCATTGTTATTACATATAGATTTTCCTCAATTATTTTTGTTTGATGAATCTATATCTGGTGGTTCTTGGGGGCTATTCCTGACTCTCTGTGCTTGGGAATTGCTCCTGGTGGTGCAACCACCAGGAAACATTCCCTAGTTCCTAGATTTTCCTTTTAAAATAGTTGGCTTTTTTTTTGCTTTTTTTGCTTGTTTTTGAAGCAATGCTCAGGGGTTTCTCCTGGCTCTGCACTCAGGAATCACTCCTGGTGGTGCTCAGGGGACCAAATGGGATGCTGGGAATAGAACCTGGGTCGGCCTCGTGCAAGGCAAATGCCCTACCGGCTGTGCTATCGTTCCAGCCCCAAAATAGTTGGACTTTTTTGAGCTACACATGTTGGTTATTGGAGACTATTTTGGGTTGTTAGTGCTTGGGAGTCAATTATGGTGGTACTCAAGTGGCCATGTGGCAAGGACTTTGAGTCCAGGACTTCTGTGCTCAAAGCATGCTCTTGAGCATGTTGACCTCAGGGCATTTCCTCACATTTTTAAAGAGCTATGTACTAGTCCCATTATGACTGCACAACATTTATTTTATCATTGCACCACGTGTGTACATGTCTGTTCTATATATATTTATTACCAATGCTTCAATTAATATCTTTTTCATTTGTTTGTGTAAGCATTGTAGCAAGAAGTCCTAGAAAATAAATTGCTGGATTAAAAGATTATAAAATTTAACATCATTTGATACATACTGTAAAACTGCTCTTCAGAATGTTTATCTGATTTAATTCTTCTACTAATAGGTTAATCAAGATCTCTTCCTGGATATTTGTGGCAATTTGTCAACCTACTCTTCCTACAACTGCAATAAATGCTAGTTTTCTCCCATTGAAAGGGATTATATTAGTCAACGGAATCCTAATGAATGAAGGGTTTCTTAATTAAAATAACCAGAAAGTCATTACTTGTAAATATATAAACAAGTTGATTATAGCAAGAGGCTGAATACTTCTAATAAGCATGTGTGGATATTAAATTAACCATGGTTCACAAACCATCCATGGATGCATGGTTGATTGGAAATAACCACTTCACAGTAGTTACCCTACTCCTCTTTGCCAAGTGCCAAATGGTATTCACATTTGTTTGGTTATTATGGTCAGACATAATTCACGTACCCCAAATTACATGGATATGTCATGTAAAGTCATAAATTTTAGTGGATATCTAAGAAAATAGAAATACTAAACAGGATAAAAAGAGCAGTTTTTCTTTCTTTTATTTAAAAAAAATTATTCAATGGTTATTTTCTGAGTGCGAACAGCTTACTAGGAAGGTACCCTATTATTTGGTTCAGTGAATACATGAATGTAAAACCAAGTTCTTGCTCTCAGAGTATTTGCAGGGGAAAGACAGAAGCATAGGATGATTAAAAAGTAAATGACTATAGGAGAAGATGGGGGAATGATAAGGTGGACTGCAAGTAACATTAGGGCACTTTGATGGTGGAAAGCTGAGGTAACTGTATTCACCAAGACGATAAATGTCAACATGATTGTAAATATATAACCTAGAATCTATAATTAAATAAAAATAAATGGCTACAAAACCAAAACATAATAAGACAAATACCAAAAGAGTGGCACAAATAAACTGCTATGAAAATTCAAAAGAGAACAAATGCATTCAATTAAGAGGAAAATAAGGCAAATACTTCATGTAAAGGGTACTTTCAGGAATAGGTAGAACATTTTTGCTGACACACTCTTTTTTAGATCCTCGAGGCTCTTCCATTTTGTGAGAAGTCCAGACCACACTTCAGTTGATGTGTAGGTATTTCACTTGTTGAACCCATTCCATTTCTAGAATAGATGCTAGATGTGAGGGACATGTTCAAAGTAGCTATTTCTGCTGAGCGAATGTGCCTCTGAAAAGCCCATCCCCTAGTTATTTAATTTTATTTAAGGATAATTTTAGTTTAGGCACTGTAGGCTACAAAACTGTTATTGGTAGGGTTTAATACATAAAACAATCTAGCATCACACCTTCTACCAGAGTATCAACTTCTATCCACCATCCATTGTCCCAGTGCGTGACCCCACCCCCACCCCTCACTGTATCCTTTTGCTAGCTCATCATCATAAAGCTTTCTACTGAAACCAGCATTTAGTCTCTTTTGGCTTTGGGTCTAGTCATTTAAGACTTCCCAGTTGAGGTCTCTGACATTGTGAAGCAGTTAAGTCAAGGCTGCTCTGCCATATTTGCAGTCCAACATTTAGAATTCACGAACATTCAAAGAATGTTTGATATTAACAAAATGAAAAGTTTTTCACAGGTAAACTGGAGCTCAGGGCATCATTTCCAGCAGACTCTTTGAGATTGGAGAACATGACTATCTTCACAGAATAAATAACATTCCAGAATGGTCCAGGAAAACTGGGGTCAAAGATTTGAGGAGGGGAGTGGTAGATCACATAAAGTCTGAGGATGAATGGAGAATGTTAAATAGCAAGCTAATGTGCCGTATTTGATAGATAAGAATGACTCATCAAAAGCATTACACTTTTATTTTTGAGTTAGGAAAAGCTGCTTATTTAGTAAAACCTTGGAAAAATTTAATTTCACATTGCCATCTCCTTATAATCAATCCTTTAAATTACTTAAAATGTTCAATGTGTTACTCATTCAATATATCTACACGGTCTTTCACACTTAATCTTTTTGGGGCCAGAGAAATAGTGCTTACCTTGTTATCTTACACAAGCAAGGAAACAAATAAAATTGGGGATTGAACCCAGGTGGGCTACATCCAAGGCAAGGGACCTTCCCACCGTACTATCACTCCAGCCTCAAGATTATATCTTGCAATTTATAAATACATGTCGGTGTCTTTGATTTTTAGCACAAATGAGAGTGATATACATAATTCCTTAAACTTTCTTTGGTTAGCTACATCATGGATGTTTTCATTGTTATTACATATAGATTTTCCTCAATTATTTTGATGATTAGGTTCAATCCCCAGCACCACATATGGTCCTGTCAGGAGTGATCCCTGAGTACAGATCTAGGAGGAAGACCTGAGCATCAGAGCATCACCAAGTGTCCCCTCACCTCTGAAAAAAAAAGCTAATTATTTTTCAAAGCTTAACTGTGGGCCTCACTGAAGCTCTGCAGGCCAGAGCCCCTCAGGCCATGCTGGGGTTGGGGAGAATGAAGTGCCATGGAAATAATCCAAGGCCTTGAATATTCCAGCCTGCTCCCTCTCCCTTGTGCCAGAATGATGGCTAAACTATCCGTCTTTTTATTTTGTCTTTTTATTCTGTTTTCCCCTTTATTTCTTTCTGTTGTTTCTGTGATGACCACAGTTCTCACACACACTTGGCTGTGTTGTTTGCATATTTTAATTGTGGTGCTTTAGCACATTCAGACTGTAGTGCTTGCCAAAGGTTGCACACTTACAGTGCTCCAATGTTTTTTCAGTGTGATGCACATTGGGGGTTCTACAATTTATTAGAAATATACCCGCACTCATGGCTACAGTAGTGAGACAAAAATATCCCCACCACTTCATATAGTTGTATAATGAATGTATTTCTCAGTATTAATCACGGAGGGAAGACAGGATTGACTATCATGTCTTAAAATTGTCTATTCAGATGAAGTGTTAAGGTAGAATTCTATAACCAATGAAAATATCCTTCTAGAATGAAAATAATATAAAGACATTCTCAGAAAAAAGAAAACAACTAATTCATTACCAGAAAAATTTCTCCAAAACAAATGCTAAAAATTCTCTAGATTGAAGGGAAATGACAATGGAGAAGATTATGAACTGTTAAGGAAAATAAATAGTAAATATTTGTAAAATAATAAGTCAATCTTATCTTAGGTTCCTTAAAAATATCCTGAAGATTGAAAATAAAAATGATAGGACTGGGGAGATAGGTCCAAGAACTATTCTGTACCTCATGGTTCCTCAAGTTGGGACTTCTGAGCAAAACTGAGTGTAGCCCCAAAACAAAACAACAACATGGAGTGAAAAGATTTTTATTCTATATAAATGAAATATGTAAGACAAATCCAAAAGAAAGTGAGGAGGGTATAAGGACAAACATAGTGTTAAAGTTTCTGTATTTCATCTGAAATGATAAAAATATTAATTCTAGATAGGATGTGCTACTAAGTATGGATATGGTAATTCATATAGTAACCACTTAAATGCTATGCAGAGAGATATAGTAAAACCTCATGGATAAAATAAAATTGAATATTAATCAGTATACTATATATACTTAATTAATATAATCAATATTATAGAAGATACGATCAAAAGAGAAGAGTGACTGAGGTAATAAAGAGGAAACAATAAAATAATAGACCTAAATCAAAACATGCCAATAAATATTATATTTAAATTTCTCAAACACCCCAATTAAAATACATTGGGAGGGGTTAGAGACATAGAAGAGTGGACAGGGCTCTTGCCTTGCACAAAGCCAGGCAAGTTTAGTTTAGTTTCCTGGCACCCCAAGCCCCACCAGGGTTGATCCCTGAACACAGAGCTGCCACCAGCTGTAGCCCCCAAAACAAACAAGCAAACAAATGCACAGTAGGTTACAGATAGAGCTCAATGGGCTGGAATGCATGCTTTGCCTCCAGGAGGCCCAGTTTCAATCCTCAGGACTGCATAGTCAAATACAGATTCAGGAGTAGGCCCTGACCACCACAGGCTGTAGCTCCGCCTCTCCAACAAAACAAAGGAAAACATAGAATAGATTTTTAAAAGATTTTTATGCTTCTTACAAGAAAACTTTAAATTGAAATAGGCATGGTAAAAGGATAGGAGGACGTATGCCTTCCTAATGCGACCACTACTCAAAATCAACTAAGAGGGCCTGCAGAATCTGGTAAAAGTGCAGCAGAATACATACAGTCAGTGTATGTGGGTCCCCCAAGCACCCCAGGATGGAAACCTGAGTACCAAGCCAGGAAATATTCTCAATCACTACCGAGAGTGACCCCAAAACCAGAAAATTGAAATGAAAAGTAAATTTTGAGTGACTATATTAATAACATGAAATAAGATGAAATAGATTTCAAAAAAAGGAAAATGTTGAGGATAAAAATATTGAGGATAAAGAATATTTCACAATTATTAGAGTCAAATCACCAAGAGTACGTAAGAATACTAAATGTGTAAGTAGCAAACTCAGAAATTTAAAATATGTGAAGTAAAATAAAAACAGAATTTATTTATTTTTTATTTTTTTTTTTTTTTGCTTTTTGGGTCACACCCGGCGACGATGCACAGGGATTACTCCTGGCTCTGCACTCAGGAATTACCCCTGGCGGTGCTCAGGGGACCATATGGGATGCTGGGAATCGAACCCGGGTCGACCGCGTGCAAGGCAGACGCCTTACCCGCTGTGCTATTGCTCCAGCCCTAAAAACAGAATTTAAAAGAGAGGAAGTTCACACCTATAGTTGCAGACTTCCACATTTCTTTGTTAAAAACTGATAGAGTAAATAGACATTCTGAACAGAATAATAGAAGAACACAATGCCATCAGACAATAATATCTAACTGACATTTCTGATATTTCAGGGTCTAGAGTATTGTGAATAATGCTGCAATGAATGCAGGTGTGGTGCTCTTTTTGTGGATTAATATTTTGGAGTTCTTCAGATAGATGTCCAAGAGAGGTATCCCTGGAACTTATAGAAGTTCAATTCTTAATTTTTTGAGCCATTTTCATCCATTCTCCATAAAGCTTGAACCTGGCAGTAATCCCAATTACAGTGAATGAGTATCCCTTTTTCTTTGCATACCCATTAACACTGGTTATTTTCCAGACATTTTGATGTAGTCTATTTTAACTGATATAGAGTTATTTTATTATTGTTTTGATTTATGCTTACTTGATAATCAATGATGAACACTTCTTATATGCTTGTTGGCCATCTTTATGTCTTTTGTGAGGAAGTGTTTGCTGAGCTCCATTTTTATGGACTTAATTGTTTCTTGTTATTGATCTCTATGAATGCTTCATGTATCTTGAAAATTAGTCCTTTGTCTGATATATGATAGGTGATTATTTTCTCCTATTCAGTAGGTTATCTTTTTATTCAGGGCATCATTTCTTTAGCTGTTCAGATGCTTTTAAGTTTACTAAGTTCCTAACATTTTAAAAATAATTATATGATAAAATATTTACTGACCTTAACGAAATTGTAAGAAACACAGTAATGGAGTCGGAGCTAAAGTGCAGCAGGTAGGGTGTTTGCCTTGCACAAGAACAACCAGAGTTAGATCCCTCACACTCCATATGGTCCCCCAAGCCTGCCAGGAGTGATTCCTGAGCACAGAGCCAGGAGTAAGCGTCCTTGAACACTGCTGGGTGTGGCTTAAAAACAAAAAAAATGGAAATTTATTAACATAATGATAATTGTGAAACCATGAACGAAGAAGAAGTGAAATACTTCTAAACAATTCATGTGATGAGAAAAATCTTAGTGAAGCAGAAAATAATTTGAACTGGATGGAAATAAAAATGCAATTTACCAAATGACCCTAAAACAATGCCTATCTCGATCATTGCATGACTGAAACGTAATCATGAAAGTTTTTAAGTCTGTAACTTTATCTCATAGTGATTCATTGCACTGTAGGACTGTAATACTGTAGCACTGTCATCCCATTGTTCATCAGTTTGTTCGAGTGGGCACCAGTAACGTCTCCATTGTGAGACTTGTTACTGTTTTTGGCATAGCGTATACACCTCAGGTAGCTTGCCAGGCTCTGCTGTGTGGGTGGGATACTCTTGGTAGCTTGCCAGGCTCTCCCAGAGGGACGGAGGAATTGATCCCCGGTTGGCCGTGTGCAAGGCAAACGCCCTACCCGCTGTGCTATCACTCCAGCCCTGGTGATTCATTAAAAATAAAAAAAAATTAAAAAACCAATAAAACAATACCAAAAGACCTATTGATAATTTTAAATTATTATACTGAAAAATAAGAGGAAAATTCTCAAATAATCTAAGCTTTCAATTTTTTCGTGGGCAGGGCACACCTGGCAGTGCTCAGGTCTTATTTCTGGCTCTGCTTTCAGGGATCACTCCTGGAGATCTCAGGGAACCTAAGTCAGTCGCGTGCATGGCAAATACTCTGTCCTCTGTACTATGTCTCTGACCCCAGTGTTGTGACTATTCTGTTTTGTTTTGGGGGCCACACCTGCTGGTGCTCAGAGCTGACTCCTAGCTCTGCATTCAGGAATTACTCCTGGAAGGACTTGGAGAACTGTATGTGCTGCTGGGGATCAAATCCAGGTCTGCTACATGCAAAACACTCTACCCTCTGTACACACACAGCAGAGCCGTATAGTACAGTGTGTGTGTATATCACAGCGGTAGGGCATTCGCCTTTCACGTGGCTGACCCGTGTTCGATTCCTCCACTCCTCTTGCAGAGCCCGGCAAGCTACCGAAAGTGTCGCGCCCGCACGGCAGAGTCTGGTAAGCTACCTGTGGCGTATTGGATATGCCAAAAACAATAACAATAAGTCTCACAATGAGAGACGTTACTGGTGCCTGCTCGAACAAATCGATGAACAATGGGATGACAGGGGCAATGACCCACTGTACTCTCTTTCTGGCTCTAAACTTTCAAGTCTTGAAGCTGGATAAAGAACAAAATAAACCAAAAGTAAGCAGAAGGAAGGATATATTAAAGAGCAGAAGTTACTGATCTTGGAAAACAATAAACAATGAATTCAGAAGTTGCTTTTTAAAAAAGATCAATAAAGTTGACATCTTTCTAACTACACTCATAACGAAAAAAATAAGAAGACAAAAATATCATTAACAAAATAGGACACATTACTGCATCATCAGCTAAAACGCGTAGTAAGGGAATATTATGAATGTGTGCGTACATGTGATTCTTTAGGTGGAATTAAGAAAAAATTTAAAACCCCACAAAATGTCTAAACTTACTCAAGAAGAGATAACCTAAATAATTTCATCTTATTAAATAAAATAAGGTCATTAATTTTAAAAAGGAATCTGTAGATGCAAATAATTCCCTGGTAATTTTTTTTTCCTGTGCGGTGAAGGCTGCCCAGGCGTGCTCAGGAGGCTAGGCAGTCACTCTGGGGATATTTGGCCTGGCTATGCAGGTCGGCTCCTCAATGCCTACACAAGTTATCAGAAAATACTGAGACATCCCCCCAAAAGATGAAAAGCAACAAAAGCCTTGATTCATGTGGGTTCTATCAATTGATAGTGACTATGTTAGAAATTAAAACAAAAAATTATAGACTCAATTATAATACACAATATAATAATTACAAGATATTAATTGTATTCAATAAAGTAAAATTAAGACAAAATATTTTCTATAAACAAAAATGACATACTGTTACATAAGTGATAAGGTTTTATAATTTTGAAAATTTTAACTGATTAATACAGTTGTATTTTCATGATAGCTCGTTCATTTTTTTTTTTTGCTTTTTAGGTCACACCCAGCGATAAACAGGGGTTACTCCTGGCTTTGCACTCAGGAATTTCTCTTGGAGGTGCTCGGGGGACTGTATGGGATGCTGGGAATAGAACTCGGGTCGGCTGCATGCAAGGCAAATGCCCTACCCACTGTACTATCACTCCAGCCCCATAGCTAGTTCATTTTATCCACAATAAAAAATGTTTTTGTTGAAAAGTATGAAGATACTTAAGTCTCACAGAGATTTTCTATTGAGGAGAAGGTCAATTCATTCTATCAGCCTTTTCAGTTAACGTTGGCTATTTTTCTTTGATATTACACCAAGATTTGACAACAGTTAGTTTTGCTCTCTTCTCTTTCTGCTATGTCTTTTGAAAACACTGCATTTATTCTCTGTAGACAGTAGACCGGCTCCTATATGATGTACATAACTTGGTAGGTGGGCCTCATATTTGCTGTCAGGGCCACGGTTGTTTACTATAAAGAAACATTTTGTACACACACTTCAAGTTCCAAACTAGACTCTGGCATAGAAATACTGGGAGGTCATTATTCCTGATACATGGAGATGTATCCTAAGGTCTTCTGGGGCTACACCCTGCACTGTGACATGTCCCACAATTCTCAGGAAAGAGGGGCTGGAGCAATAGCACAGGGGGTAGGGCACTTGCCTTGCATGTGGCTGACCCGGGTTCTGGATACCCAGCATCTCATATGGTCCCCCGAGCACCGCCAGGAGTAATTCCTGAGTTCATAAACAGAAGTAACCTCTTTGCATCGCTGGGTGTGACACAAAAAGCAAAAAAAAAATTCTTAGGAACGATCCAGACTCCTGCTGTTCCAGTCCAGGTGATCTAGTTTCAGGTGCAAAGGGCCAGGGAGCTCTTCATCCAGGGATATACCACAGCTCTACAGCTTAGTCTCCAGTTCTGCTGTCCGGCGCATGTGCCCATGTTGGTAAAGATATGGAGAAAGGTTGGGGTAAGGTGAAGCTCTATCAGAAAGCCCACTCCAGACTTCTTTGGTGCCTATAGGTGGTCAGTCCACTGCCTCAACTTGGTTATAATACGTTTCTTTGGCTTAGAATCAATACTCCAAGACTTTTCTTGTGCGTAGTCTGCCTCAGTACTAGAATGAACCCATTCTCCAAGAAATCCTGATTTCCTTTATTGGATAATTGTCATAGAAACCATCTTCTGTAGTCTAAGTATGCATCACTATTGGAGTATCACTGTTTCTACACATTCTGATCTATAAGCACAAGAAAATATATGTGTATATTATAGTCCACAATTACATGAATGTTTTAAAATTTTTATTTAGATTCTGTGATTTATAATAGTATTGCTCATACTTTTAATGGATACATCATTCTAATGCCATGATCACCACCAGAATGCCTGTTTCCCTCCAACAATGGCCCAAGTACTCCTGCAAACCAAGCCCCCACATGCAAGCTCAGTTCTATAGAGAAAATCTTCAGTTCTGATGACTCTGATTATTTGTTGTTCTCTTAATATGTTTCTTTTTTGATATCATATTTGGGATACATCTCATTTTTGTAAATTGTGGAGGTGGAGATAGTGACACCTACACAGGTATAGACGATTGGAGCTAAACCCAAAGAATTATAAAAATGATAAATTAATGAAAAATTGATAGAGGATATTTTTTCAAAAACTATTTTTGCAAGTATATACATTAAAATTGTATTATTAATAATACTATTCTATACATTTTAACATTTACATGAAATAGTCTATTAGTCCAGACGTAAAATTAATAAGAATTTAAAAATTAACTCTTACATTCTACAAATGTAAAATTAATTAGAGTTAAAAAATTTAAGGGCCTACAAAGTACAAAAAGGTCATTTATCTTAAGAATGGGAATATTAGCTTTTTTCATTTTATTTTTTTTAAATTTTTTTATTAGAGAATCACTGTGATGTACAGTTACAAACTTATGAACTTTTGTGTTTGCATTTCACTCATACAGTGATTGTTTACCCATCCCTCCACCAGTGCCCATTCACCTCCGCCAATGATCCTAGTATCATTCTCACCACCCGCACCCCATCCCCCACCACCCCACCATGCCTCTGTGGCAGGGCATATACCCTTTTGTTCTCTCTCCTTTTGGGTGTTGTAGTTTGCAATAGAGGTATTGAGTGGCCATCATGTTCTGTCTATAGTCTACTTACAGTTTGCATCTTCCAACCTGAATGGGTCCTCCCAACATCCTCTACTTAGTGTTCCGTTTTCTATCTGAGCTGCCTTTTCCCCTAGCATGTGAGGCCAGTTTCCAAGCTGTGGGGCAGACCTCCTGACCCTTATCTCTACAACTCTTGGGTGTTAGTCTCCCACTCTGTTATTTTATAAGAATGGGGATATTTGCTTTATGTTAGAAAATATATTATGGATAATGCTTAAGTAAAGGACTAATAAGTAAAGGATTATCTATGGATATAACAATAAAAACACTTAATAAAATGTTTGATATAAATGGAACATTAATTTTTTGAAAACGTTTTAAAATCTTTTAGCAGGATAAGAGCAAATCTTTAGGGGCTGGAGTGATAGCACAGCGGGTAGGGCGTTTGCCTTGCACGTGGCCGACCCAGGTTCGGTTCCCAGCATCCCATATAGTCCCCTGAGCACGGTCAGTGGTGATTCCTGAGTGCAGAGCCAGGAGTGACCCCTGAGCATTGCTGGGTGTGACCCAAAAATTTAAAAAATAGAGCAAATCTTTTTTCTCTTTTGTTTTTTTTTGGGGGGGTCACATCTGGGAATGCTCAGAGTTATACTTCTAGCTTTACATGCAGAAATTATTCCTGATGGAGCTTGAGGAACCATATGGATACCGAGGATCTAATCCAGGTCAGTCTACCATGGGCAAGGCAAATAAATGCCCTATTCACTATACTATTGCTCTGGCCCAGAAATGAGCCTTTTTTACCCTTTTTGAGCCATGAGTGAATGCTATACTCAATGCTAAGTGCTGAGGAGGTTGTCCTTCCTTTAAAGAAGCTCCTTTCATGCTTCTTGCAAGACTGGTTTAAAGTAATATGTACTCTAAGCTGTTCCCTGTCTCCAGAGCTCTGTATATCTTTTTTTAAAAAAAATCTGAATGGGGGCTGGAGCGATAGCACAGCGGGTAGGGCGTTTGCCTTGCACGCGGCCGACCCGGGGGGTTCAAATCCCAGCATCCCATATGGTCCCCTGAGCACCGCCAGGGGTGATTCCTGAGTGCTTGAGCCAGGAGTGACCCCTGTGCATCGCCGGGTGTGACCCAAAAAGCAAAAAAAAAAATCTGAATGATGATCTAGTTGGTTAGAGTATTCTTGATGAGATACTCATTTCACTGAATTTTTGCACTTTATCCCTCCATTCTCTTTTGGCTCAAAGAGTCTCATTTGACAAGTCTGCTGTAACTGTTATGAGCGTGGTTTTGTGTGTTATTTCCTGATTTGATCTTGCCATTTTCTTTTTTTAAAAATTTTATTGGATCACTGTGAGATAGTTAAAAGCTTTCATGTTTGGGTTACAATCACACAATGATCAAACACCCATCCCTCCACCAAACACACATTCCCCACCACCAATATCCCCGTTATACCTCCCTTTTCCCACCCTTCACCTGCCTCCATGGCAGACAATATTTCCCATACTCTCTCTCTCCTTTTGGGCATTATAATTTGCAATACAGATACTTAGAGGCCATCATGTTTGGTCCATTATCTACTTTCAGCACACATCTCCCATCCTGATTGATCCCTCCAGCCATCATTTTATTAGTGATTCCTTCTCTACTCCATCTGCCTTCTCCCTCTTGCCATTTTCAATATTCTGTCTCTATCTTTGGAATTTGTCATTTTGAGTACAGTGTGTCTTAGAGTTTGCCTACTTGGGTCTATCTTCTTTGGGACCATTTGGGGCTCTTGGATCACAGTGCTTGTTTTCCTCAACACTGGGAAATTCTTATTGATGATTTCTTTAACTACTGTTTCTTCATAGAATTTCCCTTCCTATTCCTTAGAGACTCTAGTGATTCTTATATTGTTCCTTTTAAACTCATCGCATAGTTCTGTGGTATACTGTTCATCTATTTTCAGACTATTTTCCACCTTCTGTTGTTTTCTAGCCATTCCCTCATTCTCATATTGGAGTACTTTGGCCTTTTTTTCAGTTGTTGTTAATCTGCTACTCTGAGCTTCTTTTGAGTTTTGTATACTGTCTATCATACTCATTTCTCTCGTAGTTTTCTTATTTCAGCATTCATACTTTCTTGAACTTTGCTGACTACCTGTGCCACTATTTTTTTGAGTTCAATAAACATCCTCAGAATGGTGTCACTAAAATCATTGTCTGAGGATTTATTGAGCTGGCTGGTGCTGATTGAGCCTTCTCTATTCTTGTTTTCACTCATGGAAATTGGTGGATTTCTACATATCTTTCCTGCTGGGTTTTCAGTGTTCCTGCTATGCTGAGAATGACTCTTTGTGGTTATAACCCCCACCTGGGATTCTCTGGGGAATTAGGCTGGGAACTGCTCTTTCCTTTCCTTCCAGTATTCATCCTGTGACAGGATGCATGCATAATTCTAAGCAGTGTGAAATTTGATGAAGAGCTATCATTGGTCACATGTGTAGTTGTGTGCTTCAGGGACTGTGGAACTGGGTCTGTTGAAATCTCAGAGGTTGGGCTTGGAGGCTGCAGGACCTAGCTGGAAGGGAAGGGTCTACATCCACCACTGGCCCCATTCCAAAATGACCTCAGATTTGTGAGCTAAAAGGTCTATCTACCTGGTAGGGTGCACCTGTTGAAGTGGTAGAAGGTCAGGTGTGGAGCCTATAAATATTTGTATGCACAACTACTATCAGTATCTCTATTAAGCTAAGCATAAATTTACACTATTGGCTACAACTCTAATCCACGAATGTGTGGATCATTTCATCATATCCCCTTTTGCTCTCTCCTCACCATCTGTGTCCTACCACCATGAGCCATTATGTGAGCATGTGTGTGTGTGTGTGTGTGTGTGTGTGTGTGTGTTGAGAAGACAACTGTATTTAATAAATGATAACCTGAGCTTTCTGTCTGCTTTGACTCCTGTTCATCACTTGGCTCCTCCAAAGTGACTCTAACTCTCAGGAAACCTTCCTGTGCCTCTACCCTGGGAATTGTTCTTTCCCCTGAATGCCTTTAATTAATTAATTAATTAATTAATTTTGGGGTCACACCCAGCGATGCTCAGGGGTTACTCCTCGCTTTGCACTCAGGAATTACTCCTGGCGGTTCTTGGGGGACCATATGGGATGCTGGGGATCGAACCTGGGTCGGCTGCGTGCAAGGCAAATTCCCTACTCACTGTGCTATTGCTCCACCCCATCCCCGGGATTTTAAACAGATTAATTCATGACGTTAAGGTGGGATGTAAAGTACCTAGTTGCTTATGGCAGTGGTTATCTGTTCCTGAAGACAGATGACATTGAGGGCTATCCGGAAGTTACCCTGTCTCCTCTGACTGGTGCTGTTCCAATTATTTACTATCCTGAAGTAATACCAGGATTAGAAATGATATATTCATTGAGATACAGGCTGAAAATAGACTATAGGTTGAACATGATGCCTACTTAATACCTCTGTAGCAAACTACAACACCCCAAAAGAGAGAGTGAGCAAATGGGAATGCCCTGCCACAGAGACAGGGTGGGGTGAAGGGGACAGGGTGGGGGTGGTGGGAGGGATGCTGGGACCATTGGTGATGGACAGTGGGCACTGGTGGAGGGATGGGTACTTGATCATTGTATGACTGAAACGTAAGCATGAAAACCTGTAAGTCTGTAACTTTGTCTCACTGTGATTCACTAAAAAGAAAAAAGAAAAGAAAAGAAGAGAAGAGAAAAGAAAAGAAAAGAAAAGAAAAGAAAAGAAAAGAAAAGAAAAGAAAAGAAAAGAAAAGAAAAGAAAAGAAAAGAAAAGAAAAGAAAAGAAAAAAGATATACCCATCAAAATGCTGTTAAGCGGTTGGAGCAATAGGTTTGCAGGTAGGGCACTTGTCTTGCGTGCAGCTGTCCCAGGTAGGTCCCTGACACCCTATATGGTTCTCTGAGCACCATCAGGAGTGATCCCTAAGTACACAGTAAGGAAGAACCCCTGAGCACTGCCAAGTGTGTCACAAAAGCCAAAACCAAAAAAAAAAAACTGCTGTTAAAACTGAAAATAACTGTCAGACTTCTCTTTAGCTGTTCTTCTCTGGTAATAGGTGACTCCAGATCAAGGCTTCTTAAAATTTTTCCACTCATGGCCCCTGTCATGTGAGACATTATTATGTGACCCTGGGCATAAAAAATCATAAAATTATTTTATAGTATTTCTCACACACCCCCAAATTCCGTTTTGTGTCTCCATGTGGGATTGCAAGCCATGTTTTAAAAAGCTAAGTTAAGATTTAACCTGTCCTTTACCCTTAAAAATGGGGTCCAAGAGTTAATCTGTTTTTAGGAATGCCCTATTCATCATTTTCATTTTGGATTATAGTATTTCACAACCTCTCACTTCTTAACACTTAAAAATTTCTGGATCATTTCTAATGTTGGTTTAAGAAGAAGAAGCCAGAGCATGTTAAGTTCATTATTCCAGGAACAGGGAGGTAAACTGTAATGACACTTGTATCAGTGGGTATTGAAAAAGAAAATTCAGAATTTATTTTTGATGAAAACCTGCTACAACGTCAAGACCAGTGACATGCTTGTTTATTGTGTTTCTTTGAGAAATACTTTGGCTTGTTCTTTGGAGGAGTGATTGGTGCTTACATCATGAGGCATCATCTAATAGCAAGTGACACATTATTTTTTATTAAACCAAAATATAACCATCTATAGCAACCTGTCCTTTTAAGATGTGTTTGGAAAAATATTACTTCCAATCTTCTGAAATCATTAATCAAAAGGCATAAAATGCCTAGATGGATCATAAAATTAAACCCAACCATCTGCTGTTTTCACAAGATATACTTGGACTGTCATAAACACAGGATCAAAGGAAAAGATAGAAATCAATCACACAGACAAACAGAGACTTAAAGAGGCTGGGCCTTGTCTGGGGTTAAGGTGTCTGCACGTGCATATATCTGGCTCTATTTAGATCCCTGGAAATGCCTATGGTTACCTAAACACCTCCAAGAGTGATCGCTGGGCACAGAGACACTAGTAAGCCTCGATGTGTGACTCCAAAACCCAACACTCCCCCAAACAAACATATGTCCCTCAAATAAGAAGGCATCAAAATATGTAACACGATTTCTAACAGGTTAGAAAGAATATATTGACAGTGACACAATTCTATTAGGACATTTTATTTTATTATTTTTTTGCTTTTTGGGTCACACCCAGCGATGCACAGGGGTTACTCCTGGCTCATGCACTCAGGAATTACTCCTGGCAGTGCTCGGGGGACCATATGGGATGCTGGGAATCGAACTGGATCGGCTGCGTGCAAGGCAAATGCCCTACCCGCTGTGTTATCACTCCAGCCCTTTTTAGGACATTTTAATAGCACCCTATCACAACTGAGTAGATTACCCAGAAACTCAATTGGGAAACTGAGGCAATAATGAAATGAAGAGCTGAGTTTGATAGATGTAGGATTCTCCATACTACTGAAGCTCTCTACACATCATTCTCCAGTGCACACAGGTTGGTGTTTAGGATAGGCCCCAGGCTGAGACAAAATAAATCTAATTAAAATTTATAAAATAGAAACTCTATCAAATATCCTCCCAGATAGGGGGTATTGTGCTGCCAGTAGGTCAACCTGTACCTGGGGCAAGTTCATCAGCAGCTTTATGGTACCTTGAGACTTCCTGATACCCCAAAATTGCTGCTGTGCCTTTGGCTGGATCCCAATCACTTGTGGCCAATTTTACCAAGAAATAAAATGGCCAAATGTTAGGTATATGGAGCCTCACCCACAAACCACCTCCAGCTCAGCTATACAAGTTCATTTTCTGGCCTTATTTCGAAGACCCATAAATCTCGAAAGGGGTCAAAAGCAGCAGTTAGGGCTGGAGGCATGGCGAGATACAGGCAAACGGATGAACCCTGCAGGGTATATGCCAATAGTCTACTTGTCTGGAAAGACGGAAGCAAGGACCATGATATAGAGACACACGAAAAAATCTCTGAGCCGAGCAGCTTGCTAAAGAGATGTCTCCAGACCTTAAGACAGGCCAGCTTCACTGGGATGCCTTAGACGGGGTCAGGCGTCATCCCTCCACCTGCTCCTCTGGCTGCCAACTTCCAGATCCCGATGAGAAGTGCAGGTATGCGGGTTCAGTGATGACAAACTCTAGGCCTCAAGGGATAGGGCCTGCTTCTTAAGCTTCTTAACGGCCATGATCCAGAGACACACAAAAGAATCTCCAAACTGAGCAGCTAGCTGCAGAGATTTCTCCAGACCTAATTATCTAACATTTTAGAATTCCAGAAGCATGAAGCTGCTCTCACTTCCATGGAACATCTTATGATATTCATAACAAGCAATACAAAAGAGAGGATAGGGGGGATTGTCTGTCATAGAGGCAGGAGGAGGGATGGGGGGGAGATACTGGGGACATTGGTGGTGGAAGATGTGCACTGGTGGAGGTTTGGGTGTTCGATCATTTTATGACTGAAACTCAAACAGGAAAGCTTTGTAACTGTATATCATGGTGATTCAATAGAAAAATAAAATTAAAATAAAATAAAATTATATTCTGAATATAAAAAAGGAATGTGGAGTTCATGCCCAAGTCAACCAGCTTAATCAATGGCTGAATAAATAGCAGTACTCCTCCATTAAAAAAATATCTTCCAAGATCACATCACAATGTTTTGCTCACCAAATAGAAGAAGGGAGGGGCATATATATATATATATATATATATATGCACACACAATTTTATATATACAATACTCAGGGCTAGGTACAGGGAGGTTTCCTGAGAGTCAGAATCATTTGGGGAAGCCAGGTGATGAAAAAAAGGAGCCAAGGCAGAGAGAAAGCTCAGATTATAACCACGAGGTTGTCATTTATAAACACAGAAGTCTTCTCAACACAAACACATCCACCAACTCCCCCACCCTACACACATTCACATAATGGATTGTGGTTGTTGGGACTCAGGTGGTGAGGAAAAAGCAAAATGATTGTGCTGAAATGATTCACACACTCAGTTAATTAATGAGAAATTACCAAATAAATGCAAAGCTATCAATGTGCTATATTTAACAGCCCTGTAAAAATTTTCTCTCTCACCCTTCCATAAATTGGAGTAAAATGAAATTTAACTTTTAGAACTCTTTAGTCTAAAATTGTAAACAGCAATTTTAATGAAATGTAATACCCATATACACAAAAAGCTCTTTAGCCATAGATTTATATGAAAAATTTCATAGTACATATTTAAATTTTAACCCTGAAAACAGACCATATAGAATATCTCACTGGGTTTCAGAATCACCACTTTAATTAAATTAGGGAAGCTGCTAGGTATCTGCAACATTTTTATTTTTATTTTTTTTTTAATTTATTTATTTTTAATTAGAGAATCACCGTGAGGGTACAGTTACAGATTTATACACTTCTGTGCTCACACTTCCCTCATACAAAGTTTGGGAACCCATCCCTTCACCAGTGCCCATTCTCCACCACCCGTAAACCCAGTGTCCCTCCCACCCTCCCCAATCCCATCTCCCCCCCACCCCACCCTGCCACTGTGGCAAGGCATTCCCTTCTGCTTTCTCTCTCTAATTAGCTGTTGTGGTTTGCAACAAAGGTGTTGAGTGGCCGCTGTGCTCAGTCTCTAGCCCTCATTCAGCCCGCAACTCCCTTCCCCCACATGGCCTTCGACTGCAATGTAGTTGGTGATCGCTTCTCTGAGTTGACCTTTCCCCGGAACGTGAGGCCAGCCTCGAAGCCATGGAGTCAACCTCCTGGTACTTATTTCTACAGTTCTTGGGTGTTAGTCTCCCACTCTGTTATTCTATATACCATAGATGAGTGCAATCTTTCTATGTCTGTCTCTCTCTTTCTGACTCATTTCACTCAGCATGAAACTTTTCATGCCCATCCACTTAACTACAAAATTCTTGACCTCCTTTTTTCTAACAGCTGCATAGTATTCCATTGTATAGATGTACCAAAGTTTCCTCAACCAGTCATCCGTTCTGGGGCATTCGGGTTTTTTCCAGATTCTGGCTATTGTATACAGTGCTCTGCAACATTTTTAATGCTGCATAATTCTTACACAGTTCAAGCATGTAGAACAAAATATGTTCTCATATATCTTTTGTTGAAAGACTTTTATGATAATGTAATATATTGTTTTATTGAAAGACTCAAGTAACAAATGTAGTGAAAAACATAACAGCTTCAATTGGTTGGGTATGTATTAATTTTAGTCTTGGTATTAAATACCATTACAAAAATTATTTTCAAGTGAAATTCTTATTTTATTTTTGCTTTGTTTTTGGGACCACACTCAGTAGTGCTCAGGGGTTACTCCTGGCTCTGAGCTCAGGAATTAATCCTGGTGCTGCTCAGGGGACCATATGGGATGCCAGGATTTGAATTTTGGAGGGCCATGTGCAATGCTAATGCCCTACAAGCTGTACTATATCTCCAGCCCTGAAATTCTTATTTTAATACTTAAAAAAACAATATCTGGACCAGAGAGATAGTATAGTGGGCAAGGTATAAGACCTAACACCTTAGCACTGCCAGAAGTGATCGATGCATACAGAGTGAGAAAGAATAAATACTGTCTGGTGTGCCCCCCAAACAAAAAATCAAACCAAAAAAATAATGTATAGGTTACAATCAATGATTAACTGACATTTTTTCCAGAAACATTTGATGCAACAAAGTGCTGTTAGTTGGCACACTTGACCTGATCTCTTTTGCTATGGTAATTTCCCACTCTCTCAAAATAATAGTTTCTGCTTTGTTTTTGCACTGCAAAGAAGCAAACCTGTGGTCTCATTCTATGAAACATGTTCTGTATCTCTAAGTTACATTCCCGGATCAAAATTATATTTTTATTTCAAGATAACTATCAATTATTCCTATTTTCTTCAGCACCCAAATTGTCCAGATTTGATTATATAGTTCAACTAAACAAATGATAGTTTTCTGGCGGTTGTTTTAGGAAGATACAAGCTCTCCTTCTGTTAGTATCTTAATTTAATCATGTACATTCAGAACATATGCCTGCAAGCTCCCCATGGCATATTTAGATGCCAAATACAGTAACAATGATGGGTCTCATTCCCCTGACCCTGAAGAGCCTCTAATGCGGCACCATTAGGGAGGACGAGTATAGAGAGGCTGCTAAAATCTCAAGGCTAGGATGAATGGAGGCGTTACTGGGCCCGCTTGAGCAAATTGATGATCAACAGGATGACAGTGATACAGTGATATTCAGAACACTCTCCACACGCTTGGACGAGTTTCACCCACGAAGGAACTGACAGAGGAACCCCGAGCCTGGCAAGCTACCCATCACATATTTGATATGCCAAAAACAGTAACAACAACGTGCTCTTCGTGTTCCTGAAGGAACAGACACCATTGGGCTACACTAGCATGCGACAGGGACAAATGAAGACGTTACTGGTGTCTGCTCAAGCAAATCGATCAACAACTGGATTACAGTGCTACAGTGATATTTAGAACATATAAGCAGGCAGCCATAAAATTAATGGGAAATTGGCTTCTTTCACCATGAAGCAGTTCAGGTCAAATCACAAAGATTATTTCCTTGGAAAGAAATGTTGGCTTAGAAAATTGTAGATAACTAACATAATTATTTAGATCAATTTTGTTACCTTTGTACATATTGGCTTATTTAAGATGAATACTGCTTAATGACTTGTGACTATGCTAGGGAATATTTTATTTTAAAATGGATTACTTTATATTTTAATGAGGATTTCTATAGTTAATTCAGAAATAGTTTGATCCCCAACTTTACAATTTGGCATTGAAGTTGTTAAGTGAATCATAAGTAATTCTTCAGTTTAGTTTTTGATTTGTCTTTGTTTTGTCTAAGGAGTTATAGAATTACAAAATTTGGAATTTTTTGTGGGGGTATACCAGGTGGTCGTCAGTTCTACTCCTGGTTCTGTGCTTGGAATGGTCTCTTTTAGTTGTCTCTCTGGTGCTCCAAAATATGAGTTTTAAGAGTTTTCATGCTAGAACTTTGGAAACAATTCTCCTATACTGTGAAATTTACATTATCAAGAGAAAAATCAGAAAGGTAAAAGACATTTTCTGTATGCATATTTGGTTTGGGGGCTACACCTGATGTAGTCAGAAGTTACTTGGGGATCCAAGTATCCCCAGAGGTACTTGGGGATCTTGACTGTGGTATTGCAGATTGAACAAGGACCTCTTGTGTACAAAGCATGTGCTCAGCCTGTTGAGCTAACTCTCTGGGCCTGGAAATAATTTCTCTATTCTTTTATGTTTTTGAGAAGTGTGATAGTTTTTGTTGAACAAAACTTAGAAAGACATGAGGGGAGAGAAAAAGAGAAAATACATGTTCAAGAGAAACCAGGAGTTTCCCCAGAGTGGAAAAAGCAAACCAAGATGCATAGAGACAAGCAAGTAATATACATGTTCAAAGGCAAGAGATTTATTTTTTAAAATTTTGTTAGAGAATCACTGTGATTTATAGTTACAAACTTATGCACTTTTGTCTTTGCATTTCACTCATACAGTGATCGTTTACCCATCCCTCCACCAGTGCCCATTCACCTCCACCAATGATCCCAGTAACCTTCTCACTACCCCTGCCCCATCCCCCAACACCCCACCCTGCTTCTGTGGCAGGGCATTCCCTTTTGTTCTCTCTCCTTTTGGGTGTTGTAGTTTGCAATAGAGGTATTGAGTGGCAATTCATGTTAGGTCTATAGTCTACTTTCAGTTCGCATCTTCCAACCTGAATGGATCCTCCCAACATCCTCTACTTGGGCAAGAGATTTCTTAATGTTCTCATAATACATCTCCCACATTGCAATTTCCATGAACTTTTTGATGCTTAGAGTAGCTAGGTAAATTTTTTGAACCTTTATCCCAACACCTTATGTTCAGCAGTCACAGATCACTTACTAAAAATTAATAGTGGCAAAATAATTCTTTTTCATATTGTTGATTTGGGCCAAGTACCTGTTATCTTGATATTGAGATTCAAACCATAGTCTATCCAGCCATTTTCTGATGCCTTGAAATTAGGATTCATTTTTCCTTTTATTTTTTAATCTCTAGGACACTACTTGTAAGTAATAAGAGTTCAACAAATGTTGATTATAATAATACATGGATATGTTGCCTTGATAAGTAGAGATTTGCCAAGAGTGGTGTGCTTTGGGAGAGTTAACCAGGTCCAGAGAAACACCATACACAGGAAAAAGCTGGTGAGAGAACTAATTGCTAAAATACTACTTCAGTAAGATAAACTGAAGTTCTATAGTCAGAGATCTTTCCTGGCGATGCACAGAGGTGCTAGCGACTCAAACTGTGGTTGGTGGGATACAAAACAAACACCTTAAATCCTGTAGTCTCTCTCTGACCCCTAAAATGGTTCTTTTCTCAGGATAGTTTTAATTTTTCCGAATATAGGTCAAAGTCATCTCCATTAATCTTTTAATTTTTATAAAATTTGGTTTCATTTTAGGCTCTGTGATTGAAATAGTACTGCTAATGAGAGGGTTTCATGCATAAATCATTTCAGCACCACACCGGAGTGTTTTCTACCTTCCATCATTATCCCAGTCCTCCCCATTCTATTCCCCCATTCCATTGCCCCAACCCTCTTGCTCTGGAAAGCTTCTTACTGAAGACCAGTTCTCAGTGTTTGTTGCCTTTAGTTCCATTAATCTTGTCTTGTAAAAAAGTATACATTTCCCAAACAAGTTCTATCCTTTGAGAGAGTCAACGATAATTCAGAATATACCTGAATGACACTATTGAAAGGTAGGTCAATTTAGTTGAATGCTTTGGTAATGATTTATTTCCACAGTTTATCATCTCCTACTTCCCCCCTCCATTTATAGCTATAGATGGCTGGGGAAATAACTCAGAGAACTGGAGCATGTGCTTTGCATGTTGGAACCCTGGTTTGGTTCCAAGTATGGCATGGTCCTTCAATCACAACAGGGAGCTATCCTGAAGCACACAGCTTGGAGTAACTTCTGACTACATCAGGTGTAGCCCCCAAACCAAATATGCATACAGAAAATGTCTTTTACCTTTCTGATTTTTTCTCTTGATAATGTAAATTTCACAGTATAGGAGAATTGTTTCCAAAGTTCTAGCATGAAAACTCTTAAAACTCATATTTTGGAGCACCAGAGAGACAACTAAAAGAGATGAGTGCATGAACGCATACTTTGAATGTTTGAGACACAGGTTTGATGTCTGGAGTACTTTATAAATGAATTTCAAGCACAGAGTGGGAATTAATCCCAATACCCACCTTGTGTATCCCCAAGAATCCCAAATAAAAACTTCCCTTAGGACCTTAGACATGGCTCAGTGGCTAAAACCACCTGCTTTATAAGCATGAGACCATGACTTCTACTCCCAGTGTTAAGCACAGTAATTGGTGTAATTGGTCGCTCATCAGTGTGTACCAGATTTTGTGATTTTTGGTGCACAGCCAGCAGGTAAGTGTGCAAATCAGATCACACAACTGATGTAATGTCCCCCGATGAACGCTACAACTCCCTGGCTGCCAGGGAAGCAACCCAGGTGAGCATGTCTACTAGTACCCTAGTGACACTACAACCGAATGTGCACAAGCACTGGAATGGAATGATTGAGACCCCTAGTATGTGTCTAAGCTGACTGCAATCTCTGGTAATCACAATATAATAATCATCATCATAATTAATCATCATCATCATCATCATCATCATCATCCCATTGATCATCGAATTTCTCGAGCGGTCTCAGTAATGTCTCTATTCATCCTAGCCCTGAGATTTTAGAAGCCTCTCTTTACTCGTCCTTTCCAATGGTGCTGCATTGGAGGCTCTTTCAGGGTCAGGGAAATGAGACCCATCATTGTTACTAGTTTTGGCATATGAATATGCCAGGGGAGTTTGAGAGGCTCATGTGGGCAGGAAACTCTTGGTAGCTTGCCAGGTTCTCCCAGAGGGAGAATGTGAGGATGTGAGGGTGATCTGGCTGCAACATCTGTCACCCCATTGATTGTCAGGGTTGATTCGGCTAATCTGGCTGGCTAGGTGGGTGTCCCCTTTCTTCCTCACCACTCCATGTGCTTCCCTCCCAAAGCTGCACGCTTGGTCGAGGAGGATGGCCTTTGCCAAATATAGATGGACCGGTCTTCCATCGAGGATATATGAGTAGCTGTGCTCCCCTGCTAGAACCTCCATCACAATATCAACAGGTACAAAATCAGAAGGGAGGAATAAGTTCAAAACAAAACAAGTCAAGGATGGGTTCTCCAACTTTGTATGGGGGAAACATGAGCACAAAAATGTATAAATCTGTAACTGTACCCTCATGGTGATTCACTAATTAAAAATAAATAAATTAAAAAAAAACAAAAAAACAAAACAAGTCAAGTTTTCCCTCTTTCCTGTTATTTTTTCATTTATTCCTTGCTCACTAGAATACTTTTGAGTGGCTGACAGTGAACCATCGTCAGGGCAGTGTATGGTTGGAGCTACCACCTTGACAAGTTGGCAGAATGGAAAAATGGATTTTACTGGTGTTAAAATTACATCATGCTTCTGAACTCCCAGTGCTTGTGTACTCTGTGACATGGCTGATTTACAAATGGCAGTCAGAGAGTGACTAGATTTCAGCAATGATGACATGGTTATGTGCTTGCCTACTTATTCATATGGGGTTAGGGAGTTGACTTGTGGTGTGATATAAATAAACATAGTAGGGAAATAACAAATGACCAAAAGCAACAAAAAGTGAGAAATGGTCTTAAATAAGGGAGCATACAGCGAGTCTGGGGTGGGGACTAGTATTGGAGAACTGGGGAAGTGGTGGAAGGAATTAGACACCCTGGTGAAGGGTGTGGTACTGGAATGTTTTATGCACGCAACACTCCATAAACAGTTTTGTAAACCACAGTGTCTAAAACAAAAATTTAAAAGAGAAGTATCTTTAGGAGATTTTAATATTACCTAGAGTAGAGAAATTTAGAGACTTAGCTAAAGAACTCAGGCTGAATTAGTAGAGAATAGGGATATGGAATCATTAATGATTAAATGTTTAATTTCCCACTTACATACCCATGACTCTTAAACTGTAGCTGAAATTTAAACCCGTCATGAAAGTTCCAGACTCAAATAGCTTGTTGCTTATCTATGAGTCTTATTAGAATCCAACCAACCATGTGTTCTCAATTTCTGCCAATCTTTCAAGACCTTCGTGTAAAAACCATTTCTTTCTTTTGTTTGTTTATTTCTGGGCCACACCCTACTGTTTTTAGGGCTTACTCCTGGCTTTGCGCTCAGGGATTGCTCCTCGTGGACTCAGGGGACCACATGGGGTGCTGGGGATTGAACTCAAGTGGACCACATGCAAAGTAAATACCCTGCCTGCTCTACTATCGCTCTGGCCCCTGTAATCGCCATTACTTAAGTGAAACTTTCTCTACCATCCCTGGCACAGGGCAGAATCTTTTGCTAGAAGTGTTAATATATTTTGCTTCATTCCTTCAATGTACTCATGTCAGTTTGGTGTTTGTCTTCTTCCCCCTCCTGGTGCTTAACCCCCACTGATTTGGCAGTAGGTTCCTTGAGAACGGTAATTTTGTTTTGCCCATCATTTGATCATCAAAATCTAGCATAATACCTTCATGCAGAGCAAGCTCTAAGACTATACTAATTTAATAGAGAAAGGAATGGTGTATGGATATATAGCTATTAGCAGAAAATATACCAAAATATAAAGATAAACTTGCCAAGCCAATATGGACTTTCTTTCATTTCTTTTCCTCCTTATCTCTAATTAGAGATGAACTACTCATCTCTATATCTGGAAATGATGGGCATTTGGAATGTGGGTTGCAGTAGACATCATAATCTTAGATTTGGACATTGGACTATACTAATTGCTAATCATGAGAGGAAATGGCTTAGTGTGTCTTAGAGTCTTTGGTTTGTCACTTTGGGTGCTTTTGGCAGGAGGTTTTAGAAACTATGGCTATAATTTGAAGTGCAAATAATACAGATGATGGAGATAATAATTTTGAGAAATGTGCTATGCTTTTATAATCATTATGGTGATTTTTATTTACAGAGGAGAAAAGTAAAGCTTAGAGGGGATTAAGTAACTTGTTATATGGTCATATTGCTAAAATCAGTAGAGCCAGTTTGTATAAGATTGTGAGAGCCAATTGTAAAGTCTTCAAGAGCTTTGTGAGATGTCTGATGTCTTTTGGGAACTTAAATTGCCTTGGCATATGAAATGCACCATGGAAGGTGGAAAATTCTATAAATCAGATGCCTCCCCTTACATTTTTTACCATTTAACCCAAACACTTGCTAGATATCTTTCTAATTTAATCATCATGATTTATTATCTACACATTAACCACCATATTTTCTGTTTAATTGTTCTATTTTTATTTCTGCAAATATTTTTTGACTAAAAATTTTATTTTCTGCCAACTATGTCACTAAATAGCAGTAGAACAGAGATAACTACTTGATGATACCCTTTCTGACTAACACTTCTCATTTCCAGGACCAACTATCTCCTTAATTTTTATTTTGCAGGCACAAATTCTTCATAAATGAAATAAATGAACATTGGGAGGGAATATATGCATCTCACAAAATAGGTGTCTGACATCCAAGTTTGGGAATGACTGAATATATGTTTGTACATTTATGTATTTGTTCATATGCACATGTGTTTGTACATGTGTATGGTATGGTGGGCAAAAAAGAATATTTTATAAATAACTCCATACAATATATTAATTTTTCTCTGTCTTGTTTCTCCTCCTCTCTTGCCCTTTACATCTAATATTTGTGTTGCTTTCTGTTGTTCCTTCTTTTAAACAATGTTATTATTAGGGTCACAAAGAAGGCCTGAACAATTGTCACTGAAGTTGATACTGTTCTTATTATCCATGTGAATTCTTTTCTGGTCACTTTCAAGGTCAGTATCATGTCTAATTGCTACAGCACACAATATATTAATTTAAAGGGTGTTGCACATGAAACAACTCACCAAATGATAGAGATTAATTTGTTGTAAGTGGTTACTAAATTCAATAGAAATGTTACCTCATAAAAAGCCATTTCCTTTATTTTGCTGAAACATATGGAGTATTTGGATCAGCTTATTCACATCTGCAAGAAGTCAATTTAAATATATGGGAAGAATCCCTAACTAGTAGAAAGAAGACACTACTACTTTATTTTTAGGAACAATTTGCTCCCTCTACATGCCATCCACTGGGCCCAGCAACTGCCTTTACTTCTCACAACAGTTCAGTGATGTTAATCTCTGATTTTAGAAATGACTAAACTGTGATTCAGTCCAAGACCCAGATAGGAAATGGTAAAGGTATGATTTGAAGTTGGGAAATTTACCTCTGGAACTTGATTTCTTTGTATCTTTTTTCAAAATTATTTTAATATTTTAAAACACCTGATTTACAAACTGTTTGCCATACAGCTGTTTTGGGCATTCAATATTCTAACACCAGTCCCACCATCAATGTGTCCTTCCATCTGCCAATGACCCTTGTTGCCCTCTCACCACCCAGGCCTGCTTCCTTAGCAAACCCCAAATAAATTACCGTTATGTTGCTCGTTACAGAGTATAACGGTATTGCTAGTCATGACCTGGGGTTAAACCGAGTTGTTAGGTGCAAGTTTAGCCTTCTATGTAATTGTTTTCGCTCATTGAGCTTAGTGGACTCCTCAATTTTCCATCGAATTTTTTGTGCTTCTACCGGGTGGTCAACTCCGTGAAGTTTGGAGGGGTTGCGTGACCACATAGGCCATTCAGGGCTTCAAACTGGGATGATCAGCGGTATGTAGCTCTCTGGCATCTCTATGAAATCAGTCGTGAAGCTGAATCATTTCTCTGGGAGTATGGGAGTCTAGATGTAAGGATGGGGCACTATGCCATTGGAAAGGCACGGACTTGATCTGCCCCTCTTCCAATAAGACCCCAGAGATATTGGCCCCTAGGTGTCCAGGCCCACCTGGAAAAATTCAGTTGCCAGCATCCCGCCGAGGTCAGTCCTGAAGCAGGGCTGTTCCTCCGACCTTCCCTTCTTCATGGCAGGGCAGCAAGTCGTGGTTACCAGCTGCCCTACCTGAAGTCTATTTTCTTTGTCAAGTTCTCCATCGATCTCACTGTATATGGCCTTGGTCACCACAAGAGCTCTCCAACAGAGCTGCCAACGAGCACTTCCTTTCGCCATAACTGTTCTCTCCAGAACTTGTCTTCTTTATTACTACATTCTCCCGTCTCTGGTTCATTTATTCTTTCACTTATATTACTTTATTTTATTATATCACTTAATTATTGTATTTTCCAGTGTGGTGGTTTTTTTCATTCCCACTTATGCCAAAACTATGGTAAATAAATGACCTTCCTGACTAATTGGTAACATGCCTGACACACCCCTCTGCTGACCCTTTTAAAGAACTGAATTTGAATTCCTTTAGGAATTTACTAGATGGGCTATGACTAAAATCTCCAGATACATCTTTAAACGTAGTTGAAAGTAGTCTTGTTACCTTTTAGTCAAGTCATATTGTTGTCTTTTTCCCATATCGTACAGTGTACCTTAGTGAATTAAGGCATTTTTAAAAAAACTAATCTTTATTTCCCTCCACCTCACCTCCTTTTCATGGTGGTACTCAGAGCTTACTTACTTACTAGGTGTTGTTGTTGATATCATAGTGATGATGAAGATTTGCACATAGTTCTGGCTATGATTCTTGCACGTTTTATGTGTTGTGCTCACAACTGGGGATTGCACATCCGGTTGTGGATTTTACCAAGGTTTACACTCCTTTCCTTGCAGTGTATTCTTTTTTCTTTTAATTTTTTAAATTGAGTCACTGTGAGATAAACACTTATAAAGCTGTTCATGATTAGATTTCAGTCATACAGTGTTTCTAAGACCCATCCTTCTACAGTGTACATTTCCTGGCACTAGTGTCCCCAATTTCCCTCCCATCATATCTCCACTCCACTTTCAGCCTGCCTCTATGGCAGGCATTTCTCTCTCTATCTCTGTCTCTGTCTCTCTGTCTCTCTGTTTGTCTCTTTCTCTCTCTCTCTCCTTTTGGGCATTGTGGTTTGCAATACAAGTACTGATACATACTTTTAACAGTTCTTGCCCAGAGTGATCATTTCCAACTATTATTGTCATACTGGTCTCTTCTCTATCTTAGCTACCCTCTGCCCCAAACACAGTTGTGGCAGGGATTGCACTCTTAATTAAGGCACTAGCATTATAGTTGTGGTGCTTGCTAGACAGGGGTCACTGTGGTGCTCACACACATGCACGCCAGAGGTTTCACTTTTGGGCCATGGTGCTGGCTGGAACTGACACCCCTTTGTGGGGTGCATACAGACAAATGTGCTGCCAATGATTTCAGAGAGCAGAGCTATCAAGTCCAAATAGCAGAGATGTTAAGATCAACCTCAGTACATATGGAAATTCAGGAATTTGAACTCATGAATATATTCTTGCGAGGGAGGTACTCTATACTATTGCCTATCCTCCTTAACCGTGAAAGCATTCTTATCTACATTGTTATCAGATCCTTGTTTGTGCTTACAATCAATTTCATGTAAATATACTACTCTCTAGTTATCCTCCCCCCAAATTTGTTTCATTATTTGTTCTTAAGGAATTCACACAGGTACATTTTGAATTACTTTTCACCATCTGATAGAATAAGCTGTCTAAGGTGTAAGGTCATTTTCTTTTGAATAACTGATACTTTTAAGTAAAATTATTTGAAAGTGCTCTCTTCTCGTGCATCATATTGCTGAAACTTCTTTCGTCTGTTTTTATGCCTACTCCCTTGCCCCTGCAATATGCAGAGGCATCACATAAATGTTCACCTGAAACATTGCTGTTCGAGGGCTGGTGTGGCAGGACAATAGCTAGGGCACTTGCCTTACACATGGTGGACCAGGATTGATCGCTGTCACTAGATATAGTTCCCTTCCCCAAGCATTTACAACACTGATATTTGAGCACAGAGCCAGGAGTAAGCTCTGAGTACCACCAGGTGTAACACAAAAATAAAAGAACAGGACATAGTGTTGCTTGTGCGGTGTGTGCATTTTCAGTGAACAAATTGTTCACTGATGATTAGCTAGTAAACCTAGTAAAATATTGCTTTCATGAAGATTTTTTTCCAATGTAAAAGGTGAAATATTTCTTTTTAGACTACTTAAAATCAGATGAAAAAAGTCCTTCTACATTCAGAACTCTTTTCCCTGATGTGTATGTCTTTTTGATTATACATTTTTTGGAAGAGGAAGAAAATACCTCACTCTGGCCCCACTGAATTTTTTAATTTATTAATTTTTAAAATTTAGGAACCTTGATTTACAGTTGTGTTTATGGTACATTACAATATTTCAACACCAATTCCACTACAAAGTGTCAGGCTCCTCCTACAAATGTCCCCAGTTTCTCCTCCCCCTACTCAGCCTTTCTTCTTAATATACATATTTTCAAGATTGATTATAATAGTTTGTGTCTTATGATTCAGTACTGGTGTCTCTATGGTTTAGATATAACATATACTTTGCCTTTACCGCACTGATGTGTCCAAAGCCCTGAACTCTTGTTCCTATTGCTCATGGCTACCAATTCTTACTCCCTGATCCATTTTTCTCTTTCCTTGGTTTTTTCATTACTATAATCCAGGACCACAGTTTTTCCACTTTGGTATCTTGCATTTCCTTGCCATGTTGTTTTATATACCACAGATAATTGAGATAATCTGGTATTTGACCTTCTTCTGACTTCATTTCACTTGATGTCATCCAGTTCCATCCAAGTTGCAGCAAACTGCATGATTTCATCATTGCTTGTGGCTGCATAGTATTCCACTGTGTATATACAACATACCTTCACTGTAAACTCATCTGACGTTGGACTCCTGGATTGGCTCCACATCCTAACTTTGTATTAAGTGCTGTAATGAGGAATGTTGTTTCAAATGAATGCTTTGTGTCTCTGGGGTAGATACCAAGAAGCAGAACTGCTGGGTCATATGGAACCTCCATTCTTACTTTTTTTTCCATAGTGGTTGAACCAGACAATATTTTCAATAGCAAGTTAAGAGTTCCTTTTTTCAGGGCTGGAACGATAGCACAACGGTTGGGCTTTCGCCTTTCACGCAGCCTACCCGAGTTCGATTCCTCCACCCCTCTCGGAGAGCCCGGCAAGCTACCCGTGCATATTGGATATGCCAAAAACAGTAATAATAAGTCTCTCAATGAGAGACATTACTGGTGCCCGCTTGAACAAATCGATGAGCAACAGGATGACAGTGGACAGGGAAAATACAATGATTACTGCAAAAAGATCCAAGTACAAAATAAAATTTAAAGCGATATATTTAAAAAAAGGAAAAAAAAGAGTTCCTTTTTTCACCACATTCCCTGTCAATACAGGCTTTTCCCAGTCTTGTTATGTGCCATTCTCACTGGTGTGAGATGGTATCTCGTTGTTATCTTTTTTTGGACCTCCCTGATAATCAGTGATGATGAAGGCAGACATTCATCTGTCTTGCTCATCAAAGTGTCGGTTCATTTTCTATTTCTTGGAATTTTTTGAGCACCTTTATGAGTGCTTTGCAAAGCTTGGCTATTAACCCTTTATTTGATGTGTTTAGCAGAAATATCTTCTTTCACTCAGTAGGGTGCCCTTTTGTTTTACTCTGTGTTTCTTTTGCCATGCAGGAATTTTTAATTTGGTCTTGTCAGATTTGTTTATATTTGTTTTCTTTGCTGATTGAATCATAACATTAAAAATGTCTTTGATTGTCAAAGTCTTGGAGATTTTACCTGTGTTTTCCACTGTGTTTGATGAATTCTGGTCTAATCTCAAGGTCTTCGATTCAATTTGCATTGATTATTATGAAAGATGTGCTGTATAGACCCAGATTACATTTTTGCATGATTATCCCATTTTTTCAAGATCATTTGTCAAAGACCATATTTACTCCACTTCATGCACCTATCTCCTTTGTCAAAAGTTAGCTGACTTTTGGGGATTTGTCTTTGGATTTGGATTGGAATTTGTCTTTGGATTCTTGATCCTAACCCATTGACCAGAGAGACTATCCTTATTCTAGTACCGTGCTGTTGTATTACTCTATCTATACATTTAATTTCAAGTTCAATATTGCAATTCACCCCAATTTCTTATTTCTCAAAGAGTCTTTGGCTAACTTTTTAAATTATTACCTGTAAATTTTATTAGTGATGGTTTTTAAGTCCATGAAGAATATTATTGGAATTTTTTTCTTTTTAGGTCACACCTGGCGATGCACAGGGGTTACTCCTGGCTCATGCACTCAGGAATGACTCCTAGCGGTGCTCGGGGGACCATATAGGATGCTGGGAATTGAACCTGGGTCGGCCGCATGCAAGGCAAAAGCCTTACCCGCTGTGCTATCACTCCAGCCCCCATATCATTGGGATTTTGATTGGGATTGCATTGAATCTATATAATAATTTAGGTATGATGACAGTTTTAAAAATATTGATTCTTCCAACCAATTAATATGGAATATTTTTTCATTTCCTGGGGTCCTTTTGTATTTCTTTCATAAATGACATAGTTTTCTTGGTAAAAGTCTTTCACATATTTTGGGAAATTGATTCTTAAGTACTTGATATTTGCAGGTATTGCTTTGAATGGAGTAGATTTTTTAATCTATTCCACTTCTAGTACAATATTTAAGTATAAATATGATCAGACTTCAAATGAAACTCCATATATATTTTCCCCGAGTTTTGTTGTAATTTTCATAGGTCAAAATAATGGATAATATTAAATGTCATCAGGAGCATAAGTTAATGTCAGGATAGGATATTTTTTACCTTTTGGGGGAGTGGGGGCACATCTAAAAATTCTCAAGGGTTACTGGTTCTGCACTCAGGAGTCACTCCTGGTGGTGCTCAGGGAACTATACAGGATGCAGGAGCTAGAACCCTGGCTAGCCACATGCAAAGGAAGTGCCTTGACCATTGTACTATTTCTCCATCAGCAGGACAGGAGATTTTTTATTTTCTGTTTTTCACAAATTTTGAAACTCATTCACTTACTCACTTTATATATAATATGTAAGCTCTGAGGAAGATGCAAAAATACACATGACAAAAATGAACAATACAAATATGGGGACTATCAAATAGAATATACTACAACATATCAGTAGAGGCTATAGTAATCATGACTTTGTACTGGTGGCCTTATCAAATCCAACTTGGATAACTGAGGGTAGAAGTATTTTTCTTTTCTTTTTTTTCTTTTTGGATCACACCTGGCGATGCACAGGGGTTACTCCTGGCTCTGCACTCAGGAATCACTCCTGGCGGTGCTCGGGGGATCATATGGGATGCTGGGATTCAAACCCGGCTCGGCCGCATGCAAGGCAAATGCCCTACCTGCTGTGCTATCGCTCCAACCCCTCTTATTCTATTTGATGCTTATGTCTTCTATAAACAACAGAGAAAATAAGCAAACAAATAAATTTATGAAGTACGCACTTTTTAATATGTCACAATTAAACCATCTAGAATACAGTCCTGTACTGTGGTTACATACTGCTGCTGCTCACATATTGTACCAGAAATTTTACTACTTTTGTCTTTCCTATTATATTTTTCCAGTTTTTTCTCTATGCACTAACTCGCAGACTTTGATTAATTAATCCTCACTGTTTTGTGGTTTGGGGGCCATACCTGACTGTGCTCAGAGTTTACTCCTGGCTCTGTGCTCAGGGATTACTCCTGTCAGGCTTGAGACCTTATGGTGTGGGAGAGATTGAACCCATGTCAGCCACATGCAAGCAAGTGCCTTATCCACTGTACTTTTTCTCTAGGCACTAATCCTCACTCTTACTCTGCACATTAACATCATCATCTTTTTCTGCTGCTGCAGAAATAGCATTCTTGACAAGTATAGTTTTTTTTTACTTGACCCCATGTTTGTTTTGGTAGTCTCTTTCCACATGCTCAAATGAAAAAATTACCCCTTTATCAGCTCTAAAGTGGTAACTTATAGCCAGTCTTAATTTATCATGCCCATTATATCCTCTTCTCTCTCCTTCCACTTACCAGTTATTCTAGGATCAAACTGATCCACCAAGTGGATCCATCATTAGAGACCCTGAATATATCTCATTTCAAAGGCACTGTGTTGTAAAGCATGGAACAAAAATCATTGCTCTCAAGAAGTTGATAACTTAGTTGGTAAGTGAAACATGCATACATAAGAGAATGTCGGTTGTACTAAAGATACAAATAAGCTTTACAGAATGAACCTATAGGCATGGAATTACTATAAGCATGAAACTACAGTTATGGAATACATAGGATCTTTTTTCAATTTTGGGGCCACATATAGTGATGCTCAGGCTTTATTCTTGGCTCTGCATTCAGGTATTAGTACTACAAGTGCTAGGAAGACCAGATGGGATAGCAGGGATCAAACCCAGGTTAGATAGATATGTGCAAGGCAAACATCCTACCAGTTGTTTTCTCTCTCCAGCACCTTGGAATACATAGGCTCAATCTTTGAGAAGATTTTAATCCATAAATCACAACCACCTATTGGTACTATGATCGCCCCAGGAGGACCTGCAACTACTGTTTACTGTTTAACAAAAAAGAGACTGGTCACAAATACACCTATTTCTCAGTAATTTAAGGTAATTAATCAGTAATCTCAATAATCTTAAATTTTTGTTGTGTGTATGATGACTATCGCCAATAGTGCTCAATAAACCATGTGTCACTTGGGGATCAAAGCCAGGTGTCCCTCATGCAAAGCATATGCTCTAGCCTTTTGAGTTAGCACCCTGGTCAAAGAAAAAAATTTTATAGACTTTAAGTTCCATACGAAAAATATACATTAATAAAAGCAACAAGGCACACGTGTGGCCCCTCCGTTGCTGAACGCCCATGATCTCGGAGGCCCACTACATTCGGCACCAGCAGCTTCTTGCAGAAATGCCTCTAGACTGTGAAGTAAGCTATAGCACCATGTCGCCACAAGAGGGGAAAGGTTTTTCCTCTTTCGGCTTTTTCTTTCCCTGGAGACGGCGTGGTGACCGCCAGCTTATAAGGCCCACTAAACAATGGTACGAGCTTGAAATGATGCAATTTCTGGCAGAAATTTCTCTGGACTTAGTTACTAAAATACCAGAAATCCAAAACCTCATATGCTCTTCATTCTCAGCAATGGAAAACTAATTATCAAATGCTGCCTTTTCGGCAGGTCTGATTGTTGGGGGAAAATTCCAAATAATAATAGTGAGTTTCCTGTTGAAATATTGAATGTAATCAAAGTAAAGAGAAAGTAAAGCGAAAATCATCAGCCACACAGGCAGCGGTGGAGGGGGGGGCGGTGGGATGGGAGGTATACTGGGATTCTTGGTGGTGGAACATGTGCACTGGTGAAAGGGATGGGTGTTCGATCACTGTATGACTGAGACTTAAGCCTGAAAACTTTGTAACTTTTCACATGGTGATTCAATAAAAAAATTAAAAAAGCAAAAGCAACAAGATTTTTCCCATTTCTCATCTTGTATGTATGATCTCAAAGCATTTTAATACAGGTTCTAATTTATTGTATTTATTTATTGACATTGGACTACACCCAGAAGTGCTCAGGGTTTACTCCTGCCTCTTTTCAGGGATCACTCCTGGTGGTACTCAGGGAGTCATATACAGTGCCAGAGATAAAGCTGAAATTGGCTATGTGCACAGCAAGTACCTAAAGTCCTGTACTTAATCTCTGGCTCCTCTTAATTTTTCTATGTGATCAGTGTAGAAGGTTTCTTTTAAAGCGATCTATTTTATTTGTTTCCAAAATGCATAGTTTTCTTCCTTATTTGTATATACCTGGAGGTACTCAAGGGCTACTATGGGCAATTTCCAACAGTACTTGGGGGATCGTGCAGTGTTGGGAATCAAAACCAGGTCACCTGCATGCAATGCATGTGCTGTAACCTGTTGAACTATTTCTCTGGTTCTAGTATTTTTAGATATAATTTTTCAGCTAGTTAACTGTCCATTACTTTTGGGGGGGAAAAAACAAGTCTCATGACTTCATCTTTGGCTGTTTTCTGAGCATCTGGCCCTGTGCTAACTATCCGAGAGAGACAGTACAGTGGAGATGAGAACAAGGCCACCTAATGAGATTTTAAAAGAATAGACTATGACATCTGGTTACCAGAAAGTCTTTTAGCATACAAAAATATCCTGATGGAAAGGAACACTTGAGACCGTTTCTTTAAAATACAAAATGCTGAGAGCACCAACATGAACAATTTAAAATCTGACCTACCTAAATAGAAGTCTTGTATCTATTCAGTTGTTTGTGTGTACCAGGCAAGAGGTTTTCCTTTTCCTTAAGCACACACAGAAATACACATACTCACACAAATGTACTTAGTCATCCCCCTCTCAAGGGGAGTTTGCTCTCCCAGCAGTGGCAGGGTATGAGAAGTATGGGGAACATTTGTCAGGTAATTAAAACTGCCTGTGGGAGGGACTTCACAGCTAACTGGCTTTTAAAATTTTCTTTTCAAATTGAAAAAACAAAACACCTTTGAGGGAAAACTAAATAAAAATGGGTTCAAAACAGTGTTAAATGAGCATTCAAAACACTTAAAAGTCAGGAAGTTTCAAAACATAGTGTGAACTTGGCTGTTTTCTTATCTCAGTGAGTTTTGGCTGTTAAAGAAAATCATTTGCAAACTGCCACATAGACTGGGTGGGCCAAAGGGCTTGTGTAACTGAAAATTCAGTTGCTTTGAAATGGGCCTGCATGCTGAACATAATTAGAAAGCTGAAATGCTTCTCCTACAGATCCATGTGTGAAAAATTAAGGAGTATACATAACCACACATGACGCTTTTATTTTATTTCCAAAAAGTTCCTTCTGAATTTTTCATTCACTCTTTCTTTAGCATTTCATCAAGAGAAGAGTTGTTAGTTATGATTATGTTACATAAACATTTTGCTTAGTGGCTTTGGGCTTTGTATTCCAAAAGCAATATATTTAGTGCCAGCGATTAATTGGCTTTGAATTGATAGGTTTTGTGGTTTGTACTTATGACACATTTCAAGCAGGCATCTGTCAAATGAAATATATACTTTAGCTTGGAAAGGCAGTCACTTCTTTAATTACAAAGTTTGGGTATAATTTGACTTGATTTTGAAATTCTAGGGCTTTAAGAAAATCCTGAAGTAAAATATCTTAAGATTCTAGGAATATACAGACAAGACAAATTCTTCATTGTGGGTGGATTTTTAATTATTTAAGACTACTGGATAATTAAAATATGACCTGAGCCCTATTTCTCTCCATAGGTGAAGATTTCTTGGTAAATGAAAAAGGTAGATAGGTTCTCTCTAACACTGTAACGTGTGTTTTATACCTGTTTGCTTTCTACATGAAAAGCAATGTTTGGGTCTTGTGAATGATGTTTATTTCCCTCATATTTTTGTCACTTCTCTGCCTGAAGTGTGAAACTAGGTCTAACATGAAGCACTGTAAGGGTGTCTTTAAATCAGTGTCCTTTCTTTTTCCTTTAAAAACATATTGTTAAATAACATACAAATGCCTGCATCTGCAGACTTGAGAGATTAAATCTTTTTCTAAGATTCTGAAATGTAGGGAATCAATTTGATATAAATGGGGGAAATGAAGTTTGGACAGTCAAACCCAAAAACAGTCCTTAAAATGTGTTCAGTTAATGAAAAGTGCTTTGGCTACATTTTGAATCAAGGACTGATATTCTAACTTAAGAGTGTAAATCTTTAGTAGTGTCAGACCTTCATAAAAATCACCCAGTGGACTCTCCCAAATTTCCCTTCAACTTTTGAGGCACCAGATCTAGGTTGAAATCCAGACTGTACAATAAACTGGCTGAATGATTTGGGACAGGCCACCTAATCTCTCAACCCCTTTTCTTCTTATCTATAGCACGAAGGTCACGTGTTCTTTTGAAACCGTAAGATGCAGTAGCAAAGAGCTAGTAAGCCTGGAAGACAATAGGTATAACTGTCCCCTTAATATTCGCTTTCTTGACTAGATCATTTTCCAAGTTATCAAGAAAAATTATAATTAATTATAAGTTGAGCAAAATATTGTCTTAATGGAAACATAATGTGATACAATGTCAAAAATGTTTCTGAATATCACTTTATTGATACCACAAACAGAAAAATTTAATTTAGATTTAAGTTGTTTTTTGTATCATATTGAAAGGGCACAAAAATCTGGTTTTGGTTGGAAGTTGATTTCTTGGGAGGAGTGTGAACTACAGAATGAAGATTACCTTTGAAAGAGATATTTACATTGAAACTTTTCCCTGAAGTCTGTCTCCCTTAGCATAACAGGGAAGAGCTAATCCTTTTCTTTCTTCACTGGAAAAGTCAGAACTTAATCAGCCTACCCTTATTTTACTTTGCTTTCTTTGGCTAACTAACTCCCCAATTGACTTTCCTATTTATAATGTCTTCAGCTCTAACTGAACTTACTTTAAAATGACTTGTGTGGCACATGAGTGAGTTATATAGTGTTTCTAGTTCTTTCCCATGTCTATAGGAGGAATTCATGTTATCAGTAAATTTATTCTTTTTTTCTAATTTGATGCTTGCTTGATCATTTGTCCAACTTCTGGGGATAGTATATACTTTTCTCTAAATGCACATATTGATGGCAAAAAACACTAATATTTCATAATTTTACAATTAATTTCATAGTCTCTTTTCTCAATATTCAAAAGCTTCTTGGTTCAAATAAACAGAAAAATTGAAAAGCATTTCAGAACGTGGCATCTTCGGCTTTCCCGTACATAAGCTTTTCAGCATTTAATTTAAACATTAAAGCTATTGTAAGCGTGCGACCTAAACTACAAAATTCTGAAAAAGAATCTATTCTTCCTTTCTTGGCTGGGGTATGTAACTGTAGCTCAATGGTACATGAGGCATTGGGCTTCATCCCTGGCAATCCCTCAAAAAAAAAAAGAAAAAGAAAAAAACAAGCCAACAAACAGAAAAAGAATCTATTATTCCTTTAGTGTATTTCTGAGCAAGTGTTTTGTGATTTGGAACATTCATAAGGCAGGGACATGAGTGCTTCAGTTAGTATAAATGAAGAAGAATGAGGGAAGAGGCAGAATAGAAAGCTACCAGACTCATAAAGCTATTCTGTTTCCTTGACAACTTCCATGGTTCTATACTAGGCCACAATTTACAGAGCTTTTGAAGCTAATGCCTAAATCTAAAACTGTCTGCCTTGTTCCCTTTATTTCATCATCTGAAAACACATTTTGATGGCATTGATTTTTGTATGAAATTATTTAGAAATTTTAAATACAGAATAACCAAGGGTTAATTAAGAATTAAGTCAGAATGATATTCTTTGATAGCTTAACATGCATCTACATATTATATATTTCCAGAATTTATTTAAATGCTAAAGGGGCTGTAGCCTTTTCTTTCAGGGGGTTTAGAACAGTTTCTGAGGATGGATCAACTGTATTTTTTTATGGATTTAGCCTGGGGCACAGACAATCTATTCTTTAAAATAGTTCTTTTGACGTGCTTATTGAAGTAGAGTCCACTGTAGTTTGAAAGCCTCAAAAGTGGAAGCACAATTTTATTTTCTGTGGGGGGTACTGTTCTCCTGCCCCCACGCACTCCTAAATAAGTAGCTAATTGTTTAAAGGAACAGACTAAAGTTTACAAAAATTCTCAGTCTGAAAGACACTTCAACACTGATTTTGAATTCCCTTCCTTCTAGGTGTATAAAAAGCATGTCTGACAGCAACAAAATGAGACTTTGAACTTTTCGTTTAAATGAACAGAGGAACAGTACAAGATTGGAAAACTGAACTATCATATAGGGCACTCACTATTCAAGATAGCTGATCATTCTCTTTGGACACAGATTATACTTTCGTCTTTCCATTTCCTTCTCTAGACGTATTTTGGTCTTTTCCGGGCTTAATTACTCCCTAGGGCTCAACTTCTGGTTTAGCTTTTTCTGGGGCTGGCTACCTTTCATTAGCCAGAGTACTTTCAGGCCGGTTTATCCAATTTAAAACTGTTTTTCCCGGATCTTAGACATCAAATGATCAGATAGTTTGTTTTCCTTTGTGTGTACTTTTCTACATGCACATTTCCAAAATGGAAAATCAAACCAAATCCAAAGAGTTTTCTATTTCTTTGTTTTAATTGTCTTCTTTCTGTTAAACAATCCAGACTTGAGCTAACTCCAGAAATGGAGTGAGTAGAGGACCAGGGAGTCGGGGAACAAGGGGTTCTCATCTTTTTAGAGGAAATGCAGTAACTAAGAGAATTAGAAACCACATGTTTATTGCACAATTTAAACAAGATGTTTCCAGAAAGCCCTCCCCGCACATTATTTAATTGGTTTTCATTTTGTCACATTTTGCTGTAACTGAACCAGATCTTTCTGTTGCTGATACTAATACTGTTTTAAATGCAATTTTAAAGTTACTCATATGAAGACATGATGAAGTTATATTCTAATGATATTTTCATATCCATTTAATTGTAATGTAATTCTTAATGTTGCTCTCAAAATATTTTAGAATTTAAAGATACTATTCACCAAATAACTTCCATTTGCATTATTTTACACTTACAATTCCTTTACATATATGACAAATGGGAATATAATTTTATAACATGATGTACTTGTAAAGAGGAAAAATATTTTGAGGCTTTAGCTGTGGTCCTATAAGAAATATAAAACTGAAGAAAGAAAAATATATTTGAGATAAATTTAATGTACTAAAACTTTCTTATTTCTATATGTTGAATTTGGTTTATCATCTACAAAAAGATTATGACGCTTACCTCATAGGAAAGTTGTGAGGATGAATTAATGTCTTCCAAGTGCTTTTTTCATTTTGGTGGTAAAATTGTGGATTTTTACTACTGTATAGTGTGCTATTCTCACAGTTTGAAGGATTATGGAAACTCAGTTCCATAGTAATGTGTAGACTAGAGTGGGAGGAGAAAACTGTGCTGAGACCAACCTTTTCCAGATCTGTAGGCAAGTCAAAGTGTGACAGTATGTTGTATACACAATAACACTTCTATCAGAACATTCTGTAGCTCAGACCAACTATAATACAACTATGACTCACGGTATATGTGCTTTCTTTGGTCCCTTATGATACCTATGCTTTTTTTTCAAAGAAACATTTGTAATTAGTTTTTTTTTCAGAGAGGTACATTCTTTATATTGGAAGCATTATGGCAGACATAGAGTACATTTCTTCAAGTCCATTTTAAATAACAATTCTCAATGATCAAATACAATTTTATTTCAGACTCAGAGATGTTAAATGAATGAAATTGTACACTACAAAATTATTATAACTCATAGCATGTGTTTTAAACAGATATCACTAAGTTTATAGGAAAGATACTTTAGAGAAAGGATGGTTAAATGGTCATAAGAATTTTGTATAAAAATGTGATATAATCATCACTTGTATCACTTGTCATCCCATTTTTCTTCGATTTGCTCGAGCGGGTGCCAGTAAGGTCTCCATTTGTCCCTATCACGTGCTAGTGGAGCCCAATGATATTTGCTTGCTCCAGGAAGAGGAAGAGCCTCAAATCATTCATTCAGGGATTTGACGAAGAAATCTGAACATCTAGTTGGTGGGCAGCCATGGGATCTTCTGACGTCCTGTGGAATCCAGTCGGTAACAGCTCTAGTCCAGAGGTCGTCTCTGAATCACATTACATGACCGGCCCATCTGATTTTTGATGCCTTGGCAAACGAGACCCTGATTCTTGACTGTTGAAGGAGGTCAGAACTCCGGATTCCTTCTCTCACTTGAGTGAGACGTGATACTCCTAGCATAGCTCTTTCGATTCCTCTTTGGGATACCTTAATAGCGTTCTCATCCTGTTTGCATAGGGCCCATGTCTCTGAGGCATATGTTAGTGCAGGAAGAATAGTGGAATTGAAAAGATGTGCCCGGAGTCGGAGGTTCTTCGTCCTCTTAACCACTTCTTCGACGCTCTTGAAGGCATTCCACGCTGCTCTCTTCCTCCTGCGCAGTTCTGGCACCAAGTCGTTCCTCGTGTTGAGTTCTCGACCCAGGTACACATAGCTGCTGCATTCGGAGATGTTCGTTCCATTGAGAGCAAATGGAGCTTCAGGGACTAGTTTGTTTTTCATGAGCATCGTCTTGTTGAGATTCAGCTGCAATCGACCTTTCCACACTCGTGGTCGAAGTCGGCCAGCATTTCATACAATAGAAAGCGGCTCTTCTTGGCTTTTTCTCTCATCATGTGAAATAATGTTCTGTGAATTACTCGCATATCTAGTCATTGCTCTTTCTTTTGAGATTTGAAGATGGGAGCTTAGCAGAGTCATACAGGATATCTTTGGATATGACATATGTACGGATTAGATAATACCTTCCTCATTGGGAGATTCATTTAGTTCTCCTCAGCACCTTCAATCCACTTCATCTAATATATACTCACACCAACAAAATTGCAAGACTTGTGGAATTTTCTGTGAATAAAAATAAGTTTAGGTAATGTACATGATCATGAAAGTTTTCTTGATA
Source organism: Sorex araneus (assembly GCF_027595985.1). Lineage (NCBI taxonomy): Eukaryota > Metazoa > Chordata > Mammalia > Eulipotyphla > Soricidae > Sorex > Sorex araneus. The sequence goes on along the minus strand of NC_073313.1, from coordinate 76,807,715 downwards.
TTTTTCCATTTAAATTTTTTTATTGACTCACCATGAGATACAGTTACAAAGCTTTCATGATCAGGTTTCTGTGATGCAATGTTCCAACACCCATCCCTCCATCAGTGTACATTGCCCACCACCAATATCTCCCATATTCCTCCTGCCATCCATCCCCAGCCTGCCTCTATAGCAGGCACTTTTCCTCTCTCTTTCTCTCTCTCTTCCTTTTGGCAATCATGTTTGAAATACCACCATGTTTGGTCCTTTAACCATTGGCTTTTGAGATAACTTTGAACCCAGGGGCTAGTTTTCATTCTTGTGGATACAAAAGCATCATTTATCTTTTTCACCTATTGGTGCTCTAGTTCCAGCGAATGAATTCACTCTTAAAATTAAAACTTAAATGAGAACCAAATATAAATCAGAAAATTAGTTTACTCTGAGGAGAGTCCTTAGACTGATAAATTGGACCTGTTAGTTGTCTGTTAGGCACCCTACATAGCAATGTAATCTGGTCATCATGTTTGGGAATAGTTGAACTTTTGGATCAATCCAGAAATTCTCAGGGACTATCCAGTTCTGTGGGTGCTCCCAGCGCAGGAAACTACAAAGTGTTGGGGATCAAACTTGGGCTTCCTTTATACAAATCATGCACATTAGCCCTCTGAGCACTTTCGCTCGCTCCCTGAAACTTCTTGAGCAGGACAAACAAAACTAGGTTTGTTGGATGTTTCCATCAAACTCTGGAGTCCTAAAGTGTGCTCTTTCAGTCTAAGCAACTAAAATTGCTGTCTAGAGCAAATAACTCTCTCCTTGTAATGCCATAGAAAAGGTGACAAATTTTTGTCCATTCATGTTATAATTTTCTTTATTTTTCATTACAAGTCAACTTCATGACTTTAAATTTCCATGTTTCTAATTCTTTTGTGCCTCAACAATATATACTTCTTTAGAAATAATTTTATAAAGTTCAATTATCTTTATTTTTCACAGTTACAAAGTTTTTTTTGATTGGATTTCAGTCATACAATGTTCCAACACCCATCCCTTCACCATGTATAGTGAGAATGTTTCATTTCCTTATTATCCTAAGAAAAGTTGTTACGATTGCCTTAACACTGTCCCTAGCCTTGAAGACTCATGGTTAGACATTTTCTGAGCTAGACTTCAAATGTTAGCATCAAACTTCTTACAGATAATTTAATACAAGCCACCTCATTTTATTAATTTGGAAATATGTTATAGAAAACAAAGGCACATTTAACTAAAGTCAAAAAGTGCATTCATAGGAGAATTAGAACTGTAACCGTTTATAGGTTTAAACAGTACTCATTGTCTATATTTACATACCTTGTAAACTCACCTTTTCCCTAGCCCCTGATTTTCTCTAATTTCCCATATTTAGCCTAATTTTGTAGTTACTGAAATATTTAGATATATAAAATTTAAATATACTGAAATATTTATCTAATTTATGTATTTATTATTATTTTGCTTTATGTGGTTATTTTATTAGCTGTGCCCAGTGCTTACTCCTGGCTCTGCCTTTAGGGGCCACTACTGGGGAGACCAAAAAGGTTTCTTGGGATAGAACGTAGGTCATATTCATGCAAGAAAGTGACTTCTCTTCTGCAATATCTCTTCAGGCCCAATGTATTCATTATTTTCAAGAATTTCTTCATCAAGCACTGTTATTTAATTGAAAATGTCATTTTTTTCTTCTCTTCTTTCTCTTCCCTCTGTTAATGTTGATATTTGTAATGACTGGGAATTCACACACGTACTTGTTTATGGCAGTCACATTTCAGTTGTGATGCCAAAGGTCACAAATAAGTTGAGGTGTTTGTAAACTTGGCCATGGTACTCACCAATTATGAGGTTATAGTTTTAGATGGGGTGCTTACACACATAGCTATATTGTGACAATAAATCACTTATGGCACTTGGGATAGCAGTGCTGGCAGGATGTGCTGAGCATATGCAATGCTAATTGGGATTAAAGTCACAATCTCATGACTATAAGGCAAACGGTTAACCATTGAGCCATCTTCAGGCTCTGCAAAATATCATTTCTCACTGGAGAGCAACTTGTTCTAAGTGGTATACAACAAGTTACTGAATTACCAGTAGAGAAGTTCTGATTTACTTTCTCAAGGATCTATTTTGCTTCCACATTGATCATGGTCATTGATGGCTTCTTGCTAGAATTTATATAATTATTTCTTTAAATTTGTTTTTTATTTAGACACCATGATTTGCAAAGTTATTCATATTTGGGTTTAAGGCATACAAGTTCTCTACACCAATTCCATCACCAGTGTCAACTTCCCTCCACTAAGGTCTTCATTTACCCTCCCAGCCACAGCCTGCTCCCTTAACAGGCACATTAAAATATTTTTTTCATTTAGGAAGCAAAAGGGATAGCTTCCTGGGGTCATTTTATTCTGCATTACAAAAGTACTACAAAGGCATAAATCAAGCACAGTATTTGTGTGCAAAGCTTCACTGTTGAGTTTCAGGGATCATTTCTATAGTTTTTTACATTAAAATTTCTTAAAATTGAATCATAGTGAGACACACAGTTACAAAGTTGTTTATGATTGGGTTTCAGTCTCCTGATGTTCAAACATCCATCCCTTCACCAGTGTACATTTCCCACCAGCAATGTTCCCGGTTTCTGTCCTGCCTCTCCACCCCCTGCCTGCCTCTATGACAGGAATTTTTCTTCCCTCTCTTTATCTCTCTCCCTCCCTCTCTTTCTCTCTCTCTCTCTCTCTCACACACACACACACACACACTTTCTCTCTCACTTTCTTTTGGGCCTTATGGTTTGCAATACAGATACTGAAAGGTTATCAGGTATATTTTTTTTACCAACTTTCAATACTCAGTTCTTGTCCAAATTGATCATTTCAACTATTATTATCATAGTGGTCTCTTCCCTATCCTAAAGGCCCTTTACCCCCTCCCCCAAGACACTCTTGTGGCAAGCTTTTAACAATTGATCAGTCCTCTTGGCCTCTCTTTTCTCTGGCCTTGGATATTAGTTTATTAGATATATATCCCACAAATGAATGCAGTCATTCCATATCTGTCCATCTCCTTCTGACTCTCATTTGACTCATTTCACTCAGCATGTTACTCTCCATGTCAATCCAGTAATAAGAAAATTTCGTAACTTTATTTTTCCTAATGGCTGTGTAGTATTCCATTCTGTATATAAGCACATTGTACAGTTTTGGTATTGTAGTTTGGATCTCATGCTTTCAGTATTGTGGTTCAGATATGCAGTTAAACAATACCTCTTTGTATGTTTGAAGTCACTGTCCCTTGCCCTTGTTACCATCTGTCTGCTTCTTCCTTCCCCCACTATAGTTTCTTTCTTTCCCTATCCTCCTTTCTATAGTTCAGGTTCCAGCATAACCTAGATTTCCCCCTTTGATGCCTTACTTTTCTTTGCTTTGTCATAACTATTTATTGATGGATTCTCTGGTCAAATTTGACTAAGAAGGGTGATCTAAGTTAAATGGAAAAAAATTATTCCTAGGTGCTTTAGAAAAGAGATGAGATTTGATAGTCCATTAATCTACAGACATGTCTGAGTTGAAAAGTACTACAAAATGCTATATTGAATCTGTGCTGTGATCAACCAAATTACTAAGGAAACTTAGACCTTGGAAAAGATCTTTTATACTTCTTTCTCAAACTTTACTCCATTTCATCCCATTCTTCATGATCTGACATTTTTCATTCAAAAGAAGTAGTAAGTTTATTTGTTTATCTCTATCTTCATAGTCACACTACTCTAACCTACCACCATCTCTCACCTGGTGGGTACCTCAATGAGCTCACTACATGGTCTTGTTTATACTTTTATATTCTTCTTTTCTGTACTCTAACCCACAGCAGAAATGCTCATTTGAGGAAGTGAGATAAGATTATAGCTCAATGCTTTCATTTGATCCAGCAATACCACTTCTGGGAATATATCCCAGAGAAACAAAAAAGTATAGTCAAAATGACATCTACACTTATATGTTCATTGCGGCACTGTTTACAATACCCAGAATCTGTAAAAAACCCGAGTGCCCAAGAACAGATGACTGGTTAAAGAAACTTTGGTACATCTATACAATGGAATACTATGCAGCTGTTAGAAAAGATAAAGTCATGAATTTTGCACATAAGTGGATCAACATGGAAAGTATCATGCTAAGTGAAATGAGTCAGAAAGACAGATATAGAAAGATTGCTTTCATCTGTGGAATATAAAATAACAGAGTAGGAGACTAACACCCAAGAATAGTAGTATCTAACACAAGGAGGTTGGCTCCATGGCTTGGAAGCTGGCCTCACATGCTGGGGGAAAGGCATCCCGGATAGAGAAGGGGAGACCAAGTAAAATGTGGTTGGGGATCCTGCGCGAGAAGAGAGAAGCGTGCTGAAAGTAGACTAGAGACTGAACACGATGGCCACTCAATACCCCTATTGCAAACCACAGCACCCAAAAGGAGAGAGAACAAAATGGAATACCCTGCCACAGAGGTGGGGTGGGGTGGGGATGGGGGAACGTTATTCGAGGGTGGGAGGGATACTGGGTTCATTGGTGGTGGAGAATGGACACTGGTGGAGGGATGGGTTCTCGAACATTGTATGAGGGAAACACAAGCACGAAGTTGGGCAAATTTATAACTGTACCCTCACGGTGACTCACTTATTAAAAAATAAAAAAAACCAACAGTATGTGAGATGACATTATATCGAAAATCCCATCTCTGTAATTTACTTGCTATGTGACTTTAATCATGTAACTTAAGTTTTGTTTTAGTTTAATTCCATGGAATTCATTATTTTTCTTATGCTTGTTTAAATTCAGCATATTTGTTCTTGTTAGAATATAAATTGTGTCCTTTGCCTAGTTGAAAAAAAAGATCATAGCTCACCTTATTCCACCATCAAATCCCCAGAATACTTTTTCAATTACTTTCTGTTATTCCCCAAATAAAGAATGCCTCCATTACTAGGTCTGCCTCATTTACTCCTGTCCCAAATTTTCTAGCTATAATGACTTTTTTTGCAGTTCTTAGAATAAGACAAACATTTCCTAATATTTGAATCTTTGCTCTGTTCTTACTTCATGAGTAAAGCGATATGATTAAAGATATAAGATAACTTCATAAGGTTATCAACTGAGCTGGGATTTTATAGCTAGTGAGAGTTCCTACTGAGATGATTCATTTTAAGACTACTCCATGTAAGTAATTTCTTAATTGATTGGGGGATGTTCAATCAATTAACTTGAATCTAGAAGGAATTCATACTATTACACACTCTGATTTCAAGTTATCTTATCTGTTAGAAAGATAAGATAACAAAGAAATCAGAGTGTGTAATAATTTATTAGAAAAATTGAATGTTGTATCTCATCTGATATACCAATACTTTTTTTTATATTTCCACATGTAATCGACACCAAGTTATTAATATAATTCATTGAGATTTATAGTTAACAATAATGACAAATGTGTCTATTTTTAACAACTGTACAATGGCATCCAGTCATTTAAACAATAGATCTAATATAGCATAAAGTATTCTTCAACTGTGAAAGTGGATTCATACTAACTGTTGTTAAACTGAGGAAGTTATTCCTCTGAGTAAACTGGCATTCTTAGAGAAATGTTTCTTCATTAAGACTGCTAGAGGTCTGTTTAGTGTAAAGGAATAGTAATTTACAGAGAAATACCTTACTGGCCTCAGAAATTTAAAACAACTCCCAAAGTGCCTGACATACTCATTTTGTTTTCATCACTTCATCTACAAGCCTAAAGTTCAGAGTTGTGTTTTATTGCATTATACAAATTTTGGGTGACAGACAGAAAAAAAACATTCATTTTTTTTTCTCAGGTTAGTGATAAAATTGGTTTGTGTTTCTTGAAGATCTACTAATGTCTAGAAATCAGTTAGATTCTGTGTTCACACATATACATGCATGCTAAGGCTAAGGTGAGTGGAATGTTGGGAATCAGGTAGAAAGCCAGCTTAGTATCTGATATTTTCTGTAGCAAACCTGTTGTTTGAACACTCCATATTTAGAGTTCACTTCAATCTGTAAAATCTATATCTAATGCTGAGGATTAAGACTGAGGTTATCTCTATCAGGGAGATTACTTATAAAAATATTTAGAAAAGGGCTGAGACCAGAGCAATAGCACAGAGGGTAAGGCAGTACATGTTACCTACCCAAGATAAATCATTGGCACCTCATATGGTACTCCAAGCACCTACAGGACTAATTTCTGGGTGCAGAATAAGGAGTAATTCCTGAGAATAGCTGGGTGTGACTCAAAAAGTCAAAAAAGGGACAGTCTTAATGTGTGAGATGGTCAAACATTTGAATAAAATTTATTTTTTTTGGTTTGAGGGCCGCACATGGCGGTGCAAAGGAGTTATTTCTGACTCTGCACTCACAAGAATCATTCCTGGCCGGCTCAGGGGAACCACATGGGATGCTGCAAATTTAACCTCGGTCAACCACGTGCAAGGCAAGAGGCCTACTTGCTGTAATATCTTTCCTATGCAAACATGATTCGCTTTCTTTTATAAAAATTTTATTTTATTTTTTAATGAATCACCGTGAGCTACAGCTACAGATTTGCAAATTTTTGTGCTTACATTTCAGACATACAATGTTCGAGTTCACATCCCTCCAACAGTGCCCATTCTCCACCACCAATGATCCCAGTATCCCTCCCACCTCTCCCATCCCATCCTCCACCCACCCCGCCTCTGTGGCAGGGCATTCCCTTTTGCTCTCTCTCTCCTTTTGGATGTTGTGGTTTTCAATAGAGGTATTGAGTGGCCATCATGTTCGGTCTATAGTCTACTTTCAGCTCACCTCTCCCATCCCTAGTGGGCCCTCCAAGCACCCTTTACCTGGTGATCCCTTCTCTGTCTGAGCTGCCTTTTCCAGCAGCATATGAGGCTGGTGTCCAAGCCGTGGAGCAGTACTCCTGGTACACATCTCTACTATTCTTGGGTGTAAGTCTCGCATTCTGTTACTTTATATTCCACAAATGAGTGCAATCTTTCTATGTATGTACCTCTCTTTCTGACTCATTTCACTTAACATGATACTCTCCATGTTTATCCACTTACATGCAATTTTTTTTACTTCATTCTTTCTAACAGCTGCATAGTATTCCATTGTGTAGCTGTACCAAAGTTTCTTTAACCAGTCATCTGCTCTTGGGCACTCAAGTTTTTTTCCAGATTCAAGCTATTGTAAACAGTGCTGCAATGAACATTCAAGTGCAGATGTCATTTCTACTGTACGTTTTTGCATCTCCAGGATATATTCCCAGAAGTGGTATTGCTGGGTCAAATGGGAGCTCAATTTCTAATTTTTTGAGAAGTGTCCATATGGCTTTCCAAAGGGGTTGAACCAGTCAGCATTCCCACCAACAGTGAAGGAGGGTCCCTTTCTTCCCAACAGTGAAGTGAGGGTCCTTGCCAACACTGGTTGCTTTTGTTCTTTTGGATGTGGGCCAGTCTCTGTGGTGTGAGATGATATCTTATTGTTTTGTTGTGTTGTTTTGATCTGCATCTCTCTGACGATTATGATGAATAGCAATTTTTCATGTGCCTTTTGGCCATTCGGATTTCTTCTTTGAGAAAGTTTCTTTTCGTTCTGTCACCCCATTTTCTGATGGGGTTGGATGTTTTCTTCTTGTAGAGTTCAACCAGTGCCTTCTATATCCTTGATATCAGCCCCTTATCAGATGGGTATTGGGTGAATATCCTTTTCCATTCTGTATATTGTTTTTGTATTCTGGTCACGATATCTTTTTAGGTGCAGAAGCTTCTTAGTTTAAGATAGTCCCATTTTCTTTCTCTCTGTTTCCACTTGTTTGGTCAGTGGTGTATCGTCTTTGAAGATACCTTTAGCTTCAATGTCATGGAGGGTTTTGCCGATCCTGTCTTCAATGTACCTTATGGATTCTGGTCTGATGTTGAGGTCTTTAATCCATTTTGATCTGAGTTTTGTGCATGGTGTTATGTAGAGGTCTGAGCCCATGTTTTTTTTTTTTTATGTAGCTGTCCAGTTTTGCCCAGCACCATTTATTTAAGAGGCTTTCCTTGCTCCACTTCACATTTCTTGCTCCCTTAACAAAGATTTTCTTTCTGCCAAAAAATCAATTGAGACCATTCTGAATTCTCCACTTATCACTGTATCACTGTCATCCTGTTGTTCTTCAATTTGCTCGAGCAGACACCAGCAACATCTCCATTTGTCCCTGTCACGTGCTAGTGTAGCCCAATGGCATATTAGGGCCTCTTTCAGGATCAGGGAAACGAGAAGCATCGTTGTTACTGTCTTTGGCATATCGAGTATGCCACGAGTAGCTTGCCAGTCTCTTCCGTGTGGGCGAGATACTCTCGGTAGCTTGCTGGGCTCTCCAAGAGGGACAGAGGCTTTTGGGGTGGCCTCCAATCACCTTTACAGTTGTTCCTAGTTTACTAAATGCAAGCTTTTGGTCAACTGGCATGTTGTAATGATCTGAACACTGACACACAACTGCTTGCAACTCTGGGCAACACCGAGAAAATCTGCGTCCTCAGGTTGATCTCCTTGAGGTTGATGAAGTGCACCCGGAGGTTGTTGAGCAGCTGGCAGAGTAGGACCCTACTGCAGAGGGTCTGTGCCAGGTGGAACACCTGCGCTGAGTCCCAGGTCACCCGGTTGTTGGCTGACAGAACCCCACAGTGGATGAACCACTGTGTCCACTGCCGCCATGGCTCTATGTCCAACAGTGCTGTGACTTTGCCCGGCCAGGGCAGGTGGCAACGCTACGGCCACTGCCACAATTTCTGTGTGCCCTGCCGATGCCATTCTGTCCAAATCTTGCAAAGCAGACAGCGATGTCAGGAATCATGTGTAGAGTTCCAGCAAGGATCACAATTTGAGTTCCATGCCTAGGGTGCTGAGCTGCATGTTGTCTTAGGTGACATGGTGAGCTGAGTTCGGAAGAGGGTGAGGGGCACGGGTGGCATTGGTGCCATCTTCACCTCACTTATATATTACCCATTAACCATCATTATTCCCATAAGTATGGCTGCCACTTCCTGTTCTGAAAGAGTGTGCTAGAGACCAAAACCTCATAGAACTGTGTTTATTGGTTATGGAGAGGCAGATGAATCAATGAACTTGAGTTTTGTGGAACCAATACAATTAGGATAAAATCTAAGGACAGGAAGATGTTTTCACAACTCAAATGAGTGCAGGAACACATTTATTATAGTCTTCCAACAAGAAAATACCATGATATGTAATAGAATTGTAGTTAATCAGTATCACTGTCACACTGTCACTGTCACTGTCATCCTGTTGTTCATCAATTTGCTCGAGCAGGCACCAGTAACATCTCCATTGTGAGACTTGTTGTTACTGTTTTTGGCATATGGAATATGCCACGGGTAGCTTGCCAGGCTCTGCCATGTGGGCGAGAAACTCTCAGTAGCTTGCCGCGCTCTCCAAGAGAGGTGGAGGCATCGAACCCGGACCAGTAGTATGCAAGGCAAACACCCTACCCGCTGTGCTATCACTCCAGCCCGAGAGTAGTAAGTATAAATGCCCTTGGCAATGAGAAGAGTTTCTAGAGCATTTTCTTCAATTTTTACCACAAAGTAGAACTATTTGCTTCTGTGCCCTGATAATATCCCTCAATCCACCAGGAATGCCCTGGCTAGTTAGAGCAAAATGTATTAATTCAGTAAATTACTAAATGCCCACCATATGGAAGGCACCAAGCTAGGAAGTACGGTAGCATACAAGACAGGGCATCTGTCTCACATACCTGGTATTCTACCCAGGGAAATCCAACACAAAACAACTCTTTACATAATTATTTCTATCCAGGCACAGAATGTCTAAAAATCATGTGCTAGAGAATCTGACCCACCATAAATAAACTTATGGACCAATGCATAATGATACTCATTCATTGATTGACAACATTCCTTAGAACTAGGGAATTAAAAAAAAGGTCTGAATCCTTAAATTTTCAAATCCCTCAAAAGAACAAAAAGATTCTTGTCTCATGGGTTTTAGACAGCAAAAGTTTTATTATATATTTTTCATAAATGAATTATAAATATTCTTCTATGTCTCATACAACTTGATGTCCTGGGATACAGAGAGGGATAAAAGATGGGGTCTCTATTACCATGTGATCCAAATATGGAAATAAATGAGGAGAAAAAGGTTAGCTCTGGTGGGGGAAGTGAAGGAAAGGATTCCTATAATGGAGCCACTGGTTGCTCTGGACACATGGTCAATAAGAATATGAAGTTTGCCTTCCTGAACATGGCAGGGAAGTTAAGGGGAAAATGTTGATAGACTAGAGCAGATGAGCACAAATTTAGTGACAGGAAATTGAAAAGGTCACATATTTTTGCATGATTTATTCATAGGGAAAACCAAGAATGAACCAGGAAAGTCTGTGGGGTTCTACCAAAGCCATTGCTGACAGAAAAAGGAAATTGAGGATTGAAATGGGTTAGAAAATATGGTCAAACTTCTGACAAGAGATGAAGGCCCACAACCAGCAAAGAGGGTCCTGTTGCCTGTCTAGCCTTGGGAAGCTTGTCCTAGAGTGTCAGTGGAGGGGCTGCTCTGTGACCTTTCTAAAATGTGTTTCTCTTTAGTCCCAAATTACTTGGAAGCTTTTTGTCTTGTTTGGATTCTTAACAAAAAATAGAAAGATGATCTCCATGGCAAAATGGTGCATGTGTTTTTGAAAACGCTGCAGTGAGCCGTCAAGATGATTTAGAAGATTCAGAAGAGGCCTGATAAATTCCTCATAGCAAATATCAAGGGAGAGGTACCTTTGAATCTCCAGCCTTGTGTTACTGATGCTATGAATGGTAAGCTTCCAGAGAAACTTTTGGAGTATCTAATATTTCTGAGAAAAGCATTCTGGTTCCCATTTTACAGCAACACAGAGGCAGCCTTAGCAACTAATGGATTTTACATCTGGAAAGGGAGAAAAGAGTAAAATATTTGGCCAATGACTAAAATATTTCCACATCATCTAGCCTTTGAAAGATCACCTATGAGACACTTCAGTTTTAGAACTGTAGAAGTTAAATAAAGTAAGTAATTAATTCAAACTCAAACTTCTCTGGGAATACTTTTCAATATTCTGCTAGTATAGATTACATTGGGGAAAAGGTGAAGTTGAATCAGGTGGCTCAGCCACATAGTCTTGCCTCTGAATCTGCTTTTGGAAAGAAAGGGAATTAATTTAATTTTAGGAAGGCCTCCCAGGGCTCCAGGAGGAGTAGAGCAGAAGAGACAATTTTTTTTCTCTTATGAAGGATTTTAATTCATTTTTTCTTCTAAGAATCTAAAGTCACCCTGGAATACCTCCTGAAGCCATCTTCTTTAACCAATCTTTTAGTTTTACCTCAGCCCTACTTTGTTTCTGAGTGCCTAAGGAATGAAGACCACAGCAGAATAAGTATGGAGCACAATCTCAGTATCTGTTTTGCAAATCATAATGCCCCAAAGTAGAGAGAGAATATGGGGGAAATTGTCTGCCATAGAGGGACAGGGAGGGGTAGGATGGAGGGGGGATACTGGGGACATTGGTGGTGGAAAATGTGCACTGGTGAAGGGATGGGTGTTCGATCATTGTATGACTAAAACTCAAACATGAAAGCTTTGTAAGTATATCTCACAGTGATTCAATTAAAAAAAGTATGGAGCACAACTGACGTATATTGATGACTACTTATTGATAAAGATGGCTGTAGGAGTCAGAAAGAAAACTGCATGGAAACAAATTCTTTTTTGCTAACCATTTCCTTTAATGTGCTGAACCAACACATAGTCAATGTGGTTTGCTGCTCTGTGCGGACATTCTTGCTTAGAATATTATCACCTGTCCCATTAACAATTTTGACTACCAGACACAAGGGCTTGAGTGTTTTGCTGCCTGGGTAGCTACCCTAATGCCTGCCTGAAGGATATTTTTATTAGCAATGTCCCTTTGGAAGTTCTTCTTAGAGTGCTACAAGCTTTGGCTTGTATCTGCTCAACCAGTTAAAATTGCTGATAACTTTGAACCAGATTCAGCCTGGTTTTGGCCTGAATTTCAGCCTGAATTTAAGTAGGCTAAAATTCCAGTTTCAGGTACATGCAACCCAGTTGTACACGCTGTCAGTAGTCTGACCAGGGTAGTGGAAGCCAGAGCTTTTCAGCCAGAATTTTAGTAGTTAATTTCAGTCTTAAAGGTTATTATAACCCTGTTATACCAGAGCTATGTTTCTGTGACTACTTCATCCAGGGTTTATCTAGTTGCATGTAGTTAAAACAGTTTTTTTTAGGGGCCACAGATAATTACATCAGATAAGGGACTTGCCAGTTACATGGCCAACCTAGGAACCCCTTATCGTTCCCTGAGCCCTGCCAGGAGTGATCTTTGATTGCAAAGTCAGGAGTAAGCCCTGAGCACAGCCATTGTGGCTCCTCCACCCACACCCCCCTCAAAAAACAAAACAAAACAAAAAGAGAAACAAAATGAACTCTTTTAGTTCCGTTGCATTTTGCCCTGCACTTTTCTTTAGTTTTCCTTTGTCTTTCTTCCGTTCTTTTGTGTTTGCTGCAGGTGTCTCAGGGACTTTTATAATGATTGTGAATGCTTTCTATGTGTCAGGTCACATTCTAAAGCTTTAGATGTGCAATGTTATTAAACGCATTGAACTTGACCCTATTTTCCTTCCCATTTAGCTAATGAGGAAAGTGTGGCTTGGTGAACATAAATACCTTATTGGTCATCTTTTGCTAAGGAAATAAACAAATAACTTCTCTATCTTGGGGCTAAAACAGGAGCTTGGCAAAAATATTTCATAAAGTTCTGAAGAGTAAATATTTTAAGGTTTGGGAGTCAAAGGAATTTTGACATAACAATTCAAGTCTGTACATATAACACACAGGTAGAATATGAATAGATAAACATGGCATTTTTCAGTAAAGCATTATTGATGGACACGGAAATTTGCTTTTTGTATAATTTTCAACTGTCATTGCACTCTTTTGATGTGTTTGCAGTATTGAAAAATATAAAAATACAGTCTTAGCACTTATGGCTACATCAAAACAGGCAACCAGGGGCTGGAGCGATAGCACAGCAGATAGGGCGTTTGCCTTGCACGAGGCCGACCCGGGTTCGAATCCCAGCATCCCCTATGGTCCCCTGAGCACTGCCAGGAGTAATTCCTGAGTGCAGAGCCAGGAGTAACCCTTGTGCACTGCCGGGTGTGACCGAAAAAGCAAAAAACATATAATAAAATTTAAAAAAAAAACAACAGGCAACCAGCCATATTTGGCTATGGACTTAGGTTGTGGATCTTCGCTTTTAACACCCATGTTTTACTTGTTCATGTTATGTGAAGACTACAGTCCAGCTGTTACACTTTTGGGTTCGAGCCAGCTTAATGGTACTTAGCTCCCCAATTCTGGAGCCCAGGCTGGATGAGTAGCCATTATGTGGGTGTATGTTGTTCTCACATGACAGGAGTAAGAGGGGCAAAACCAAATTACACAAGCCCTTTTAAGTGTCCTAGTGCTTATACAGGTCATGTGTGTATACTCAACGTTCTGTTTGTCAGAGCAGGTTACATGACTAAATTTAAAGTCAATGGGTGAGGAAAGCACACTCTGCCTTTAGGAATACTTTGTTTAGGATAGAAATGAACTTTGACCATTTTACTTAAGATCATAATTATGGGATTTGAGGCCCAGTGTTTTTTACTCCAAAGCTTGTAGTCTTAACCACTATGCTCTTCTAGAAGAACTTTGCTCTGTCCTTCCACTTATGACAGTGCTTTTTCCTACTGTTCAGCTTCTTGCTCTCCCTTACAAGCACTACTTCTCTCCTGAATTGCCTTGACCATGGAATTTGGCTTTACCAGACTGTAAAAAATTTCTTTTAACTCTTGCTCTCCTCCTGCCCCCAAATTGGGCCTCACTGCACTTCTCAGAGTATGAAGGCATCCATCTAAGCTGCCTGATCATACAGATCACTCTTCTTTCTGACTCTGGTCAACTATGTAGGAGGTGGTATATCTCCCTCAGGAAGCCAGTTGTTTCATACGCAGAGAATGGGCTTCCTGGAAGAGGACACAGGAATAGACCCCAATTGCCCCCTCAACGACCTCCAGCCATCACTCCCCTTCCAGGAAACAATAACGGACATTTGTCTCAGGCTTTATAGTTTACAAAGTCCCTTCCCTTCATCACTGCATTTGATCCTTATAACCCTACTGAGATAAAGACATGATTATTACCATCTTACAGGTAAATAAATTGAGTTTGAGAGAAAATGAAGGTTTCTGCAAGATTCTAATGTCATTCAGTTTTGTATTTAGTTATTTCTTGGTGGGTTCAGGACTCAAACCCAGGGCTCTTTCTACTCACCCAGAAACACACCCTGTCTTTGATGTTTCCTAGCTTCCTCCCTTTAAAGCATTCCTATTACTGCTCCAAGGCAGGATTCGAGTACTTCCTCCCCAGGGATTTCCAGAACCTCAAAAGAATTGGCAGAGGTGAGATTTAACTCTTTACTGCTCACTTTGTGAAGATTGTATCAGTTTTTTTTTTATTGTATCAGTTTTGACTCAGATCACAGTCACTTGAAGGTGGGAAGTTGTGAGTGGTAATACACTGGAGTCTTAGACCACCTAATTCCTCAAGTCATTTCATCCTTGATAATACGTTAATTTAATTACATCTCTGATGTGAACACCCCTTTCACTTTCCCCAGGCAGAGAAATGGGTCTTCACTTCTGTACCCTTCCTTAGTCACCTTGTTCCCTACTTTCCTTGACTCTGTAGGTTTATGTGTTCTTGTGTCTCTCTTACTACGTCATGAACTTGCTGTGAGCACATAATATTTGCTTCAGCTTTGTCATCCCTACCACTGGATTTCAATTAATATGATTGCCTACTTGTCTATACTCCATGAGAACAAACACCCCACATATCCTCTTTATTGTTGTATCCCCACACATATTCTCATTGTGGTACCTAGCACCTGGTAAGTACACAATAAATGAACAAAGAATATTAAGATGTGCTTGTTTTCTACTTAGGCATATTCTCCTAAGGGATCAGTTAAAGTCATTTTGTGTGGTTGTAGTTAAACACGACAAAAATTGTCTTCTGTTCCAGTATGTTTAGAAATACTAACCAAGACAACTAACCAATTCAAAAGGTATTGGTAAGGTGGCACCATCATTACCTGGGGTTGTTGTTGATCTTGAGGATTTGGGTAAAAATTTAATGCTCCAAGGCTCTTTTTCAAGTCACAACCAAGTATGTTTCTTCTCATATATTATAAACTTCTTCCAGGATGGCAAGATAATCAGTTAATAAATGCTGAATGAAGAATAGAGGGAAAATAATGCCAGTCCATTTCCTTTTGTTTCCTAACTCAGATTCCAATCATCTGAGTAGTGCACTGTTTAAAACCTCAAAAATTCAAAACATAGCATTGAAAAGGTGAAAGAAAAAAGCCCCTTTATTCAGCCTGCTTCTCTGTGTTCTCATTCCACAAGCACTTGAGATCTGAAGCAAAACTCTTCATCACTGAGATTCATTTACTCTGATTTGCAGCTCTCTTGAACAATGGAAAACCATTTGTGTGTGCATGTAAGTCCATTGTTTTTTATCTGTATATGAACTCAGTTAAAATTATTAGGAAACGCTTTTAGCCTGCTGAGTGTAATCTTTCCAAGCTCATGTTTGTCAGAAGTTACCAGAAGTTTTGTGTCTTCTAGTAGACCCTAGTGTAATTCAATATGTGACGAACAAAGTCGTGTTGCTCAGGCATGGTTAAAATTAGGAGAGAGCAGCTTTTATCCAATACGGTCAGAAATGCATCTTACAGATGGAAGCTATGATGGACTGCCACTTTAAATAAGCAGCCCCTATATTGTGCAAAAAACACCCATATCCACTCCCTCAAACCTCAATGTATTCCATTCCCTCTGTATTTTGTCATCATTGGTAGACAGAGAAATTCTAGCCAAGATGCATGACTTAGCAGATGTTTGCAAAAGGTTCCATTCTTCTGGCCATCAGCACATGTGGAGCTGTCAGGAGCCCTGTAAAGATTTTACAAGTCATATAAGTCATAGTTTATTGAGCCTGGGATGGAATTTAATATATCATCATGGTTCTGGAAGTTCCCTCCTTTTTGTCTGGTATATTCTATAGCTATATTTATCCTTAAACCAAAAATATTGGATATAAAAATGTACAGGCAATGCTCCCTCTTGTTGCCCCTGTGTCACCACTTCTAGTCCTGACTCCTTGTGAATTTCATGAGGACATTGCTTTCACTTTCTTCTTGGGACTGCTGTGATCACCACACTTTAGCTAGTTTTTGCTTTATTTTGTTTTCATTTGAATACAATGTTTCCCAATAGACTGACGTGATAGCACAGCAGGTAGGGCGTTTGCCTTGCACGCAGCAGACCTGGGTTCGATTTCTCTGTCCTTCCAAGAGAGCCCAGCAAGCGAGTATCCCGCCCGCTATGCAGAGCCTAGCAAGCTACCTGTGGTGTATTATATATGCAAAAAAAAAACAGTAACAACAAGTCTCACAATGGAGATGTTATTGGCGCCCGCTTGAGCAAATCGATGAACAATGGGAAGATGGTGCTACAGTGCTACAATGTTTTCCAAAGTTTCCTAATGATCCTAAACTAACATAATCTAATAATCCATTCTATCAATATTATCATTTGCTATATGATGTTTCCCAAGAGAGTTGAGATAGCTGAGATCTTATGGGAATAACTAAAACTACAAGTAAAAAGTGACATGCAAATTTCTATGAAAAACATAGGAGTTGAAGAAAGTACAGCAGATAATGTCTTGCCCACAAATGACTCAGGTTCTATCCTGCACTAGGTATGATTTCCCATCAATATCAGGAAAAATTCCTGAGCACAGTAAGGTATGGTCTCACCATCTTCACCCAATCTAATATTTCAGGTGTATACGTTGTCTGGCCAGATCAATACACTTCTATGTTGAATATGTTCTGCCAAATTTGAGGATAATATGATTAAACAACCGTATTAGTTTGAAGCACCACTAAGAATCTATAACTGACAGTTCTCTTAACGACTTTATGATATTGATGTCTTTTTAAAGTCCATTTTATATATGGACATCATGAGATCAAGAGAAATGAAATGTCAGACCTCAGATGATATGTATTTTTGTCCAACTACGTCAAAATTGGTTTTTCACTACACCCATTTGTGCAAGGGGAGGAGTCATATGGTTTGGCATACTTTTGGAAAAAGTGAAGGCCCTAGATTTAGATAGGTGTGGGTTCAAACTCTATCAGGCAGGAATATTTTTCATATCCTTTCCTTTTTACCAATAACCATATATTTCTCAAACTTTTCCTGATCCTTCCTTTTATTGCTGCCCTCTACAGCTAGAAATATTACTATTCTTTGGAATCTCTGAACCACTTTTGTAATTGTTTTGATTACAGATTTCCATATTGAAGAATGGTTTTCAAACCTTGGTTATAGATATTCACAAGTATAAAATTATATCCAGACAATTCCTACCAGTTCTAAGGAGAGAAGAAGAAGAATGTGAATAAGAATAAACTTGTTCATAAAAATAAGTGGTGCTCCTCACTGAACACCTTATATGTACCAAATTCTGTGCCCAGCGTTTTTTACAAACAATATCTTTCCAATTGTCTCCTGCCAAAAGATGTGTGAGGTAAATATTACAAATCATACTGAAGGTGAGGCAACTGAAAGCAAGGAAAGTTAAATGATTTACTCCATTTATTCTACTATCTAAAATGAAGAGCTGGGATTTAAGGAAGCCTGATTGCTAATCTCAGTTTTGCTGCTATACTGGCACTGCTTCTCTTGAGAATACCAGATGGAAAGTTAATGGAATGCCATTATTCAGGTACATTAGAAATCCTAAGTGACTTTAGAGGAGGGAGAAAGTTTTTTTATTGACCTTTTTTGCACTGATCTACATTCTTCCTCCTTTACAGGGATGTTTTCAATTATTTTATCAAAAATATTAAATCACCTTGAAATAAACAGTTATAAAGTTGAGCATGATTGGATTATTGAGCTTCCATATGACCCAGCAATACCACTTCTGGGAATATACCCTGGGGGCCCAAAACAGTAGAAATGCCATCTTCACTTCTATATTTATTGTAGCCCTGTTCACTATTCACAATAGTCAGAATCTTGAAACAACCTAGTGCCCAAAAACAGATGACTGGATATAGAAACTATGGTACATCTACACAGTGGAATACTATATAACCAAGAAGAATGAAGTCATAAAATTTGTTTATAAGTGGATGAACATGAAGAGTATCATGTTTTAATCTATTTATCCTCAGTGTATGATCCTGTGTTAAGAGCATATATAGATGTTCAGTGGATGTGGGTGGAAATGAGTACAGTTTCAGGAATGGGTCATGTATGGGATTTACTCCACAGATATGACCTTGATGGACAGGTCTACTTGGCTGGCCTTTTACCTCCGACTTTAAGTGGGGATACCATCATATGGGCAAAGTAGGGAATTAATACAAAATAGGGAATTATTTTGCGTGTTGCTGTTTTATATTAGCTTAATTTGTATTCCTATCTCACTCTTTTTGTTCACACATATTTTATCAATAATACCATGCTTATGTAAGGTTTTGAGCAGGTACTTTTCATTCATAATAATTTTTAGGGTAAATATTGGATATTCTGTAATTATTTTAACTATTGGATACAGTGATAAGGCAATGCCATATAGATGAAACTAGGGCATCTTTATAGATAAGGGCAAGCTTTAGAATTATGTTGAACTGTGAACTCCAACTTTGTCATCAAGCAAACATAAATCTTTGGATAAATTATTTTATCTTCATGAGCCTTAGTTGCCTCATAACTAAAGTCTGAAAAAAATAATGCAGATAATCTTACATAAAGAAAATTCTCGATCAGTAATATTGATAGGAACAAAGACTGTCACCCTGTTGCTCATCAATATGCTCGAGCAGGCACCAGTAATATCTCCATTGTGAGACTTGTTACTGTTTTTGGCATATCGAAAACGCCACAATAGTCAGAATATTTAATTGAACAAAACAAACATTACATTCTTAATGTATTTCAAGGGCTTTTGATCAAGGATGAGAAAAAATGTACAAAAATAATTTGTCTATATCTATATCACAAATATACACATAAATTATATATATATGTGTAGATGTATAATTAAATATTACCTTTCTGGCTAGGCCTCATATGATGTTCACTGTCTTGTGACAGCTCCCCAAATTTCATGCTACTCACAGCACAGTTGGGAAACAGCAAAATGGATGGGGAAGATACATAGAAGCACACCAAACTCAATGAACTCCAACCAGTAAATCATCAAACCATGACTTTAGTAGCACATTGTGAGAATTCTCAATGAACTCAAAGAAATTATGGCACAGGTAGTCAGCAAAAAAGAAGAAAACATAAATTTATAGGAAAAGAAAATATAAGAAGAAAAAAGAATATAAGAATTATAAGAGGAAAATATTAGACAAAAATAAGAAAATATAAGAGTCAAGATGAGAAAACTCTACTACAATTAGAAATAAAGAGCATGGTAGGTGATATAAGAAACAGAATAGACACTCTGAACAGCAGAATCAGAGTAGCTAAGCAAAAGATTAAGTAAATTCAAGATGAGAAGGCTGAAACTGCTAGAAAACAACAGAAAGTGGAAAACAGTGTGAAAAGAAATCAGACACGTCTGGAATGAGTTCAAGAGGAATAGCATAAGAATAATTGGAGTCCCTGAAATCAGGAAGACAAATTTGTTGAAGAAACAATAGTTAAATCATCGATAAGAATTTTTCAGAGTTAGGTCAGAGTTCATTTTTTTTTGCAGGTAGCTATCCAGTTTTCCCAGCACCACTTGTTGAAGAGGCTTTTCTTATTCCACTTTTAAATTCTTGCTCCCTTGTCAAAGATTAAGTGGCCATATATTTGGGTGTCTGTGACAGAATATTCACCTCTGTTCTATTGGACTGCAGGTCTGTTTTTATCCCAATACCATGCTGTTTTAATTACTACTGCTCTGTAGTAGAGTTTGAAGTTGGGGAAGGTGACGCCAACCATTTTCTTTTTTCCAAGGATTGCTTTAGCTATCTGTGGGGGTTTATTGTTCCATATAAATTTCAGGAGTTTTGTCTATTTCTTTGAAAAATGCCATGGGTATCCTGATAGGGACTGCATTAAATTTGTATAGTGCTTTGGGTAGTATTGGCATTTTGATAATGTTAATTCTCCCTATTCATGAGCAGAGGATGTGTCTCCACTTCCTAGTGTCCTCCTTTATTTCTTGAATAAGTGTTTTGTAATTTTCCTTGTATAGGTCCTTTACCTCTTTGGTTACACTGATTCCAAGGTGCTTGATTTTCTGAGGTATTATTGTGAATGGGATTTTTTAAAATGCCTCTTTTTTCTATTTCATTATTTGTATATAAGAAAGCCATGGACTTTTGGGTATGAATTTTGTAGCTTTACTTTAACTTTACTCTGAGCTCTGTCTAATGCCAGGCACAAAAGTCAGATCAAAGTGGATTAAAGACCTCAATATCAGACATGAATCTATAAGATTCATAGAATAAAATGTAGGAAGAACTCTCCATGACATTGAAGCTAAAAGCATCTTTAAGGACGAAACAGCACTGACCATGCAAGTGGAAGCAAACATAAACAAATGGGACTACATCAAACTAAGAAGCTTCTGCACTTCAAAAGAAACAGTGACCAAAATACAGAAAGAGCCCACAGAATGGGAAAGAATATTTACCCAATACCCATCTGATAAGGGATTAATATCCAGGATACACAAGACACTAGTAGAATTGTATAAGAATAAAACCTTCAACCCCATCAAAAAATGGAGAGAAGAAATGAACAGAAGTTTCCTCAAAAAAGAAATACAAATGTCCAAAAGGCACATGAAAAAATGCTTCACGCTTTTGGCCCTGCTGCGGATCGAGCATGATGGAAGATCCCAAAGAGCACCCTTGGACTCCAAGCAGCCCACTGACCTAATTCCAGCACGGGATCGGAGACCCCACGGCGGGCCGCAACAGTGAAAACCGGGAATTCCCCAATTCTTTTAACCTCTCTCTCTCAACCCCTTCCTCCCGAGCACAGCGCAGGGTCCACGGCTTTCTGAGCACAAAATGGAGACGTCGAGCCTCTCTGTAGGTTTCTCCATCTTATGAGCACCATAAAAGGGTAAAAGTTTGTAGTGATGTTATTTCTGGTTGTACTTTCCCTGGACTTTATACAGAAACCCAAAACCGCAGCAGCCGCGCGACTAATGTCATCTTAGCATCAGCAATATGTAATGGTTCCTTTTTAATGGGTCGGACTTTTGTGGGAGATCCTAACAAGAATAGTAAGTCTTTTGCTGAAATATTGAAGGCAATCAAAGTGGTAGCCATTTCTCTAGACTGAACTAAGCTATATCCCCAAGCCAGCTGAGAAGAAATATCCTTCTTTCTCGGGAAGAAACGCGGCATGGCGTCAACCATAGTGTGATGTCCATTAAGCAAACAGACCTGGTGCAGTGGGAATGGGATATAAGGGGAAAAATTATGTACATGGAACAGCGGGACGCTGGTGGAATCTCGAGCCAGAGCCGATACCAGCGCAATACCTTTGGTTCCAGAAACTGCTTGCAGACACTCTACTAGACTATCAACTAAGCCAGAGCCCCATGCCGGCTGATGACGGGAAATAACCATCCTTTTCGTTTTTTTTTCCCTTTGTCAGACAGCGTGGTGATTACTAAACAGGCGTGAACTCGGTGGCGCGGGGCAAGGGGGAAAAAGAAAATCTATGTAACAAACAGTGGAACTTAATATCTCTATATTCTTAGCAATGGAGAACTATCAAATGCTTCCTTGGCAATAGGACTGTCTTTTTCTTTTTGGGGGGAAACCCCAGCAACGGTAGTGAGTTGTGTGTTGAAACATGGAAAAATTGAGATAAAGCGTAAACGAAGTGAAACTTATCACTTACAAGGGTGGGGACTGGGGGGGTTGGTGATAGAAGATGGGCACTGGTGAAGGGAAGGGTGTTTGAGTATTGTATAACTGACATAATCCTGAGAACTATGTAACCCTCCACATGGTGATTCAATAAAATTAAAAAAAAATGCTTCACATCGCTGGTCATCAGGGAGATGCAAATCAAAACAACAATAGATATCATCTCACACCACAGAGACTGGCACACACTCAAAAGAACAAAAGCAAGCAGTGCTGGAGTGGATGTGGGGGAAAGGGATGTTCCTTCACTGTTGGTGGGAATGCCAACTGGTCCAGCCTTTCTGGAAAACAATATGGACAGTCCTTCAAAAACTAGAAATTGAGCTACCATATGACCCCACAGTACCACTTCTGGGAATATATCCCAAGGATGCAAAAAAGTACGGTAGAAATGACAAGTGCACCTATATATTCATTGCAGCACTGTAAACAATAGCCAAAATTTGGAAACAACCCGAGTGCCCTAAAACAGATGACTGGTTAAAGAAACTTTGGCACCTCAACACAGTGGAATACTATGCAGCTGTTAGGAGAGATGAAGTCATGAAATTTGCTTATAAATGGATATACATGGAGAGTATCCTGCTAAGTGAAATGAGTCAGAAAGAGAGGGACAGACATAGAGGGACTTCACTCATTTTTGGAGTATAAAATAACATCATATGAGGCTGACACCCAAGGACGGTAGATACAATGTCCAGGGGGATTGCCCCATAGCTGGAATACTGCTTCATGAGCGGAGGGGAAAAGGCAGATGGAATAGGAGGAACCAGTTGGTATGGGAGATGCATGCCGAAAGTAGATAATGGACCAAACATGATAACTTCTCAGTGTCTGTATTGCAAGCTATAATGCCCAAAAGTAGAGAGAGAGTATGGGGAATATTGTCTGCCTTAGAGGCAGGGAGAGGGTGGGAAAGGGGAGGTATACCTGGGATATTGGTGGTGGGGATTGTGCACTGGTGGAGGGATGGGTGTTTGATCATTGTGAGATTGTAACCCAAACATGAAAGCTTGTAACTATCTCACAGTGATTCAATAAAATTTTAAAAATTAAAAAAAGAAAAAATGCTCACAGATTTCTAACCCTTTGAATAAAAAAAAAGAATTTTTCAGAGTTGAGGAATGCAGGCAATGTGATCCAAGAGGACCAAATGGTCCCAAGGAAAACAGACTCAACTAGGAAAACTCCAAGGCACATTGTACTCAAAATGACATATTCCAAAGCCAGAGATAGAGTATTGAAAGCAGTGAAAATAAAAAAGAAACTTACATACCATGGAAAGCCCATCAAGCTCATGGTGGATCTATTACACCAGACTTTTCAAGCCAAAAGAGAATGGAGAGATACAGTACAAAAAATTAATGAAATAAACACATCACCAAGAATACTAGTTAGATTGTCATTTAGTTTTGATGGAATGATATAGGACGTCAGGGATAGATTAGGCACCTTAGTAAACCCCAGGATAGGAACCTTAGGTCATTCATAGCTTTGAAACCATTTTTACAAAAAGCATTAAAGACAAACTTTCCAACATATGGCATTGAGAATGGCACACATTCATAGTGCATATATGGCTGCCCTCTACTAGATTATGGAAGGCATGTTTACTGCCATCTTGTAAGGGACTTTCTACACTGTCAATGGATAGATCTCTCATTTATATTGAATGTTCTAGTATGTATCAGTCACATCCATAGATACTTTTAATAAAACCTATTATTCATTAATGTAGAGACTTAAACAATATCTGTAATATAATATTTTCTAATATAAAACCAATATTCTCCCTTTTGGATAAAACACTACACAATTATAGGCTATAATTTGGATAAAACACTACACAACTATTTACATTTTACCCTTTAGATTTTTAATTCCTCTCAATAACTTTGTAAATCACAGTTCTTTAATTGAATTTGAAAAATTAAAAAACTAATTCCCTTCACTCTCACTAAATTCTCCATTTGTAGGCTTTAACTGTTCCATATAAATTTCCAAAATACATTAGCATAGAATTAAAAAGAGTTTTATTCATAATGGAGAAGACATGATGATTACCACAATGAGGCCCCAATACAAAATAAAATTTAATGCAATATATTTTAGATCCAAGAGTTGAAAAATTATTGAATTTAAATGGGAATAGGCATTATATTATGTTTTATTAAATGATTTGATTTTTTTTATTTAAGTAGGTCAAAATCATATAGCCATCAATCAATCAGCACAAATGGATTTCTATTGATTTACTTCTGATAATTAAATTTGCCACTTTGTTGGAGCAAGCAATATGAGGTAAATTTGTTATGTACCTGCTAAGGGGGTAGACTTGGAGAGTGAGAGGAAACCTGGGGACATGGTCATACTGGTGGTGGGATTGGTGTTGGAACATGTAGGCCTGAAATGAACAATTTTGTAAACCATGGTGCTTTAATAAAAATAAAATTAAAAAAGAGAAAGAACAGAGCAATCGCATGCTAATGGGGGTAATGTTAGTAGGCTTTTAAGAGCTATTTTATGCAGGGTGATCAGGGAAGTCCTTTCTGAGGAGGTGAGAATTTCAGCTGAGATCTGAAGGTTGAGAAAGAACCACATGAAGAGAAAGGGAGGAGCATTGGGATGGGGAGGGTGAATAGCATATGCAAAATCTTAGAGACAGGAAGGAAAAATTGGCAAGGGGTTATTTTGGCTGGAGAGTGGGCTATGTAGAGGGTAAAAGAGGCTGAGGTGATAGAAAGTGACAGGAGTGGGGGATGGAGCAGGTTCAAAGGGTCAAGAAAGGTCTTTCAGGGGACTTGAATTAAGACCTGAGTGGAGACAAGGAATGAGGCTTGCAAAGACCAGGGGAAAAGAAAATTTAGACAGTAAGAATGGTCCCTGCAAAGACTACTTGACACAGCATGCCTGGTGTATTAGAGCGAAAACAAGGAGGTTGGCCTGACTGGAATGGAGTAGGGGGGTAAGGGGTTGGAAGGAGATGAAGTTGGAAAGCTGAAAAGAGCCAGATCGTACAGCATCTTGCAAATCACAGTGAAGGCAATGGATTTTATTCCTAGTAAAATGTGAAGAGGTTTTTTGTTTTGTTTTGTAACGGGAGTGAGGCAAGGAGGAAGAAGGTCTAAGAAACAGCGAATAATTTTATTTCTGTCTAATTGCAGACATGTCCAGTACAGTTAATTGGCTGCAAGTATACATTACCATACTATAAACTATTGTATGCTTAAACTATGTAGACTCTTAAACTGAGCAGGATTCTATTTGTGTCACGGCTCAAGGCTCTGGCTTTGGTTGTTAAGTGCTACTATAGTGATAACCTTCGTGTGCATGTGCTTATACATATGTCTGTGCCTGTATGAGTCTTTATGTCAAAGATATATAAGAGGAGTATATATTTGATGGTATTGATGACATGATAACACAAAACTGACTCTAGGGTTTGTCAGAAATTTAGCAATAGCAAAATGTTTCTGAATGTCAACCACCAAAAATTAATTCAAAATCAAATGAATAATAAATTCTAGATAATTCTGGCAGTGCTCACCCCTGATTTACATCTCAGGAGAAAAGGGGTTGTGAGTGGAAAATGTTTAGGAATCTCTGGGCCAGAGCAATGAATGGCAGCGGGAGAGCATTGTTTTTTTTTCCACCCCCCCCAACATTGTTGAGTTATTATGTGTTTGGGTTGTATGGGGGCAGCGTGTACTGGGACAGAATCTTGTATGTACCTTTATTTGAAGGGTTAAAACATACTTCTTTCCTCTTTGGGATTTCTGGGCCTTTATTTGAGGATACAACTATTTCCAGATGCTGATTGCATATAATCCCCTGGCTTCCTAGTGAAACAAACTAACTCTGCTGAAGTCAGTGTTTAAAATTTAATTCTATTATAATCTAGATTCATTCCGTTATTTTCTTACTGTATATATCATAGATAGGAAGATGGTCCAGTATCTGTTCTTCTCTGACTCATTTTGCTTAATGTGACACCCTATAGTTCCATCCAAGTTGAAGTAAACTGCAAGATTTCCTTTCCTAAAATGAGTCAAGCAGTATACCCTCTTTCTCCAGAAATCCCTCAAGTCATAATACTAATAATAGTTAAAACTTTACAGTATTAATATCTGCCAACATGCGAATTTTTCTTTATCCACATTATTTAAAGCTCACAACACTTTTGTAGATAGGTGATCCTCTCAAGAATATTATTATTATATAGATACTATTGTATTCAGTGAGGTTGAATCATTTACTTGAGGTTACACAGCTAGTAAATGGCATGGCTATTATTTTAACCCAGGTCTGTTCAATCCCTGAGAATTCTTACTATTGTATATTAACTCTAAAGGTTAGTTTATACATTTTCAATCATCAATTATATTGCAATATAACTGGCTTCATAAAGATACAGCTTTCGGTATTTCCCCTGATAAGAAAGATTTTAGAGAACAAACTGATATCAGGTAATGAAGGAAACGAACCTTGATTATGTGCCTGCTCATAACAAGGATCTATTTATTACATGTTTTTAACATAGACACCATAGTTTACATAGAGATATATTCCCCTTGGTTTAAAGCACAGAATTACCTTACAGAACAGATGCTCAATAAATGCTGAAGTAACTGTGTTTAGTTCCTAATGCCCAAGATATTAGGTGCTACTCTCCTTCCATACAGAGAAGGTTCCTTCAAATTTCTTTCTCATTTGTATAAGTGGCTGTGGTTGCTTCAGTGGGGTCAGAGTTTGGAAAGTACAACTGCTATGTCTTATGAGTGATATAGAAAGGTATAAGTGAATTCTATCAGCGACCTCCTCCCTTACATTCATTTAGTAATACATTTATTTCATGAAAATATGTGATAAATTTTCTGATAGACACAAGAGGCATAAAAAGCTTGATGATTTATACTTTGTCTCCTTGTTAGTTTGTATTTGGGCCACACCTGGCTGGAGAACTGTTGGCAGGGGCAGAGATCTAATCAGAATTGATTGCATGCAAGTCAAGTGCTTTACCTGTGTACTAACTTTCAGGCCCCAATTTATATTAGTTTTATCAGTACCTTAATATAGCTCCTATTTTGGTAGTGAGGAAGAACTGTATATGTTCTCTGAGAACTCACCAATAATTACAAAGATCTCTAAGGCTTTGCATAAATACTTAGGTCACGACTGACCAGTCTGGTATGGATCTGATCAGGGACTAATCAATACCATTTTCTTTTTTTTTTAAAAAAAGTGCAGAAGCTCCTTAATTTGATGTAGTCCCATTTGCTTATGTTTGTTTCCACTTGCATGGTCAGTGCTGTTTCGTCCTTAAAGATGCTTTTAGCTTCAATGTCATGAAGAGTTCTGCCTACATTTTCTTATATGAACCTTATGGATTTATGTCTGATATTGAGGTCTTTGATCCACTTTGATCTGACTTTTGTGCCTGGCATTAGACAGAGCTCAGAGTAAAGTTAAAGTAAAGCTACAAAATTCATACCCAAAAGTCCATGGCTTTCTTATATACAAATAATGAAATAGAAGAAAGAGACATTAAGAAAAATCCCATTCACAATAATACCTCAGAAAATCAAGCACCTTGGAATCAGTGTAACCAAAGAGGTAAAGGACCTATACAAGGAAAATTACAAAACACTTATTCAAGAAATAAAGGAGGACACTAGGAAGTGGAGACACATGCCCTGCTCTGAATAGGGAGAATTAACATTATCAAAATGGCAATACTACCCAAAGCACTATACAAATTTAATGCAGTCCCAATCAGGATACCCATGGCATTTTTCAAAGAAATAGACAAAACTCCTGAAATTTATATGGAACAATAAACCCCCACGGATAGCTAAAGCAATCCTTGGAAAAAAGAAAATGGTTGGCGTCACCTTCCCCAACTTCAAACTCTACTACAAAGCAGTAGTAATTAAAACAGCCATTTTCTTTTGACATTTAATAGAAGTGAGAGTAAATGAAGTGCATTATTGCATAATATTTACTCAAAGGCTTCAAAACTTTAAGCTTGATGTAACATTAAGAGTATGTGATCTCTCCAATTTTTTCCCCAAAATTTATTTTGTTAAAGCACTGTGAAACTATTCATAGTTGTGTTTTTGACATAAAATGTTCCATCATTGATCACCACCAGTGTCAACTGCCCTCCTCCATGTTACCTCTCCTACACTTTTTAACCCAGTGCAGCCCCAGACAGCCATCTTGACAGACATCTATTGTGTTTGGTTACCAAAGTTTGGGTCTTGTGATTTCAGTGTTGGTGACTCCGTGATTTGGATATTTAGCTCTATCATTCTTTTTCAGCACCAATATACTTGAGTCCCCTTGATCCCTGCCCCTGTTGCTTCTCATCTATCTCTTCTCCCTTTCCCTTTGCCTTGATTATTTCCTTCTCCTCCTTATTCTCTGGGGTCAAGGGTGATCCAGGCATTCCCCCTTTAAACCATTGCATTTCCTCAACGAATTACTCAAAATACCACTTATAAGTGATATCATCCTGTGTTTGTTCTTCTTCTTCTGGCTTGCTTCATTTAACATGATATCTTTCAGTTCCATTCATGTTGTAGCAAATTGTATTATTTCACCATTCCTTACAGCTATGTAGTAGTCTACTGTGAATATATAATACATTTTCTTGATTCACTGATCTATTGTTATACATCTAGGTGATTTCAAATCTTAGCTATTGTACTAAGTGTCAACGAATAATATAATAAGCATATTTCCTTTTGGATGAATGTTTTTGTCTCTTGGGGGTAGATACCCAAAAGTAAAATCCCCGGGTCATATAGTTGCTCAATATTAAGTTTACTGAGAAACCTCCATACTGTCTTTCACAGTGATTGAACCAAACAACTTTTCCTCCAGTAGTGGATGAGAGTTGCTTTTCACACATCCCTCCAAACACAAAGTATTCTTGACGAAAACAGCGTTGTATTGTAATAAGGATAGATTCTCTAGCCAGTGCATCAGAATAGAATATCCAAGGACAAATATTCACATATCTGTTCAACTAATATTTGACAAAGCGTGAAATGGAATAAAGACAGCCTTTCAACAAGTGGTGCTGGAGAAACTAGATAACCACGTGTAAAAAAACTAAAGCTGGATCTGTATCTCACACCTACATAAAAGTCAATTCAAAGTGGATCAAACACATTGAAATCAGACCAGAAAATATAAAATAAGTGGAGGGATATTTAGGCAGAATGCTCCAAGATCTGGACTTCAAAGGTGTCTTCAATAATGCAACGTCATTGGCAAAGACAATATTATAAAACAAATCCCCCCCGAAAACCAAATGGGACACATCAAATTAAAGAGTTTCTGCATGGCAAAAGAAACACAGTCTAAAAAATTAAAAGACAGAAACAAGAAAAAATATTTGCAGTCAACACATCAGATAAAGGATATCAAAGATATGTGAAGTACTCACAAAGATCAAGAAAAGAAATCCAAATGCCCATCAAAAAATAGGGAGAAGAAATGAATAGAGATTTTTCTGAGGAAGATCAACAGATGGTCAATGGTACTTGAAAAAAATACTATCACTGACTCATTATTGGGAAAATCAGAATCGAGACAACAACGGGATATGTTTTCATATCAGTTGGAATAACATTTATCAAAATTAGGATTTAAAACACATAGACTTGTTTAAAATTAGTATGAACCCAAACAATCCTATAGCTAGAATTATTCCATATATGGCAATTTTTTAGTTGTGCATTGATGGGAAGGGAATAAATATATATTAGCCTAATCTAAAACAAAGAGCAATTCAGTTTGATATATATTGAGAGATTTTCACATATAGGTAAAGATTAATAATAAATTAGATTCCTCCAACCATCAGTGTCTTATTGATCCCTTCTCCATTCCAGCTACCTTCTCCCCCAGCTCATGAGACAGGGATCCAACTATGGGGTAATATTCCTGGCCCTTGTGTCTACTGTCCTTGGGTGTCAGTCTCACATTATGTTATTTTATATCATTCGTCTAACAATATACAAAGGCGGAACACGCGGGATGGGGAGACGACATGTGTTGTTGTTCTGTTGTCCGTGGGTACTCAGGGCAGCTCTCTCCTGCATGTGCCATGTGCCGCTCATGTTCGGTGCTCTCGAGCCACTGTGTATGGACCGGATCGGGACAGCTCCTCCTTGTGCTCTGCTTCCGTGTTTGCCGCTGTGTTCTCTTCTGTCTGTCTCTCTGTCTCTGTCTCTGTAGTCTCTCCTTTGGTCTCTTTCGACCTCTCTCTGTCTCTGCTTCTGTGTCTTCTCTGTTCTTCTCCCATGTCCTCTCATGTGTCTCCTTCTCTGTATCTTCTGCCTTCTTCTGTCTCTCCCGTCTTCCCCCACAGTCTTAGTTTATATAGCAAATTACAGAG
This sequence comes from Sorex araneus, assembly GCF_027595985.1. Classification (NCBI taxonomy): domain Eukaryota; kingdom Metazoa; phylum Chordata; class Mammalia; order Eulipotyphla; family Soricidae; genus Sorex; species Sorex araneus. The sequence goes on along the minus strand of NC_073313.1, from coordinate 76,777,136 downwards.
GGTGGTGACACAAAGGTGGGTTGAACATTAACAAATCAACAAAGAAGGGTAAGACCATTTCTCGAGGAAATTAACAAAATCTCATCTAAGGAGATTATTAGGAAATCCGCTCAAGGGTGGGGTCCAAACAAGGGTGTGTCAGGGTGTGTCCCTTTCTTCCTTCCTCAGGTAGTAATCCGCTTAAATAGTTATAGTAAATTTACTACTGATATTTCTAGCAATGTCATTCTGTATGAGCACAGTAAGAGATATATCAGACTTAAAGTTTGGTTCTTCCTGAGGACATTCACTATATATTCCAGAGCACAGTCCTCAGGCCAGGTTAATCTTCTTAACCCCAGCAGGGTCCTAGTCTCGTTGTTACTTTGGATCATGACAGCATTTGTCTATGACCATGCTCTCAACTTATAGTTGATTATTGTGGTGCTTTGGCCTGGCCAAAGCCAGGGTAGCTCACAGCTTGCCCTGGGTCCATTCTGTCCCTCATCGGGACCCTACTTTTGGGGTACTAGGAACTAAGGGCAACTGAGTTGAGAAAGCAGATGCCTGGGAGTAAATATTATTGGCGTCAATCGGCTTCCAAGTTACAAAGCATAACATTAACTGTCTTCCTCTGTCCATACAGAAAGGACACTGCTTTAAGATAAACTAAGTTCCCTGAGGCAAGGCTAAAAGGGCAAATCTCATGTTATCCTACAATTTGGGATTGGATATATGTGCTGAAAGTAGATAAAGGACAAACTGATAACTTCTCAGTATCTGTATTGCAAATCAAAATGCCCAAAAGTAGAGAGTATGGGAGAAATTGTCTGCCATGGAGTCAGGGGGAGGGTGGGAAAGGGGTGTGTACTGGGGACATTGGTGGTGGAAAATGTACACTAGTGGAGGATGGGTGTTTGATCATTATATGATTGATTCAAACATGAAAGCTTGTAACTGTATCTCACGGTGATTCAGTAAAAACAAAATATATTAGAATAGATTTGTTTACCAAAGCGTTTATGCGTGTCCTGTGTGTTTGTGTCTGAATTTGTGGATTGTGATTGAATCCAGGGCCTCATACATGCAAGGCATATTGCTTTAACTCTGAGCCATATCTCTAGCCTTAAAGTATATCTTATCTAAAGAAATATGCAGTTACCAATTATAGAGCTGGATTTATTAAGCTTTGTGTTAATCACTTGTATGAATTATCTCATTTTATTTCCCAAAGACCTTATAAAGTATTTTCACTTCACACAGCAAGTGACAAAATCAGAATTCTGAAGTGAATCCTGGTCTTAGAAGAGCTTCTAATAAGGCTAGAGTCACCAACGCTGATGTTAAAAACCTGGGCAATCTCTAAAATGAAGTTCAGTAGAGTAAGTCTCAAATTCTTCTTTGCTGTTGTTTTTTGATCATCTGGGAGTACTTTGACCATTCCCAACTCTCTACTCTGGGGTTGTTCCCGGAAGTGCTCAGGAGACCATGTAGCATTGGGGATTGAGCTCGGGCCATCTGCTTACAAAGCACACACAGACTATTGAGCCATCTCTCTAGCCCATGTCTCAAATTCTTTTTTTCCTGTTTTTAGGGTCACACTCAGTGATGCTAAGGGCTTACTCCTGGATCTATGCTAAAAAATAACTCCTAGTGGTACTAATGATACTGGGGATTAAGCTGGGATGGGTCATGAGCAAGGCAAGTGACCTATTTACTATACTGTCTCTCTAGCCCCCATCTCAAATACTTTAACAGAGAAAGAATTGTGCTTCTTGAAGACTGCCTAATAGCCTTTAACATTCGCAGTCACTTAGTAGTTAAGTGATGTTTGTTAGGAAATTCTCTTGGCAGTGGCTTTTTGAGAAAGATGATCAAAAGCACATCAAGAATGCCAGTTAATGCCATCATTATTTACTTAGTATAAATTTACAATAACAGGAAAATATGTTCATAGAAATAAAATATCATCTAAAGAACTGAAAGAATTGAAAATGATTCCCATCTTTGTTGTTTGACCTTACCTTCCTTTAGAAAACAAACAAACCTGTTTATCATTTTGTCATAGGAAACAATGACCATGTTGATAAAAAAGACGGTAAGCTTAGGTAGGAATAATAAATAACTATCATCTTGGATGAAAAGCCTTTGTAAAAAGATTTTTTTAGTCCTTTAAATATTCTTTTGAAGAAAGGCATATGTCCTAAGGGTTAATTAAAGTATCAGACACTAAGGAACTCAATCTATGTCTATTTTATGCCAAATTGATATCATAATTGATAGGCAAGCTGTTGCAAAATTAGGTCAATTGCTTTTACCTTTTAGCTGTGGGCCCTTTGCTCCCACTAACTAAGCAGTTTCAGCTGTTCCTCAGATATATATTATACTTCCCTAACTTGCTGTCTTTGCTTACAATGCTCCATCTTCTTAGAATTTACTTTTACTCTATTGTCATGAACCTGATTCCCCAGCAATTCTACCAGTCTTGCTCGGGCGTCAGATGCTCTCCGATGCTCTCTGATCTCATAGAAACAATCTCTACTAGACATAAATACACATCTCTACTACCTTAACAATTTGATAGAATTTTTCTTTTATATTCATTTTTATTGCTCCTGTCCTTTAGGACTGGAGTGATAGCACAGCAGGTAGGGCATTTGCTTGCACGCAGCCAACCCGGGTTTGATTCCTCCATCCCTCTCAGAGATCCTAGCAAGGTACCCATAGTGTATTTAATATGCCAAAAACAGTAACAAGAAGTCTCACAATGGAGATGTTACTGGTGCCCACTGAAGCAAATAGATAAACAACGGGATGACAGTGCTGCAGTACTATTCATTTTTAATGTAAGGCTATTTGGCAATATTTATTGCTATTTTTTGTGCTTTTGGCGTTGGCAACACACCAGCAGTCTTGAGGACTTACTCTTAACTCCTGATCCTGTCTCAGGAATTACTCCTGGCAAGGCTCAGGGGAGCTTGGGGGTGCTGGGGATTGCCTGAGTCAGCTGTGTGTGAAGCATGTAACCTGTCCACTGTACTATATGTCTGGTCTTTGGTAATATTTTTTGTAATATAAGTTTATAAAAATATTTATTTACTCTGGATTTTCAAGTCTTTCAGTTATCACTCAAACCTGAGAAAATTGAAGAGAGCGTGAGGGACAAGAATAGAGGACATTCTACACAGCATTTTAGTAGCCAGTGGTCTATTCCAGGCATCACTGGGCTTTCTGTCCCTTGGAATTTTAAAGGCAACCAGCAAAAGGCCCATTTCATTGACCACACAGATATGGGGCTTGTGAAATTGGACTGTGGCACCTAATTTATTCCAGTTGCTGCTTTCTTCTCCTTTCATCCCCCCTCATTCTCAATTGGGCTCGTCTTTGTTTGTGTGTGAAAACTGCTGATTAATTAATTGTATTGACCATACAGCTCTTTTTTTCTTATGCAAAACTAAAGATTTTTTTCTTATGCCAAACTGAATGTAGTCAATACTTTTCTGCAGAGCAAGGGCTTTACTGAGCCAGAGGAGAAATCCTGCTGCTGGAAAATGGAAATAATGGTCTGAAGGTTGTTATATCCTCTCTTGACAGTGTCCCTTTTTTTCTGAATAGCCTGAGTATGTAAAGACCACCTATGTCCTTTTAGAATCCTTCATAGACCCCAGGTGCTAATGAATCTTTGTCATAAGCATCCAGCTGTTATTGTCACTTGACACAGGAATGGGCTAAAGAGGTAACTGGCTTCATCAGCTCAAGTCCATCAAACTGAATCAGATTGTTTTTCAAAAGCTTCTTTTGCTTTTCACCTTAAATTTAGGTGTCTTTTTTTCCTTTTGCATCACACCTAGTGATGCTGAGGGATTACTCCTGGCTCTGCCCCCAGGAATCACTCTTGACCTGGTGGTGCTCAGGGAACCATATGGAATGCCAGAGATCGAACTGGGTTCGCAGAGTGCAAGGCAAATGCCCTACCCACTGTACTATCACTCTTGTACCTTAAATTTAATTTTTAATGCATTTGTTTTATGTCTTATGTTAGTATATTGATTTACATGACCCAGAACACGTTTTCACACAGCTTGGGTGGTTCTCAAAACCAAACACAGAGGTTTGAAATAAAGTCACTTGAAAATTTTCATTTATATTTGAATGCTTGTCATGTACCAAATACTGTGTTTGCAGAGTGAGTGAAACAATACTTGTTCTCAAAGTGTTTATGGGAGACAGACTTTAACAAAAAGCTTTGATACAGTATGGTCAATAAGACAAACTCATGATCATTGTAGTATGGAGTCCAAAGTTGACACATTTTTTGGGCAGTGCCACACTTGGCAGTACTCAGGGCTTGCTCCTAGATCTTTGCTGAGGAGATCTTTGCTGAGCACTCCTGCTAGTGCTTGGGGACCCTATTTAGTTCTGGGGATTGAACCTGGGTGCAGTGCATGCAAGGTAAGCATCTTACTCACTGTACTTTATCTCAGGTCAAGTCTGGGGAGACTTGGAGCTTGATCAAGGAGAACGTTTAGTCTCAATGTTAGCCCTGGCCACAAAGTGTGATTTCAGACTGAAGTAAATACAAATTTGTGGTTTTTCAGGTTATTGCAAGTTCAAATCAGGTTGTGATTCAGGTTGTTGCAAATACAAATTTGTGACTTCAGGCTGAAGCTGTTTTGAAGGATAGTAATGTTCAGAATATGACAGTGAGAAATGAAGAAGCAAATGAATGTGAGTTTGGGACATGAGATGGGTTTTCCAACTCATCAATAATACCAGTAATAGGGCACGAGAATCTCAGTGAGTCAGGTGACAGGATGCTCCTGACTCAAGGGGAATTCCCAGGAGAAGAATATATCATTGTTCTACAGAGAAGTAAAAAACACTATCTTCAGGTGATGTGAAACTCATGGCACCATTCATCCAAGTTATGTTTGTTCCAGTAGTTCCAGGGACAATCATGGCCATCTAGGTGGTGTTTTGGGGAAAATAAGGTGCTATAAATTAAACCTAAAGCCACTGTATGCCAAGCATATGCTCTAATCCTTGAGAGTAACTCATTAGCACCTCTTTCTTATTTTATGGAAGTATCTACAGTGGTGTTCAGATGCTCTTTGCAAGGGTCACTACAGAAATACTCGGTCTAAATGTGTGGTAGTGGATATTTGCATGAAGCTGGAGCAATGATGTAGTAAAAGCAAGGAGAAAACAGAAGAAAACAGAATGGAGCTTGTACCCACCTGAACTCTATCTCCTCTATTCCAGAATTTTGACTCAGAGATCAAGCTGCTTTAGATGGTAATAACTTCAACTTGAGGGTGATTGTCTATGTGAAGAATCAGATATTTGTTGTAGTAGAAAATAAGGGTGCTCTGTGAAAAATACTCAGTGTACAGTACCACTGAATTATAGGTTGAATAAACATAGATAAAACAATAGAAATGGATCACTGTGAGGGGTTTCACTGTTAAACTAGCTTACCTTTATCATTTTATTTTGCTTTTTGGGTCACACCTGGCGATGCACAGGGGTTACTCCTGGCTCTGTACTCAGGAATCACCCCTGGTGGTGCTCAGGGGACCATATGGGATGCTGGGAATCAAATCCGGGTTGGCTGCGTGCAAAGCAAATGCCCTACCCACTGTGCTATTGCTCCAACCGTACCTTTATCATTTTTCAGTTTGAGATTCTGAGATCCAAAGAAATAATTTATCCACTTTAGGTTTCCTAGCTAGTTTTTGGTTTGCGGCCACGTCCTGTGGTCCTGCATGTTACTCAGGTACAGTGCTTGGGAGTTGCTCCTGGTGGTACTTGGGGACCACATGGTGCCAGACCTTAAACCTGGGTCGCCTGCATACATAGCACGAGCACTTCGGGCTGTCTCTCCACTACTCAATAACTAAGTAAAAAATTCAATCAACTATTTTGAAACATAGATCAATGTTTCTCAGAATTTGCTAGAAAGTCTCCAAAAGTAATTTGATAGCTGCTTAAGAGTACAGTTTCTAATATGATAAATCTGTGAAAGCATGCAAATGTAAAATTTCTTTTAAAATTGTATTTTAGTCACTGTGGTAGATGACACTGTTATTAGCTGCATTTCACAAAACAGTCTAACACCACACCCTCTATCAGAATGTCTGCTTCCCTTGACATTGTCCCAGCGTCCTGCCCACACCATGATACATTCCACAATAAGCTTCCTACTCACTTTCTGTTGTCATTAGACATTTATCATTCTCCTGCTATGTTTCTTTATAATCTTCATATCACTGTCATCACTGTCATCCTATTGATCATTGATTATCTAGACTGGGCACCAGTAACATCTCCATTCATCCCTCTCATGTGCTAGTGTAGCCCAATGGCATCTGCTCGCTCCAGGAACACGAAGAGCCTGAGATCTTAGCAGCCTCTCCTTACTCGTCCTTCCTGACGTTGCCGCACTGGGGGCTCTTTCAGGGTCAGGGGAATGAGGCCTGTTATTGTTACTGTTTTTGGCATACCAAATTAGTCATGGGTAGCTTGCCAGGTTCTGCTGTGTGGGCAGGATACTCTAGGTAGCTTGAGGTGCTCTTCAAGAGGAAAAACTGCATTGCTCTCTTCCAGGAGCATTGTTTTACAGTCTCTGGATCTCGGCCATTGATGAGATTACATGGTGCTGGGGGAAGTTTGTGGGTGTGACTGCTAAACTACTGGATTAACGGGGATCTGAACCACATACCTGGGTTCCTCTGTTGGTTCCCTCATGGGTGAGACTCATCCGAGTGTGCGGAGAGTGGCCTTGAGTATGGCTGTGGCTGGGTTCGGAAGGTTTTTGGCTGAAGGTTTTCAGCTGCCAGGGCTCTTCTAGGGGAGGGGAGGGAAACTGAGCCCACCCCCCTCTGAGAGGGCCTCGGTGAAGACAGTCTGGCGCGGGGGCAGGTGATTCTGCATCACAGAGACTATAAAGCAAAACTCCCGGAAGAGAGCGATGCAGAATCCTGCATATGTGAGAGGTAATTCTCTGTACATTCCTTTCCTTCTGACTAACTTCAATGAGCATTATATTATCCAGATCCATCTACTTATCAGTAAATTTCATTATTTCATCCCTTATTTAAGCTGAGTAGTGCTTCATTGAGTGTATGTACCATAGTTATTATGCTGTCATCTGTTTTGGACACTTGGTTTGTTTTCAGGTTTTGTTGATTGTGAAGAGTGCTGCAGTGAACATAGGAATGAAAATGCCTTTTCTAAATAGATTTTTTTTGCCCTTTGGAAGAATCCTAGAAGTGGAATTTCTGTATCATATTGAAGTTCAATTTCCACTTTTTTGTCTGATTTTGAGTCACACCTGGTAGTGCCCAGGGCTTACTCCTGGTTCTGTGCTCAGAAATCACTCTAGGCAGGCTTTGTGGCCACATATGGCATCAGGAATAGAAGCTTGGTTGTTCTCATACAAGGCAAACACCCTACCCACTGTACTCTAATCCCTTAATTAATTCTTAATTTTTGAGAACTGTCCATGTTGTTTTCCAAAAAGATGGATCAGTTGACATCCCCACCAGCAGTGAATGAGGGTAATTTCCCCCAACATGCACAGAACAAAATGTAATATTTTAATGTTAAAATTTTGTGTATGAAACTTTATAAAAAATATGTCAATAACACCCTAAAATTTACCACAGTAGCAAGTTATTTATTCCTAGATATTTATAGTCCATCTAATCTGCCAGTTCCTAGCACTAACCCAATAGTGTGTCTTTTGGCACTCTACTCAAACACAAAGACCACAAATGATTATCGCTCATTAAATTGAATAGTGACTTTTCAGTATTTATAGTATTCATAGTCTGAGTAATATTTGATGTTCACATTTATTCCTTCCATTTTAAATATATTATTTTTATGTATTTAAATTCCGCCTCAATTCCCTTGTCTTGTGTTATCGTTATTCATGATGACTAGAGTCATACACATTTGTGTATGGTGTGCTCCCCAGGAGTCATATGTGATTGTAGTAGTTTGCATGCATAGTCATTATACTCTTTGAAATAGTACATACACTTAAGTTATAGAGCTCATATAATGTAGGTGTAGTTCTAGCAAGGTGTTGCATAATTAATTGTGTTGCTTATACACTATTTGTGGCATACTAAAGATAGCTAAGGATGTCAGTGCTGCCAATGTTGCCTGTGCTTTGAGAAAGTGTGGTCAAACTTATGACATCTTAATTGCAAGGCAGGTACTCTGCCACTGAGCTATCTCCTGGTCCAATTTCTTCCTTCTTGCAGTTTACTATACCTTCTATGAAACTAATCTGCTAATTTTATTTGGTCGAGTTTTTCTGTCTCCTTTTCAGGTTTATCTTCCTCCATTTTATTAAGTCTAAGTTCATCAGAAAAGTGTTCTTGATACTCTTGTCATCTTACTGCACCTTATTATACTCTTAAATTATGAAATAACTAATTTTTTGTCTTCATCTTTACGCCATGGGTAGCTTGCCAGGCTCTGCCATGCGGGTAGGATACTCTCAGTAGCTTGCTGGGCTCTCTGAGAGGGACAGAGGAATCAAACCCAGGTCGGTCGCGTGCAAGGCAAACACCATACCCACTGTGCTATCACTCCAGTCCTGCTGATTAAATAAATTAATTAAATAAATTTATTCAAAATTGAAGTAGCATTGCTACACAGTAGTATAAATGTTTATGTTTTAGTGGTATGTTACGATACTATAGTGTTCACAGTCAAAGTGCCAATATCTCTGTATCACTTTCCAGTAGACCTTTTAAGCTGTCTCCTCACCTCAATTCTGTGGTCATAGTATAAGGCTTTGTTTACACAGGACATTGTCTATTTCTTTTATTTCTTTTTGAAAAATAGGGATTTCTTCAGCAGTGCTAGATGTTCTAGACGCCATTCTGTCTATACACAACTAGTAATAGTTTAATTTTTTCTTTGTCCAATATGAATCTCATTAAATATTTTCTTGCCTAATTCCTGTGGCTAGGACTTAAATACCAAGTTGAATAATAGTAGTGACAATAGATATCCTTACCTCATGTCCAATCTTAGAGAAAAATATGTCAATTTTCCACCATTGAGTAAAAATATGTCAATTTTCCACCATTGAGTATGATAACTATGGTTGGTTGTGCGGCCTTTACTGTGGGTAGTTTTCTTTTTGCTTTTGGGCCACACCCATCTATGCTCCGGGCTTAATCCTGGCATTGCACTCAAGAATTACTTCTGGTGGTGCTCAAGGTATCATATGGGATGCCAGGGATTAAACCCAGACCAGCCACATGCAAGGCAAATACCATATCCATTGTACTGTCACTCTGGCCCTGTGACCATTACTGTGTTAAGATATTCTCCTTCTGTCCCTTTTTATGGAATTTTAATCCTTTATGGACATTGAATATTGTCAAAAACTTTTTCTGGAGCTATTTATATGATCATATCATTTTTATATTTTCTTTTGTTGACATGAACTGCTACATTAATGAGTTTACTTTTGTTGATCCAACCTTAGAGTAAATCCAACTGGGGTAAAATTAACATTGTTGAACTTAGTTTAGGACTAGAGTGATATCACAGCAGTAGGGGTTTGCCTTGCATGCGGCTGATCCAGGTTCAATTTCTCTGTCCCTCTCGGAGAGCCCAGCAAGCTACTGGAAGTATCCCGCCCTCATTGCAGAGCCTGGCAAGCTACCCATGACATATTTGATATGCGAAACCCAGCAACAAGTCTCACAATGGAAACGTTACTGGTGCCCACTTGAGCAAATTGATGAACAGCGGGACGACGGTGCTATAGTGCTACATCTTTTAGTTTGGGGATTTGTGTTTGTTAGGGATATTTCCCTGTAGTTTTCTTGTGATATTTCTGTTTGCATTTATTATTATGTTTGTACTGACCTCATAGAAATTGTTTGAAAGAATTCCTGTTTCTTTGGTTTTTTAAAAAGAGCTTAATAAAGATATGTAATATATCTTCTTTGACATTTTAGTAGAATTAACTAGGCATATAGATCTGGGCTTTTGTTTTGGGGTAGAATTTTAACTACTCCTTCTTTTTTTCTACTTATAATTGGCCTGTTGAATTTTTCCATTCCCTCCTGATTCAATCTTGATTGGTTGTATAATTCAAAATATTTATCCATTACCCAACTTAGTGGCATAAAAATTGTTCATACTAAATTTTAATCAAGCAAATCTGTCTAAAATTAATCATTTTTCTAATCTTTACTTGAGTAACTATCAATTTTCTTGGCTAAAATTGTCATATTTATACTACTGATTGCAAGATTTATATGCCCAACCTATTTTCTTCTCTCTACATGGTTATCTGAAAAGCTCCTGAAATCTAATTTTACTGAGAAACTTATTTTCCATCCATGAGTACTTTTCTTCCAATGTTTGGTATCCACAATGATTGCCAACACTGATTACTCACTGTGCAAGTGGAAAACCTAATCATCCTCCAAACTTCCTTTTCACCCTAAACTTTCATATCAAATTCATCAGCACATCTTGTTGATTTTACCTCTAGGATTTCTCTCACGTTTAGGGACCAGAACAATAGTACAGTAGAGTAGTTATGGCATTTGCCTTGCACATGACTGATCTGGGTTCAATCCCTGCCATCCCATATGATCCCCTGAGTGCTGCCAGGAATAATTACTGAGCGCTGAACCAGAAGTAACCCAGGAATATAGCTAGTATGGTCCCCCAAACTAAAACAAACAAATAATCCTAACAATCAAATTCATTCGCTGATCTCCATCTTTAGCACCATATTTAGTTAAAATATTGTAATAGATTTCTCTTGAAAACAACTTTATTGAGATATAATTTACATGCCATATAATCTACCTTTTCCAACTACATGGTTGGGTGATTTTTAGAATAGTTATAGTATTTTACAGTCATCACCACTGTTTAATTTTAGAACTAGTTATCAACTCAAAGAAAACCCTATAACCCTTAGTAGTCACCCCTTATTCCTCCCTGTTCATCCCATCCCATGAACAGCCCTAAACAACTATTTATCTACATAGTTTCTGTGAATTTATTTATCTGGGGCATTTTATTTAAATGTTTTAAACATAAGTAGTCTTTCATAACCATCTTATTTTAACTTCATGTTTCTAGATTTATCTGAGTTTTGACCCAACCATCAAAGTGGAGCCATTCATTTTGGTTTTCATTTCCTTAATGAGGAATTATGTTGAACATATTTTCAGATATACATTGGTATATTGGTCATTGATGGATACTTTTTTGAGATGTTCATTTAATTCTTTATCCATTTAAACATAAGATTACCATTTTATTATTGAGTCATAATATTCTTTCAATATATTCTGAAAACAAAATTCTCAACAGAATATAGTTTACAAATATTTTCCTTCCATGCTGGCCATATTCTCACTTTATAGTATATGTAAAGCAGCAATGTTTATGATGTTGATGTCCAATTTACTTAATACTTTCTTTGAATGATGGTGCTTTTGGTTTCATACCTAAGAAAGGTTCACCTAGTTTCTGGTCATGAATATTTATTTGTATGTTTTCTTTGAAGCATTTTAATTCTTATGGATCTTTGGTAGCTTTTGCATAAATATTTTATGAATGATATTAATAGTGATTTGAATTTATTCTTGTTCAGTTGTGCCAGCACCATTTTTTGAGATAGTTTTTTCATGTTGAATTATCTTAGTAGCCTGGTAAAAATAAATTGACTAAAGTGTAAGAATCAATATACTCTCAAGTGTTTTCCTTGAATCACTCTAAGTTTTAAAATCTATTCTCCACATGTAAGTTATGAGTCATCTTTACTAAGATAATATCCAAGTCTATCCCTTTTACCTCATATTATGCTTAAAAGCGTTCAGTGAGTTCTCACTAAGATAAGGATTACAGATTCTTTAATTCTTTCTTCCTCTTACCCCTTTATTCTCTTCCTCCTTTCCACCCTCCCTTCATTCCGTCCTCCTTTCTTCCTCCATTTCTTTCCCTCCCTCTCTCCCTGCCTACCTCCCTTCCTTCCTTTCTTCCTTCTTTCTCAAAAATGTTTATACTATGCTTATAATTTTGCTGTACAAATTTATTGCCACCACACCACCACCAAGGTGCCCCAAACATCTACCATTATCTTAGTCCCATTTCTAAAGATAAAAATTCTTAAGCTATGGGCTAGAGAGATAGCTCAAAGAGTTTTGCATTCAGGAAATCTGGGTTATATAGAGATGTTACAAAACAAAAGAAAATAAACAAATTATATATATATATATGGTGCATTTAAATACTTTGTAAATCTTTGCGACAATTGTTACAATATTTTGTTTTTGTTTTTTTGGCTACACCAAGCAGAGTTGGAGGACCATAAGTGGTATTGGGATCAGCTGTGTACAAGTAAAGTGCTGTACCTCCCCCCTATATTATCACTCTGGCCCCTACAAAAAAGTTTGTTTTTGAATTACCGTGAGATAGAGCATTACAAAACTGTTCATGATTGTGTTTCGGTCATACGATGTTTCAATACCCATCCCTCCACCAGTGTGATTTCCCAGCACCAGTGTCTCCAGTTTCGGTCCCACCCCTTTCCAAAAAAAAATTTAATGGATGTCTGTAATGGAGAGACCTGGTCAGTTAAAACTTTATTTTTTTCTTCTTTTTTGGGGGGGAGGGCGTGAGCCTCCAAAGCGGTGCTCAAGGGTGGTGCTCAAGTGGCCCAGAAGCCACTCCTGTGATTTTTAGCCAACCCTGTGGGCAACTCAGTGCTAGATCTTAAGTACAAGGAGCTGTTTAGGCTCCGCAGTGCTCAGGGTCCCCAGGGTCATAACTATTGATAGTAATGGGCCATGTGCTTCTAGGAATTGAACTCTCTGCTACTTCCTTAGCCCAGTCTTTCTTTCTTGTTTGGGGGATATGCACAGCAATGCTCAGAAGTAAATCCTGGTGGTGCTCAGGGGACTATTTGTGGTACCAGGGATTAAACTAGGATCTCAGTCACTACGGCCGCATGCAAGGCAATTGCCTTAACCTCTGTGCTATCTTTCTCCTCCTGAGTGGCAAACTTTTCTTCTAGACTTACTGATTTTTTTTGGTTCATGGCCTCACCCAGTCCATCCCTGGAGCTTCTCAGGGCTTACTCATAGATCAGCGCTCAGGGGTGTGCTCCGGGTGTGTTCAGAAGACCATATAGGTTGCTGAGGATTGAACACAGTCAACTGTGTGCAAGGCAAGGGCCTTACCTGCTCCAGGCTCGTAGAAATATTTTAATGATTGCGTTAAGAGAGTGTTTGGAGGGTACTTCTGTTTCCTTGGAACTTATTGGTTTAATTTAGTACTAGGCTAGGTCTTCTTGCTATAATTACCAGATATCAGACAAAATTAAAGTTAGATGCCCATGTTAAACTTAAACTTAGAACATGGAGCTGGAGAGATAGTACAGCAGGTACTTGCCTTGCACATAAGTGAACAGGGTTCTATAGAGATGTTCTAAAAAAACAAAACAAAGCAAACAAATTATATATATATATGTATATATATGATGCACTTGAACATGTGAACAGGTTCCCATCATTAGCATCACATACAGTGACATGAGTACCACCAGGAGTAAACCTTGAGCATAGAGCCAGATGTACCTCAAAACAAAGCAATACAATTTTTACACACAGTTTATTTTGTATATACATGTATATATATTGTTTTGTATATATAAAATATGTATCATGAAAAGGAAGCAGATAAGATGGGGCATGTTCAGAAAAAACAGAGGCAAGGAGGACTGGTCAATGGTTGGAAGCTTAACACAAGTGTGTGTGGGCGAACAAAGGGCAGTTAGGACATAGAAGGGACCAGTATAACAATAATAGTTAGAAACGATCACTCTGGACAAGAACTGAGTGTTGAAAGTAGGGAAAGTAGGTAAGGGAATATACACTTAAATATCTATATTGCAAACCAATAGACTCAAAAGGAAAAAGAGAGAGACAGAGAGAGAGAAGAAAGTAAGAAAGTACCTCCACAAGGTGGGGGGGGGCAAGAGGGCAACTGGGTGGGGACATTGGTGGTGGGAAAGGTACACTGGTGAAGGGAAGGGTGTTAGAGCATTACATAACTGAAACGCAATCATGACCAACCTTATAACTGTGTATCTCACTTGATTCAATTAAAAAAAATTAAAAAGTTTCTTTAACCAGTCATCTGTTCTAGAGCACTTGGGTTGTTTCCAGATTTTGGCTATTGTGAACAGTCCTGCAATGGAAAAAAAAGTGAAAAAGAGAGAAAGGGCAGCAGAATGCAGTTTTACTATAAAGTAGAATATTTGACATAGGCCAGGAGATAGTTCAAAGACGGAACACATGCCTCACATGTACAGGGACTAGGTTCAATCCATGGCATCACATGGCCTCCTGAACACAGCCAGGTGTAGTTTCTATCACCACTGGAAATCCCTCAAAATAAAACAAAGCAATACTTAGTATTTAAGAATCACAGAAATTGGAAGTATGAGGGGGTTGGGAGGAGGCTGCCAGCTTTCACTTTGAGAAACACCAGAGTTCTCAACCTGGGCACAGGGGTACCAGGAATTATTCACACTTCGGCATCTCTGAAGAGAGTATTTGTGACATGGTGTAGTTGAGCTCCAGATGTGGCTGCAGTGGTGGGGTATGGGTGCGGCTATTAGGGCTTCAACAGAACAGGTCCTGGGCCCACCACCAGCTTCCAGAGAGCATCTCAGTTTTTAGTCATGGGGACCTGTCTATCCATGAATTTTAGCTGTCTGGCTTGCCTCTTATCAGAGATTAAATGGTGAATCGGTAGAGCAGGACCAATGGGTGAGTCAACATGGCGACGACTGTGGGAGGTGGGTGTGGCTGTAAAAGCTTCCAAAATATGACGGAAGTACTTCCTGAAGTATAGGGTAAGAACTTCCTGAAGTATGGGGGAATTATGGAGGATGCATGATTAAATCACCAAGGATATGTGAGCCAAGCAGCAAAAATTCATGGACACACAGTTCCCCAGTACTAAAAACTCTGGGGCACCCTGGGTAGGTAGGTGCCCAGAGAACTCACACTGCCAAAGGTGTGACAGCTGCATCCACACCTCACCGATGCAACCACATCAAGGGCTCAACGCCACTGTTTCACTAATGGCCCATACCTTAGATCCATGACACCTCCCAATTCCTCAGTACTGAAATTCCAGTAGTAGCACACCCAATTAGATAGGAAAGTAACATTAAAGTCAACTGAACTCAGCAAGCAAAAGCAATAACAAAGAAGGCTCAACTAGCTACAAGAAGCCTAGGGAATTCTTAGACAAGCACTTAACAACCCTGTGGTGAGATATAATAATTTCACATAAAAATCATTTTTATACCTATCATTTTTTAAATTTTCGGGGCACATATGGTGGTTCTCAGGGCTTACTCATGGCTCTGCACTCAGGAATTAGTCCTGGCAGTGCTCAGGGGATGCCAGGGATCGGGCCCCAGGTGGCAGCATTTAATGGAAGTGTACTATCTTTCTGGCCCCCTTATCAATTTTAACATTGGAGCTTTGTTATTTCAACTCCAGTATCCTATCAACATTTGTGTCTTCTGTCTACATTAAACATTTAAAAAATCAAGTCAACAAATGCCATCATTTTAGATTAAAAATATATAAAACCTCAGATAAAATTTCTAAGTTCAAAGAAAAAAAGTTGATCGTTTGTTAATTTACTAGTAAAATAATTATTAACATTTATTACCTTTTATTTTCTATTTGATGTTAATTAGCTAAAATAATGAATTAAATGGAATTTAAGAAATAAAAAAATCATCTTTGGAGTTAAATTAACCTTTTTAAGATATACACTTTCTAATAAGAAAATATTGGAAAACATTCTTATGGAAAAGTTTTTTTTTTCTTTTTGGGTCACATCCAGCAATGCACAGGGGTTACTCCTGGCTCTGCACTCAGGAATTACTCCTGGTGGTGCTCAGGGGATCATGTGTGTTGCTGGGAATCGAATCCGGGTAGGCCATCCGCAAGGCAAACACCCTACCCATTTTGCTATCACTCCAGCCCCTCTTATGGAAAATTTTGAATGATATTTCTGAGTAGAAAAAACTCCATACCCCTGGTTTAAATTTTACCACTTTTAGGCTTAATAAAGTAAAAATAAGAGTAGAAAAATATAATGACATTTTGGAACTTTTTGATCATGAAACTAAATTATGAGGTATTTGAAATAACCAGATAAAAAACTTTCTTTGCACTGTGGCCAAAGATTGAAGGAACCCAGGATACAGTATTCACTAAAGCAGTAGAACTGCTTGTTCTGTGGGGCTACATAACCTTCCTCCCTGTGGTCACCATGGGGACTCTTGAATGTAACTGCTCTGCTCTCCCTGGGCTGGCTATCCTGAAGTGAAGGAAGATGACAATGGAGCTGCTATAGAGGAAAGGAACCACAAAAAGATAACTTAAATAAAACCTTATTGACAAATTAAGTAAAATACACTAAATGTAAAACTAAACCCCATTCTGTGCTAAATAAAAGATACTGTATAAAATATCTTTAAATCTCAGGTTAGAGAACACCTGGAAATTCAAAATCTTGGGTGCAGATCTTTTCCTTTTTTGGTCCAGATGTTATTTACTCTCCTCCCCCAGTATTATTATAAAAGGGGAGAATTCCCTAAAGAATTGTATGTTAGAATATCAGAAAGTTTTGGCCTGGAGAGCTAAATAAGAAAGTCAAAGTTCACATAACTGGCTATGGTCATTTTCTGGATTTAACTCGTATCTCTTTACTGTCATTTTTACCTTTTATAGACAGGAATATATAATAGATATGTGTAATGGAAACATATGTAAATATTTTCTCAAATGTATATTCTCTATATTCTGATTACAAAAGTGATCTTGGAAAATCTATTATTCAGACATTCTTCAAGTGTTTAGACATCACTCAAGAATTCAGATCATTCAAGCATTCAGAGTGAATTTCTTTTTTGTGGAGCCATATCCTGCAGTGCTCAGGGATAACTCCTGGTTCTGCACTCAGGGATCATTCAGAGTGAATTTTGAATTTACATTTCATTCAGAGGTTAGGAATTTCATGTAGACTGTAAGGAAGGGGAGCCACTTTAGTATAGCTCAGAGGTTAATGCTGGGAAAAGTTTAATTTTTTCAACTCGTGCTTCTTTTGCATACCATAGGAAGACATTCATTTAATGCATGTCATTACTGCAAAGCCAAATTCAGAAAGTTATGGCTGTGATATTGCTATTCTTGAAGACATCACACAGAGTAGTTTTGCACAATGGAATTAATACTATGGAAACAGGACACCACCCGTTCCCTTTTTGAGCATATGAGGTATAATCACTTGAATTATGTCTTGGCAAATGTACATTTGAATGCATTTTCAGATGGTTGTTTGAAACAGTGATTAATATGACCCTTTTGGGGGAGGTGTGATCTGCTGCCAGCTGATTAGAACTACAACCAGACTCTTAATAGAGGGTTAATTCTATAAGTAATACAACCCAAAGGCAATGTGCATTCAGAAAGAGAGTTTTTTTTTGGTCTTATGTGTCTCAGATGTTTAATAATCAATATGGTATTTGCAGTGGCAATTTCCATTTCCCCTTTCACACTCATTCCGGCTGGCATGAGGTGTTTGCATTAGAACCACTGTCACTTGACTGATCATTCTCTTTGGATCACAACTCACGGCAACAGGAAGAGACAAAAGCAAAGGCCTGATTGTTCTAAGAGTCCTTATGCAGGGGCAAAATTACTCATTTGAAATGTTTTAAAATTTCATCCCATTTCTAAACAACAAAATGTATTACTTTCCTTTTATTCCTATGTGCTGTTATATGAGATGGAGCTTGTTATTTATGAAACACTTGCAAGCCTTTCCTTTCACCTCTCCAAGCCCCTCCCACCATTATCCTAAAATTCTCATCCTAGGTACTCCACTCAATTGTAATTTTTTTCTTTTTCAACTTTATACATCAAGTTAAATATGATGAGATTATATGATATTGGTCATATGTGTAGTATTCAGTGCCAGGAAAAAAAGAATGGAGATATTTATCTATAACATTTGAATTCTGTGAGGTTCTCTTGGTTTTTCTGAAAATTTTATTGCTCCATACTTAGAATTCATTTAACTTCATTTAGAATTTACTTAGAATTAATTGCTCGATTTAATAAGGTGCTATAGAAAAGATACAATGAGACATTTTACCCTTAATTACTACCTTCATTGTTTAAAAAGACAGATAAAATATTTCTTGGGAAAGGTGTGAGTGAGTTTATGGACAGTCAGAATTCTACACCTACCTTCTATTGATTGGGATTCTGTTATATCCTCATAAAACTATAAATTCTTAAATTTCTGAAAAAGGTGGTTAAATTACCATGAAGAATCAAGACATGTAAACAATTTCTGTAGTGCCATCTTGGAATACTTTGTTAATTTTATACAAGAATTATAAGATTATCTCACTGTTAATATTATTAATTAAGTTACAGTAAGAAGGTAATCTAGCTATCAAAACTGACACTCAGAAAATACTACCTGATCTTTTCAATAATCTAGGCAATACAGCAGTAAAACCCAAAGCTGACTAAAACTAAAATCTAAAAACCTCTGCTCCAACATAGAGCTTGTATTTGAAACATAATTGGATTGACTCAATGCCATGAATATTAGAAAATTATTGATAAAATTACTGATTTTTAATAAGGAAAAAGCTAGTGGCTGTTTCCATGCAAGGTCAACTTATGCCCAAATCTTCTAAGACATCTGTTTAATTGCTATCACACAGATTTGACCATTAATATAAATGATTGGGGATAAGTTTATTGTAAGACCTGCACACAGTGTTAATTTTTTTTATTTATATTTAATTAGAGAATCACCGTGAGGGTACAGTTACAGATTTATACACTTTTGTGCTTATACTTCCCTCATACAAAGTTCGGGAACCCATGCCTTCACCAGTGCCCATTCTCCACCACCAGTAAACCCAGCCTCCCTCCCACCCTCCCCAATCCCATCTCCCCCCACCCCACCCTGCCACTGTGGCAGGGCATTCCCTTCTGTTCTCTCTCTCTAATTAGCTGTTGTGGTTTGCAATAAAGGTGTTGAGTGGCCACTGTGCTCAGTCTGTAGCCCTCATTCAGCCCGCAACTCCCTTCCCCCACATGGCCTTCGACTACAATGTAGTTGGTGATCGCTTCTCTGAGTTGCCCTTTCCCCGGAACATGAGGCCAGCCTCGAAGCCATGGAGTCAACCTCCTGGTACTTATTTCTACAGTTCTTGGGTGTTAGTCTCCCACTCTGTTATTCTATATACCATAGATGAGTGCAATCTTTCTATGTCTCTCTCTTTCTGACTCATTTCACTCAGCATGAAACTTTTCATGCCCATCCACTTAACTACAAAATTCTTGACCTCCTTTTTTCTAACAGCTGCATAGTATTCCATTGTATAGATGTACCAAAGTTTCCTCAACCAGTCATCCGTTCTGGGGCATTCGGGTTTTTTCCAGATTCTGGCTATTGTAAACAGTGCTGCGATGAACATACATGTGCAGATGTTGTTTCGATTGTACTTTTTTGCCTCTCTGGGATATATTCCCAGCAGTGGTATTTTAAGATTACAGGTATGTAGGAGGGCTCATTCAGTTGTCAATTGCCAATGGATTGACAGTAGTTTTATTTCCTCCTTACTTCTTATAGGTTTGGGTCAATGATAAACCCTTCATGAGATTGGTGTCTGGTTAAAAAGGTGAGATTTTCTGGTTGTGTTAAAGATCAAACTCAGGGCTGGAGTGATAGCACAGTGGGTAGGGCGTTTGCCTTGCACGCAGCCAACCCGGGTTTGATTCCCAGCATCCCATATGGTCCCCCAGCACCACCAGGAGTAATTCTTGAGTGTAGAGCAAGGAGTAACCCCTGTGCATCTCTGGGTGAGACCTGAAAAGCAAAAGAAAAAAGTTCAAACTCAAATATAATGTTTTTTGTTTGTTTTTGAGATGATCAGGGGCTATGCCTGAGTAGCCTCAGTGCTTAAGGGATCGCATCCAGATGTGACTAAAAGATCACATTCAGGTGACCATTTGTGCCAGGAATGGAACCCAGGACTCCATCAGCAAAACATGTGCTCAACTTATTGAGCTTCCTTTTCAGACCAAATGATTTTTTTCTAAATATTTTTCACATTTAATGGAAATTTTAAAAGAAAAAAATGGTAAAGAAGATAGTGAAAGGAAAAGAGAACAGTATTAACATTCAGGAGATGGAGGTTCTAGTTCTGGTGCTTTACACCACTAGATCAACCTTACCTTATTTCTCCTTTCAGGCCACAACTTCCCCATCCTTAAAATCAGAAGTTTGGCAGATGCTCGTTTATAGCCCTTCCAACTAGTACATTCCATGCTTCTATGACTTGATGATTTAGTATTATAGACATGATTCTTCCCAGACTACAAATACAGAGCTTAATTTCCCACTTTAAATCACATTCTTTCTTGGAATCAATTTAAATACTGTATTTAAAGTTTAAAAAGACATTAAAAATCTAGAAGAGTTATTTTTTATTTGATACTCAAAGGTCCAAGTAAAATAAAATAATTGAAAAATCATCAAAATTTATGCTTAGAGATGGAGTTTACTTTTAAATTTTTTTTAAATTTTAATTTTTTTTTACTTTTGATCATTGTTCTGATGCTAAAATCCATGCAAAGTAGGATTTAAAAACGTGGAACACTTCTTTTGAAATCAGTGGAAATAAATTAGTGTTGAAATGTACCCAGGAAATTTATTAATTTGCTTCCAGTATCTAAATTTCACAATGAGCAGATTAAAATATGGGTAAGTTAAGAGATTTGATAAGGGTTACATATCCAGTAATTCTCACAGCCTGAATTCAGGTCTTTCTGTTTGCATATGATGTCACTTCATTTGATCCTCACACTTAACTATTTGAGATAGGTAAGAAAATATGAGCCTGACATTATAGGTGAAAAAATAACACGAGGGGGCAGAGAGATACTTCAGTGTCTAAGGTGCTTTCCTTACACATTGTTGATCTGATTTCTTATATGGTCTCCCAAGCACTGCTAGGAGTGATTCCTGACTGCAGAGTCACGAGCACCTCAGGATGTTGCCCCCGTATCACACAAATAAAGAAACAAACAAATCTAAGCACTTACATGACTTGCTTAAAATCATCAAGCAAGTAAGAAGTGAAGAAGGGACCAAAATATTAGTGACAAATACTCACTATATATAAGCTTCTGTTTGTTTTTTCCTAAGCATTTTAGAGAATATTTTAAATACCATACCTATCCATGGCATCAACCAAGGGAATACTTTAGGTTTGAAAATAGTGGTTACCAATAAGTAAATTTAGGATGTAAACTTATAGAGAACAATGTGTTATAACCTTTTCATCAACCAAGAAGTTATTTTGAACCTTCTGCCTGAAGTCCAGAACTCTTCCAAGGTATAAAAAAGTATAAAAATGGAATGTGCATTGATGGAGGGATGGTGTTTGATCATTGTGTGATTGTAACCCAAACATGAAAGCTTGTAAATATCTCATGGTTATTCAACAAACTTTTTAAAAAATGATATAGCAATCTCTATCCTCGAGGAGTTTATTATTTAGCTGAAATTTTACTCTGCATAGGCTGTTATCACAAATTAACATAGACTTTTTAAATAGCAGAAATTTACGTCTCACCATAGTTGAGACTGGGAAGTCCTAAATAAAGTACAGACCGGATTAGGTGTTTAGGGAAAGCTGTTTTCTGATAGTAGGCAATTGTTTTCTCACTTTGTGCTTATGGGAACTTTCCTAAGTTCCAACTAATAGAGAGGACAATAAATAACTCAGATTATATAAGCAGTTGAATTAATTAAGGTTCTGTCATTACATGTTCAGAAACCTGATTTTTAGGGATCCCCATATTCATTTACACAACTATTAGGTACTAGATTATAAGAAAAAAAAGGTTTTGTTTTGGAGTGTACATAATAACCATAACCCAGCTCTAGTTCTTTGGTATTGTCAGGAGCATTGAATTGGGGATGCTTCAAGGTACATCTCAACACATGGATGAATAAAATAATGTCTACAACAATTAAGGGAGGTAGGCAATAGGAATGTGAGTGCTATCCTTTGACCATCCTAACCTAGAACAAACTGGCTGAAGTAGAGAGTTTTGGGGCTTAAAATGGGGAATAAAAATTGAAAAGTTTGAGGTTATACTGTAGATGCACTGGGCATATCGTGCCTGGCAGTCACATGTGGGTATTAAACTCTTGAAATGTTGCTGTTCCAAACTGAGATGACTATATATGTGAAATGTACTTCACATTTCAAAGATTTCCTCTACCCACAGAGATTGTAAAATATCTCACAGTTATTTTAAATAAATAGCTTTTAAAAGTTTTGATATTTGAAATTTGTTGTACTATCGGGGTGGACTAGAGCTATAGCACAGCGGATAGGGCATTTGCCTTGCACACAGCCGACCCAGGTTCGATTCTTCTGTCCCTCTCAGAGAGCCCGGCAACATACCCAGAGTATCCCTCCCAGACAGCAGAGTCTGGCAAGCTACCCGTGGCATATTCAATATGTCAAAAACAGTAACAAGTCTCACAATGGAGACATTACTGGTGCCCACTCGAGCAAATTGATGAACAATGGGACGACTGTGCTACAGTGCTACTATCAGGGTGGAACTTGTTGAGGTGTCCAGGAGTTACACACTTGTTGACTTACCAGAGGTCACTTGGTTGCATTGCACTGGGAACCATACACTGTTATAACAACAGTGTTTATACTTGTTGTGAAATCAGAGATAGCCCCTGGCAGTGCTGAGGGTCACACTTAGTGCTGGAGATTGAGTTAGTGGCCTTGCATATACAACTTGGCACTCTAGTGTCCAGCCACATCCTCTGGCCTTTAATGTTTATTTTTTAAAAAAATACACTTAAGTTTAATTGCAATTGGAAATTTTTACTTAGGATTTAGTTGAGGATTGCATGTGGAAATTTTGGCTAGCTTTGATATGCTCTATCTCACAGTGATTCAATAAAATAAAAAAATTCAAAAAAGCAAAAGGAGAATAAAAAGAATGAGTTCAGGATGCAACAACACAGAAGACTCAATTAGCACAATAGATCCTCAGAAAATAACTTTAGTAACCCCATTGTGAGATGTAACAATTATCCCAAATTGACTCTTATTGATCTAAGTCTTTTTTCACTTTGCTTTTGAGGTCCCACCTGGCGATGCACAGGGGTTACTCCTGGCTCATGCACTCAGGAATTACTCCTGGTGGTTCTCAGTGGACCATATGGGATGCTGGGAATCGAATCCAGGTTGGCTGTGTGCAAGGCAAATGCCTTACCCACTGTGATGTCGCTCCAGCCCCTGAACTAAGTTTTGATAACTACATTTGCCTTCGTGTTAAAACAAACAATATGGAGTAAATTTGTTTGTACTTACAATCGGGGAGGCTGGGAACATTGGTGGAAGGAAGGTCACACTGGTTGTGGAATAAGTATTGGAACATTTAATGCCTGAAACAACTGTATTATGGACAGATTGGTAAATCATGGTGTTATAATAATTTTTAAAAGAAAAAGTAAAAATAATTCAGAATGATACAGGGTAACAAGCAACAGTTTAGAGAATGCATAGCCTTGGAACCAATTTTGCAAGATGTGAAAAAAAATGTTATGTGCCTGGCTAGGGGTGGAAGGGAATATAGGGACATTGGTGCAGGGATGAGGACATTAGTGGTGGGCTTGGTGTTGAAACAATGTATGCCCAAAACAACTCTATTACGATCAACTTTGTAAATCACAGTGTCTTTATGAAAATTAAAAGGAGAAAAAATAGTTCAGGGGACTGGAGCAGTAGTACAGTGAGTAGCCACTTGTCTAGCACAAGGCTAGCCCAGGTCCCATCCTAGGAACTTCACATGGTTCCTTAAGCCCTCCAGGAGTGATCCCTGAGCACAGAGCCAGGAGAATGTCCTGAGCACAGCTGTTTTTTTAAACAGAGATTTTTTAAACAGGAATTAATTCATACTGAGCTTACCTGAGAGGTTAGCTTAGAGGAACTCTGGGACATTGATAGAGGGAAGTAAGCACTCTGGTGGTTGTTGGGGTGTTGGAATGATAAATCATAAAACTGTTCACGGTATTGTAAGTTAAAAAAAGAGTTTGTCTATATGTTAGCTAATTTACTATTGTCTTGTATTTTACTATAGTTGTGAAAATGGTAGCAGTGTGATAATTGAATTAAAATACATGAAACTGAATTACTTCTGTAAAGTTTTTGTAGAATAAATTACTGAAAACAAAAGGTTAAGTTATTATAACTATTATTATCATTATTAGGTGATATTTGGAGGCCACACATGGTGCTACTTGGGGGTTATTCCTGGCTCTGTGCTCAGGGGTCACTTGGAAGTGCTACAGATAAAATTGGGATCAACCACATTTGAGGTAAGTATTTTAAACTCTATGTGATCTCTCTCATTCCAAAGATTAACATTATTAGATAATTATCACTTTGAAAACTTTTTAATTATAGGGTCAGTTATATAGCTCAATAGTATAGCATTTACCTTTCACGTGTGAGACGCTGGGTTCAGGTTCCTAAGCTGCCACAAACAACCAAACACTGTGTTAACTGCATTTCTGTCAAAGGAATCACAATTCTCCCAATATCTCAGATTAACAATAATGAAATAATAATTGGTTCTGCTTTCTCTACATGCTTTATATCCAGAAAAACTAAAAATGTTCCATTATTATTTTAAGAGATTGCAATTTCTTTTATCTGGAAATGTTATATATTCCTACTCTGTATTCAAGAATGTTAATACCTAATTAAATCATTTATAGATATAATTTCCCCCCAATATCAAATACCTGGAAATTCAACAGCTCACTACTAAACAACCAGTGGCTTAGAGAGAAAATCAAAGAGGAAATGAAAAGATTCATGGAAACAAATGAGTAATAAGGATACGAGCTATCAGAACTTGTGAAACACAGCAAAAGCAGTGTTAAGAGGAAACTTTATAGCTCTGCAAACATTCATCAGAAAGTAAGAAAGGGCCCACAGAAACAACTTAACTTCACAGCTAGTTCTTGGAAAATGATCCAAAAAGGAGCCCAAACTAGGCAGCTGGAAGAAAATAATACAATTTAGAGTAATCCAAATGAAACCAAGAGCTAGTTCTTTGAGGAAACAAACAAGATAGATAAACCACAAACATGACTCACAAAAAGAGAGGGAAACCCTAATAAACTGAGTCAGAAATAGAAAGGGGAGACATTAAAACAGCAATCACAGAAATTCAAAGGATCATTACAGATTATTCCGAGAATCCTTTTGCCATGAAAAAGAGAACCTTGAAGAAATGGATAAATTTCTGCATTCTTATAACCTTCCAGGACTAAACCAACAAGATTAGGAACACCTGAACAGATCTATCACTTCCAAGGAAATTGAATGGTAATCAAAAGTCCGGGCCCAGATGGATTCACTAGAGAATTCTTTCAAACTTTAGAAGACCAACTGCCATTTTTTAAAGCTTTACCAGGAAATTGAAGAAATAGAAACACTTCCAAACAACTTCAATGAAGCAAATATCACCCTGATACTAAAAGCAGACAGGTACACCACCAAAAAGACAATGATATGCCAATATTTTTGATTACACCAATACAAAGGTCCTCAACAAAATAACATCAAATAGAATCCCACAGCTCATCAAAAAAGATCACATACCATGACCAAGTAGAATTCATCCCGGGGATTTAAGGATAGTTTAATATTCATAAGTTGGGGCTGGAGAGATAGCACAGTGGGTAGTGCATTTGCCTTGCACGCGGCCAACCCGGGTTCGATTCCCAGCATCCCATATGAGCCCCTGAGCACCGCCAGGGGTGATTCCTGAGTGCAGAGCCAGGAGTAACCCCTGTGCATCGCCAGGTGTGACCCAAAAAAAAAATCATAAGTCAAACAACATAACACATCATATCACTGTATCACTATCATCTCATTGTTTATCAATTTGCTTGAGCGGGCACCAGTAATGTCTCCATTCATCCTAGCCCTGAGATTTTAGCAGCCTCTCTTTACTCGTCCTTCCCAGCGGTGCCGCATTGGAGGCTCTTTCAGGGTCAGGGGAATGAGACCCATCATTGTTACTGTTTTTGGTATATCAAATACGCCACGGGGAACTTGCCAGGCTCTGCTGTGCAGGCAGGATACTCTTGGTAGCTTGCCGGGTTCTCAGAGAGGGAGAACTAGGCTATAAGAGGTCCCTTCCAGAAGCTTTGCATTATAATCCCTGGAACTTGGCCGTTGATGGGATTACACGGTGCCAGGGGCACTTTGTGGGTGTGACTGCCTAGCTACTGGAAAATGGGGGATCTGGGTGGAGAAGACCCAGTCCCGATCCGAGCAGGCTTGGAGATCTCAGCCCCGGGTCCCACACACCTGTGTTCCTCTGCAGGTTCCTTCATGTGTGAGGCTCATCAAGCATGTGGAGAGTGGCCTTGAGCATGGCTGTGGCTGGGTTCCAAAAGTCTTCGGCTGCTGGGGAGGGAAACTCAACTCGCCCCCCCTCTGAGGGTCCCCGATGAAGACAGACAGGCATGGGGAAAGGAGACTTTGCCATATCAATAAAAGAAAAAAAAATAAAACATATGATCTTATCAATAGATGCACAGAAAGCATTTGACAAGATCCAGCACCCACTCATGATAAAAACTCTAAACAAATTTGGAGTTGAAGAAACTTTCCTCAATACAATCAACGCCATTTACCACAAGCCCACAGCAGTCATTCTTCTCAATGGGGAAAAAACTAAAGACCTTCCCTCTAAGATCAGACACAAGATAAGATTGCCCACTCTCACCACTTCTGTTCAATAACAGTCCTGGAAGTGCTTGCCATAGAAGTTGGGAAAGAAAAAGATACCAAGGATATCCAGATAGGAAAGGATAGGAAAGGAAGGAGTCAAGCTTTCACTATTTACAGATGACATAACTATATTTAGAAAATCCTAAAGACTACAAAAGGCTCCTAGAAACAATAGGTTCATATGTTAAAGTGGCATATTACAAATTCAATACCCCAAATCCATGGCTATCCTATATGCAAGCATTTAAAAAGAAGAAAGAGATATTTTTGGGGGGGTCACACCTGGCGATGCACAGGGGTTACTCCTGGCTCTGCACTCAGGAATTACCCCTGGCGGTGCTCAGGGGACCATATGGGATGCTGGGATTTGAACCCGGGTTGGCCGCGTGCAAGGCAAACGCCCTACCCGCTGTGCTATCTCTCCAGCCCCTTTTTAAATTTTTTTTTTGCTTTTTGGCTCTGCACAGGGGTTACTCCTGGCTCTGCACTCAGGAATTACTCCTGGTGGTGCTCAGGGGACCATACGGGATGCTGGAGATCGAACCCAGGTCGGCCGTGTGCAAGGCAAACGCCCTACCCGCTGTGCTATCGCTCCAGCCCAAGAAAGAGATATTTTTAAAAAATCCTGTTCACAATAAACCACCAAGAATAGCTAAAGCAATCCTTGGAAAAAAGAAGATAAGTGGCGTCACCTTCCCCAACTTCAAACTCTACTACAAAGAAGTAGTAATTAAAACAGCATAGTATTGGGATAAAAAAAGACCTGCAGACCAATGGAACAGAGTTAAACATCCTGTCACAGACCCCCAAATATATGGCCACTTAGTCTTTGACAAAGGAGCAAGAAATGCAAAGTGCAACAAGGAAAGGCCTCTTCAACAAGTGGTGATGGGCAAACTGGATAGCTACCTGCAAAAAAATGAACTTTGACCTCTGTCTAATGCAAGGCATAAAAGTCAAATCAAAGTGGATTAAAGACCTCAATATCAGACATGAATCTATAAGATTCATAGAATAAAATGTAGGAAGAACTCTCCATGACATTGAAGCTAAAAGCATCTTTAAGGACGAAACAGCACTGACCATGCAAGTGGAAGCAAAATAAAAAAATGGGACTACATCAAACTAAGAAGTTTCTGCACTTCAAAAGAAACAGTGACCAAAATACAGAAAGAGCCCACAGAATGGGAAAGAATATTTACCCAATACCCATCTGATAAGGGATTAATATCCAGGATACACAAGACACTAGTAGAATTGTATAAGAATAAAACCTTCAACCCCATCAAAAAATGGGGAGAAGAAATGAACAGAAGTTTCCTCAAAAAAGAAATACAAATGTCCAAAAGGCACATGAAAAAATGCTTCACATCGCTAGTCATCAGGGAGCTGCAAATCAAGACAACAATAGATATCATCTCACACCACAGAGACTGGCACACACTCAAAGAACAAAAGCAACCAGTGCTGGAGTGGATGTGGGGGAAAGAGATGTTCCTTCACTGTTGGTGGGAATGCCAACTGGTCCAGCCTTTCTGGAAAACAATATGGACAGTCCTTCAAAAACTAGAAATTGAGCTTCCATATGACCCCGCAATACCACTTCAGGGAATATATCCCAAGGATGCAAAAAAGCACAGTAGAAATGACAAGTGCACCTATATATTCATTGCAGCACTGTAAACAATAGCCAAAATATGGAAACAACCCGAGTGCCCTAAAACAGATGACTGGTTAAAGAAACTTTGGCGCATCTACACAATGGAATACTATGCAGCTGTTAGGAGAGATGAAGGCATGAAATTTGCTTATAAATTGATAAACATAGATAGTATCATGCTAAGTGAAATGAGTCAGAAAGAGAGGAACAGACATAGAAGTACTGCACTCATTTGTGGCTTATAAAATAACATCACATGAGGCTGATACCCAAGGACGAAGGCCAGGGGGATTGCCCCATAGCTGGAAGACTGCTTCATGAGCGGAGGGGAGAAGGCAGATGGAATAGAGAAGGGATCACTAAGAAAATGATGGCTGGAGGAACCAGTTGGGATGGGAGATACATGCCAAAAGTAGATAATGGACCAAACATGATGACCTCTCAGTGTCTGTGTTGCAAGCTATAATGCCCAAAAGTAGAGAGAGAGTATGGGGAATACTATCTGCCATGGAGTCAGGGGGAGGGTGACAAAGGGGGGGGGTATACCCGGGATATTGGTGGTGATGAATGTGCACTGGTGGAGGGATGGGTGTCTGATCATTGTGTGATTGTAACCCAAACATGAAAGCTTGTAACTATCTCATGGTGATTCAATAAAATTTTAAAAATTTTAAGAAATCCTGTTCACAACTGTGCTTCAGAAAACAAAGTATCTCAGAATCAGCTTAATTAAAGAGGTGAAGACCTATACAAAGAAAACTATGAAACACTAAGAAATAAAAAAGGGCATTATTAAATGGAGACGCATCTTCTGCTTTTGGATTGGAAGGATTAACATTGTGGAAATGCCAATACCCCCTAAAGTAGCATACAGATTCAATGTAGTCGCTATAAAAATATCCATGAACTTTTTCAAAGAAAAAGACCAAACACTTCTAAAATTCATATAGTACAATAAATCTTCACGAATATCTGAAGCTATCCTTGGGAAAATGGAGATTAGAAGCATCACCTTCTCCAACTTCAAACTATACTACAAAGCGGTAGTAATTAAAACATGTTATTAGAATAATGACAGGCATTCAGATCAACGGAATGAACATGAACATCCTGAGACAGACCCTAAGGAATATGATCAGTTAATATTTGACAAAAAAACGAAAATTATAAAGTGAAGCAAGGGAAGTCTCTTCAAAACATGGTGCTGGGAAAACTTGGCAGCTACATTTTAAAAAAATGAACTCCAGGGCAGGGTGGAGTGGTGGGCGATGGGGTGGGGGTGGTGGGAGCGATACTGGGAACATTGGTGTGAGAGAATGGGCACTAGTGAAGGGATGGGTAAAAGACCACTTTATGACTGAAATGCAAACACAAAAGTTTGTAAGCTTGTAACTGTACCTCACAGTGATTCACTAATAAAAAAAAATTTAAAAGTACTAAGACCTCTTTCTAACACTAGTCAAAAAATTCAGATCAAAATCGAATAAAGACCTCAATATCAGGCCCAAATCCATATGTACATGGAGGAAAGCGTAGGGAGAATCCTCCATGTCATTGAAGCTAACGACATTTTCAAAGTTGAAACATCACAGACCAGGAAGTTGAAATAAAGATAAATATACAAGATTACATTAAACTAAGAAGTTTTTGCACCTCAAAAGAAATGGTGACCAAAACACAAAGACAGCTCACTGAAAGCAAAAAAAAATATTACCCAATACCTAGTTGATAAGGGGTTAATATCCAAGATATGTAAGGCAATGATAGAACTTTACAAGAAAAAATATCGCCATAAAAAATGGGGAGATGAAATGAAGAGAAAATCCTCAAAGAAGAAATACAAATGGCCAAAAGGCACATGAGAAAATGCTTTACATCACTAATCATCAGGGAGATGCAAATCAAACAACAGTGAGATAACTTCTGACACCACAAAGACTGACACATATCAAAAAGAACAAAAACAATCAGTATTGGCATGGGTGAGAGAAGAAAGGGACTCTCATTCATTGTTTTTGGGAATGCTGACTGGTCTAACCTTTTGGAAAACAATTTGGGAATTCCTCAAAAAACTAGAAATCAAGTTTCCATAGCACCCAGCAATACCACTTCTGGGAATATAATCTGGTGGGGTGCAAAGGCACACTGCAGAAAAGCCATCTGCACTTTTTTTGTTCATTGCAGCATTACTCATAATAATCAGAATCTGGAAACAACCCAAGTGCCCAGAACAGATTACTGGATATGGTACATGTACACAATGGAATATTATGCAGCCACCATAAAAATTAAGTCATGATGTTTGCTTCTAAATAAATGGACATGGAAAAATATCATGCCAAGTGAAATGAGTTAGAAGGAGAGAGACAGACATACTATGATTGCACTCATTTGTCAGATATAAAAAATCATAGTATGAGAATAATACCCAAGTATTGAAGAAATAAGGGACAAGAAAACTGTTTCATGGTTGGAAGCTTGCCACCGTGGTGGTGATGGTGAAGAGGCCAGTTAGGAAAGAAAAGGGACCACAATTAAAATGATAGTTGGAAATGACCACTCTGGATAAGAACTGAGTGCTGAAAGTAGGTAAAGGGATATACATGATAACCTTTCAGTATCTGTATAGCAAAATATAATGCCCCAAAGGAAAGAGGGGTGGGGGCATTGATGGGAGGAAAACTGGAGTCATTGGTGGTGGGAAAAGTACACGGGTGAAGGGAAGGGTGTTGGAACACTGTATGACTGAAACCCAATCATGAGCAGCTTTGTAACTCTGTGTCAAACAGTGATTCACACACACAAAAGACATGTTATTCATCCATAAAAACTCCACCCATTAGGACTGGAGCGATAATACATAGCGGTTAAGGTGCTTGCTTCTGATTGAAGCTGGTTCATTTTCTGGCACCAGATATGGTCACCCAGTCACCTCCAGAAGTTGTCCTTAAGCACAAAGCCCTGAGCATCTCTGTGGTATGTCCTCCAAATAGACCCATAAAAATTATTAATTGCTTCCCCTCCCATTTCCCTCTCTTGTACTCTGTCTTTGTATCAGTAGTCAAGTTTGGAATCAAAATTTTTATACAAAAATATAACTAAATCTCAGCTCTAGGAAGAAAAATCAATTGCATTTGCCAGCCTACTTAGGGTCAGAGGTATTTTCTTTAAAGTATCCTGTGGATCATTTCCCTTTCTCCATCCCCACAGCTATGACCTCAGCTAAAAACTGTGTCAACTTCCTGCTGAAGTCCTTCAGGGTGCTCCAAGTTTGTTTGGATTTCATTCTAGACCATTTACTAGGTTCTCAAAACACCAATTTCCTTCAGATTCTTGCTGAATGACCTACAAAATCTATGTAATATTAATTGCAAGGTCCTATACAAGAGAAACTTTTGCCATTACTTTATTTATGCAAAATAAAGAAAATTGGGTGCATCACCAGAATTATATTTTTTGCTTCTAAATAATAGCCTTTAATAGGAAAAGTCCCCCAAATAATCTTGTTACAGAGCACTGGTAAAGCACCAGAGTTACTGGCCCTTTAATCACAAGAGTCCTTTCATCCTTCCTCTTCCCATAAAGCCTCAAGCCTTTGTTCCACTCATAATTCATGATAAATATTTTCTTTTGACCCCACCTACTTTATAATGTACATTTTTGTTGATTATCTAATATGTATATTATTTTGTTGTTTTCTCTTGATAATTAATGTGTCTGATGTTAATTTGATTGCCTAACCAGACTTAGAACATAGAAGAATAGAAGAAAATTTCCTCTCTGTATCTACAAACTAGATATGCTCCTAAATTTTATAACTGCCATATTTTAATTATTTATTAGGATTTAGGGGGCCATATTCAGGGTGCCTCAGGGCTATTTCTGAATCAGTATTTAGTAGTGACCTTTTGAAGAGCTTGAGCTACCATATGCGTGGTCTGGGATTTGAGCAACAATATGCAGGGTTGGTCAAATGCAACCCATATACCTTAACCTCCTCACTCCCGCTCCAGCCTCTTAGCAGCCATACATTAAAACATAAGAGCAAATGCGTCTAGTTAATGTTAATGTATTTTAAATTATGTTGGCAGTATCAACAACTACATGTCTCTAGTGATAACTGTCCCGATATAGGCATTCCCACTTCATGAGTTCAGGCTATACTTCCCCAAGTTACACTACTGTAGTGTAAAGATTATCATGTTTCATTAAGCGGCACATGGCATGTTGGTCAATATAAGACAACATATAAGGCAGCATATATAATGGTGGTTCTGTAAGGGAGGAAAAATCTACCATAAAACACGGTGATTCATTAATAAAAACTTTTAAAAAATCTACCATATCAAAGTATGTCTTGGCAAAGGGTTAATTTCAATGAAGGGATGATGGAGACAGGCTGGAGGTTGACTCTGAAATAGATATTTACATGTAAACTTCTCTTTGTAAGGCTGTCTTCTTAACTGTTCGGGGGAAGACCTAATCTTCTTATCTTTTCAATGGAGAAAGCAGAACTTAAATCTACATGCCTTTGTTTCCTGCACTTCCCCCTGATAACCTGCTAATAGACTTTCCCCTTCTTTTCTCCCCAATGCCTTCTGTTTTAGCTAAGTTCTTAAAATGGCTCTTTAAAGCCAGACTGGTGAGTTACTCAGTTTTTCTGGATGTTTTATATGTCTACAGGAAGTATACCTGTTATTAATAAATTTCTCCTTTGTCATTTCAATCTGTTTATTATTATTTTTTGCTCATCCCCTGAAGAGTTGTACTGGATGATTTCCTTTGCACTCTGTAGTCCCATATGCTATAATCAGTGGTTTTCAAATGCCAGTTCATGAATCAGGGTTGGTGCACAGGTGTAAAGTGGTTGAAAACCACAACACTACACCATAGAACCTAGGTGTGTAATAAGCTATACCATTTGGGTCTGGGTAAATACACTCTGAGGCATTCATACAGTAACAAAATTGCTTAATGACTTATTTTTGGACTATATCTCTCTTATCAATGTATGCCTGGCTACATTTTAATTTGAAGGCAATGTAGAATCAGCATGTGAGATGCAAGAGTGATTAACCTACCATAATCTGCCTAAAAGCAGGGCATAACTGTGCCCTATAGTAGGCCTCTCTCCTACATCAGAAACAGGTTATCATTAGATGTAAAGTTGGCATTTTATGAGTCTGCATAAGGAAATCTTATTAAAATCATCCCTATTATATATATTCCTTCATGTTTTCTATGTAGTTCCTCCCAATTTATTCTTCCTTGACACCCAAACACCCTTTTCTTTGTAAAATAGTATATAATCCTTCAAGTATTTCTGTTTCTTTCAATTTTACTTCTTTCTTTACATTGCCTCACATGTAGGATATGAATATAAATTGTATGAACTTACTCAGGTTAGACTATCTTGTTAGTGTCACTAACAGGCTTCTGAGTAATTAAGATAATATAAGAAAACGTTTTCCTCCATATTTTCAAGTCTCCTTAGTATCCAAATTGGGACAGATAAATTAACTTCTGAATTAACTAAGGTAGAGACTTGGGACCTAAAGGTAGTTACCAGGAAGACCCCAGAGTACAGGTAAGAAAGAAAAAGCCATGTTAATAGAATATAAAATTGAGTACAGTCTATGAAAAGTCAAATTACTTAATTTTGTATTCCACATTGACGTTTTAGACACACGTGCAGTGCATTTTAAATGTTTTCTATATGGGTCGGGGAGATAGAACAAGCGTTAAGACACTTCCCTTGAATGCAACTGATCCCTGATTTGAATCCCTGTGCTTCCTTCCCTAAGCATGGCCAGTGAACACTTCTGAGCAGAGCCAGGAATAGCCCCTGAGCAGCATTGAGTGTAGTCCTAACACAAAAGTGCTATCACATATATTAGGGTCTAAATTCAACATAAATAGAATGAGATTTTATTCCTTTGAAACAATCATTGAGATAAATAACATTTGTAGTTACAAATATAACTTTCTCTTCTTCCTCACTGTTATTCCTTCCCTGATTTTGTTGGATAGGCTCTCTTCCCTTCTACATTTAGCCATTATTCTAATTTTATTGGACATGTACTACTGAGCCCCTTCTTTGTTCTTAGCAAAAATGGTAATAGGAAATGAATTTCTTAATTGTTTTACATTTGTTGGTAAATATTTACAGGAAAATTAAATCAAAGTATAAGAATATTTTGATGTGTGAAAATTCATGAAAAACATTGCTATCATTTGATTTATATTTCAGCACTAACATTCATTGAAAATACTGTTGAATTCTTACCTATATTTCCTAAATTATATGTATGTGTGAATGTGTCACAATACCACAAACAATAGAAATAACTTAAATGTTAGATCTTAATTGACAGAGATGATTTAGTAAAATTTATTTAAGCTGTCTTTTTTTTCAGATTGACTTTACTCATAAATTTACCCTATATCTTGGGAAAATACAAAGAGTTTAGTGAGAAAGGCTTAGTTAAGAAAAAAATAACTTATGGTTCACATACTTTAAGTGATGGAATAAATAAACAAATTTTGCAATTGAAAGGGCAGTTTGCACCTTTTGTTGTTTTGACCCAAAGAAATCCTATTATGCTTCAAGCATGT
The DNA here is from genome assembly GCF_027595985.1 of Sorex araneus. NCBI lineage: Eukaryota > Metazoa > Chordata > Mammalia > Eulipotyphla > Soricidae > Sorex > Sorex araneus. The sequence continues at coordinate 76,741,911 of NC_073313.1, read as the reverse complement.
TTTTGAGGAATGTGCAAACAAGTATTAGCTCAATGACGTGTTACAGTTTCTTTTTATCGCAATAGATATTCAGAACTGAATACATAAAATCTTCATTCATGCTTCACATATCTGTCTCACCAGTACATGTATACCCTGGTATATTTTACTGCTGAACATTATATTCTTGGCAGAGATCCTAAATGCATTTAAACCTAGGCTATAAAGTCAGCAGTGCCCTGCCAAGATGTTTGCCATTTAAGTCTTTCAGTATTTGAAATAACTGTCTGTTACCTACCACAAATCTTAACTGTATTCAAAAAGAATTCACAGGAAGATATTCCATAAAGCAGTTTAATTTGTTACAGAAATTAAAAGTTTGATTCAACTTCATAAATGGTGATGGGGCCATGTGAAAAAACATTCACAATTTAGATAGGTTTCTTTGTGTCTCTGCAATATATATTTATATACATTTAATATGTGTTAATATAAAGTCATATATGCTTTATATATAATTTTAACCTTCTCCTTCATTAGCTTTTGATCAAGAAGAAATGACCCACAAAAGTATTAACAGTTTACATTTGATCAATTTAACTTGCACTTTTACATGCAGATCTGAGAATCAATCTGAGAGGAAGCTTGATCTCAAATCTGTACAGAGTACCACTTTTTAATTCAGTAAAACTGTAGAATATTTTTATAGCACTATGTGACATGTCACATCCTAAATGAAATCTATCTCTTTCCTACTCCAGACCAATTAGAAGTCACAATTAGTAGTTTCTTTCTTTGAGTGTACACATACATGCATTATTTATTAAATTTGACCAAAGTTGGATAAATCTCATGTTTTGTTATAGTACTTTGGGTTTCAAATTAATGTTTTCCTTTCTGAAGTATGAAGGATACTTTTGAGAAATTTTGTAATGGTCATAACAATACTTTGCATAAATACCTACAATAGTAAACCTTGCTAGTAATTATATTAAAATTTCTTGTGTAAAGTGAAATACAAAATGGGATGTGAACAAGTAACAGAAAGCATAAGCCATCTTTAAACCATTTTTAAGTAAATTTCATTGCTCAATATCATGTGCTTGGTCACATTAGAAAAGACTAAATATCAAAATAAATAGTTATGGTATTTGATGGATAAGCTGGATTGAAAAAGTTAGGATAAAACATATAAAGATATGTATTTAAGAATTACATAAAATAGCCCTATAGGGTTATAATGATTATAGATATTCAATCTGAAATAATAAAATTATATTACAGCATAATAGCATTGAACCATTTTGTAGGTTTTTTCTTTTTTCTTTTTTCTTTTTTTTTTTTTTGCTCTGGGAAAAAATCTCATTCCCAGCTTTTTCTCAACTCCTGTAATTTAAAGGAGTAAACCTTTTGTTCTTTAAACTTACTTAGTCCCTTCCAATTCTGTTGATGGACATCCATTTCTACTGCCTTATTTTATGTTAATATCTAACAAAGGAATGCTGTTAGCCTCCTGCCAGTAAAGGCCCCACCTCCTTTGTTGGGGGGTGGGGCGGGGTGTGGAGAGGAGGGGATTCTTTTTTAGCCTTTTGCTTTACCGAAGACTTTTACACTTCCTCTCTCCACATCTAGCCAAGAACAGAATTTCTGCATGAGCTAAAAATTCCTAGGAAAAGGCTATAGCCCCCAAGTGTGGAAGGTGGTTCTTAGCTGTCAATTCCCTTTTGTTATTCGCTCAAATGGAATTATGAAATGTTCGTGGCTTTGTGGGGCAGAACGCATTTCTACCGAGCAAATGCAAATGCATTAGGTGTGCCCAGGTAATTTGAAATGCTCATGCTGGCAGCTTTTCTGCATGAGTAAAGCTGTTTAATTAATGCATTTTCGCCTTCCTTCTGATTAGTTGATTCTGATTTTCTTTGAATAAATTAAACTCTCTGTAATATGCTTCCTATAGCTTCTTGGGCTACCCAAGGCCTGATACCTCCCACCAGGAGGGCAGATGCAAAGAAATGAAATGATTCCTCTGCATATTTCTCACAGAGATTTTTCTCCTATACAAAAGACTCTGATTTTCCTTGTAATATGGCTTGGACGATTGATGGGTTCAAAGAAGTTCTTAGGGTTTCTATCAATGTTCATTGGTAATAATCCTTCCAACCTGAATCCTGAAAATGGGTAGTGACTCAGTTTAGTTTTGTTTTATTGATATTTGGGGAATAAACATTCAGTGAGATAAGAAAGAAATGGCATAGTGCTTCCCCTAATGAAAGTACTCACATTAACCTGCTACTGTTTAACATATGTACCAGCTTCTACACAAAACATAGGAACTTAAAATTGTTCATAGGTGCTACAGGTTTCTAAGCGAAAATATGATTTGTGGAAATTATTCACTTAAATCAGAAATGCAGAGTGACATAGTAGAAGGAAAGGATGACTTATTTGGGGGAATGTTTGAAGCTATCCCTTTGTCATTGTCAGTTTCTATAAAATTAAGGGCTTGTAGCAGACATAATCTCTTGGCTGGTAACATCTTCATCTTTAAAGCCTCAGTAATCCTCCTAGTCAGACATTTTAGAAGGACTGATATAAGGTCCCAAATTGCTATAGAGCTTTATGTTTTTGCTTCTACATACAAAAGAGAAATCCCTAAAGAGACTTTTCTTGTTCCCCTTCACCCAATTCTACTTGGACATACTGCAGAGTTAATGCAGTCATGTTCTTGAGAAAATTATTAGTGAGTGTAATGACAATAGTCACAGGGTCACTGCTTGGTATTTCATAGTCTTTTAAGAACTTGTTGGCAGCATTTTAGATTGATTTTTACCTATTTATGCATTTCACAGGCTACCTGACCTATTTTTTAAGGGCATTGTCAGTGAATATTGAAAGTTGACCAAACGTTACAACTACAATTACGTTCTATATTTTAAATATCTTTTATCTGCTTACTTATGCACTTAAAAAAGTCTATCTGCTTACATTGTGCACTTAAAAACCCAGTCTCTCAACAGAAGGGAATGCCCTGCCACAGTGGCAGGGTGGGGTGGGGGGGAGATGGGATTGGGGAGGGTGGGAGGGACGCCGGGTTTACGGGTGGTGGAGAATGGGCACTGGTGAAGGGATGGGTTCCCGAACTTTGTATGAGGGAAGTATAAGCACAAAAGTGTATAAATCTGTAACTGTACCCTCACGGTGATTCTCTAATTAAAAATAAATAAATTATAAAAAAAAAAATAAAATAAAATAAAATAAAAAAAACCAAAAACCCAGTCTCTCAAGTTGATGGCTATTTACAGGGCTGATAGGCAGAAATTAGGTATGGCTCATTTTATACTCTACAATTGTTCTTGGAGATGTTTTGTATGATTAAGAATTGGTCATAAGGTGAACAGTATTTTTTATACTGACCATTATAATTATGTTGATTCTTTATGTTATGAATGATTTTCCTTAAGATTTCATACCACTTAAAGTAGTTAATTACCTAAATGTCATAGTGCTTAAAACAGACTAGTTTGATTAAGTGGACAACCTACTCCTTAATGTGTTACTTTACAATAAATATCCAGCTGTGTTTTTCTTAAATTTTTAGTTTGAAATAATTCTAAACTTATAGGAAAGTATGAGAGTATGCAAAGCTCCTATAAAATTTTCACTCAGACATCCCCCATAATGATTTACATTTATTGGGTCATTCAATCTTTAAATACATGTACACACATATGCATATCACTGTATCACTGTATCACTGTCAGACTGTTGCTCATCGCTTTGCTAGAGTGGGCGCCAGTAATGTCTCCATTCGTCCCTGTCATATTCAGGGTCAGGGGAATGAGCCCCATTATTGTTACTGTTTTTGGCATATCAAATACACCACAGGCAGCTTGCTAGGCTCTGCCCTGTGAAATTCTGCATCACTCTTTTCTGGTAGCTTTGTTCTATAGTCTCTGGATCTTGACCTTAGATAAGATTACATGGCACCTGGGACAGTTTGTGGGTGTGACTGCCAAGCTACTGAAAAATGTGGAAAATCTGTGTGGAGAGGCCCATTCCTGATTCGAGCAGGCTTGTAGATATCAGCCATGGTTCCTGCATACCTGGGTTCCTCTGACGTTTCCTTCATGCATGAGGCTTGTCTGAGCATGTGGAGAGTGGCCTTGGGCATGGCTTTGGTTGGGTTCTGGAAGTTTTTGGCTCCCAGGATTCTGCTTGGGGCATTGAGGGCCTGTGAAGACAGCCTGGCGCGGGGGCAGGAGATTCTGCACATATGCATATATACACATATACACATTTATAGTTTTGTTTATGAAGTCAATGTAGATTAAATGATAAAAGTAATACCCATTGTCCCCAAATATTTCAGTGAGTATTTTCTACAAAAAATCAGGATGTGGTCATACAATCATAATGCTATTATCAGAACAAGAAGTTAACATTTATACAATACTACTATCTAATCAAGACTCCATAAAATTTCAATGATGATTTCCCTAACAATAAATCATGGTGAACAGTTTTTCATGTGTCTGTTGACAATCCATTGGTCTTCCTCAGAGAAGTCCCTGTTCACTTCCATTCCCCATTTTTATGGGATTTGGGGGGATATTTTGGGGTTGATATTTGTAAGTACTTTATATGCCCTGTATATCCTTTATCATTTCTGTATTATAAACCCTTAATCTGAAATGCTCATCATCACTTAATATTAGTTAAGTAATATCACTAATATTAGGGACTGGACACGTAATGCAATTTAGAGACGACCTCTGGACTAGAGCTGTTATCAACTGGATTCCATCAGAAGTCAAAAGACCGCATGGCCGCCCACCTACGAGGTGGTCAGACTTCTTTGTCAAAACCCTGAATGAACGGTTTGAGGCTCTTCGTGTTCCTGGAGTGAGCAGATACCATTGGGCTACACTAGCACTCGACAGGGACAAATTGAGATGTTTTTGGTGCCCGCTCGAGCAAATCGAAGATCAATAGGATGACAAGTGACAATATTAGGGACATTTAGATCAAGACAACAATGAGATACCATCTCATGCTACTTGAGAATGGCACATATCAAAAGTAATGGGAATAATCTGTGTTGGTGGTAGTGTGGTGAAAAAGGAAATCTTATTTACTGCTGGTGGGTATGTTGCCGAATTCTACCTTTATGGAAAACAATATGGAGATATTTCAGTAAACAGAGTTGAGCTGCAAAATGACCCAGTTATTCTATTTCTAGGTGTCTACCCACAGTACCCACAAAAACATTCATTCAAAAGGACAGGACATATGGACACTATTATTCATTGCAGCACTTCGTACAATAGCTAAGATATGGCATCAACCTAGGTGTACAATGATAGATAAGTAAATCATGAAGATGTGGCATATATACCCAGTGGAATATTATGTAGCTATTAAAAACAAAAAAATCATGCAATTTGCTGCTACATGGATAGAACTGGATGATACATGTTAAATGAAGTAATTCAGTTGATGAGCAAAAACAGGATGATCTTGATATATTTGTTATATAAAATAACTGGATAAGGAGATGCAGTGCACTAAAGAAGGGATTGCTAGATCACACTTGGCCCCAGATATAGCAAAGCGAAGAGAAAGAAGAGAAATCAAGGGAGGAAAGATAGATGGGAAGCAATAGCATACAGGGTAAAGGGGACCTGAGTACATTGGTGGTGTAAAGGAATGGTATACTTAAATATCCAAGCGACAGAGTCAACAACACTGAAAACAAGGAATCTAAACATAAACAACAGAACTTTAAAAAGTGATTGTCAAGATGACAGGCTGGTGGGATTGGGTGGTAGGGAACCTGGTGGAGAGAAGATGACACTTTTGGTGGGATTGGAACATACTATGCCTAAACTCTACTATGAATATCTTTGTAAAGCATGGTCTTATAATAAAATTTTACAAAATTTCAATGATGATCTACTAATGTCACTTTAATAATCAACTAGTCAGTGAATAAAATATATTTTTTTCTCCTACTTCAGGATCCAGTACGGAGTTGCTTGTTGTGTTTAGCTATCATGAAAATCTTTTTAGTTTTTTTCAGTCTTGTGCAGTTTCTCAGTTTTTTTCTCCTAATCTTATATGACTTAGTATTGTTTTCCTTTGACCACACCTGTTGGTGCTCAGAACTTGTTGCTGCTTGGAGGTTCCTTTTGGTGGTTCTAAAAGAACTGTGCAGTGTTAGGAATGGAACCCAGGCTTCCTAAATGCAAAGCATCAGCTTAGTCCCTTTAACTATTCTTCAAGCCCAACCTATATAGATATTTTTAGGCTATAGTCACGTATTTTGCAGACTATCCCTCAATTTGTGTATGCTTGATTTTTCCTTATGAGAATATTCAATTATTCATTTGCAGGACCAAATATCAGAGAAGTGCTGTATTGTTTCAGTGAACATATGAGGAGGGACATGAATTGTTCCTTGACTAGGAATGTTAACTTTATATTTTTGGGATTCACATGTAGTGGTACTTAGGATTTAGTCTTGGTTCTGTGCTCAGGGGTCAATCTTCACATTGCTTGAAGGAGCATATGCAGTGCTGCGATTGAACCAAAATTTGTCCCATGAAAGTGCTAGTTCCTGTACTATCCCTGTGGACTGTAATATTTGTAATCATTGGTTAAGTTGTACTTTACAAAAACTCGCCCCTAAAAAGTTATTATTTGCCCTTTGCTGTCTTTTGTGTGGAGGTACCTTAAAGAAAATGTAATTATCCTTTTCCAAAGGTGAGTTTCTAATTCTACTATTTTTCTATATTTATTAGTTGACACAAAACTGTATTGAACAACTTACTTTCCTTTCTACTTATGTATTTATAAAATATGGCCTCATGAATTTTTATTTTTTAATTTTTATTTTGGGTTCTGAGGCCACACCCAATGATGCTCAGGGGTTCCTCCTGGGTCTGTGCTCAGGAGCCAGAGCGGGCAGTGCTCAGGATACCAAGTGCATGCAATGCCAGGATTCAAACCATTGTTGAAGCTGCAGATGCATCCAAAGCAAGTTCTGTAATCTCTGAACCATTTCTCTGGCACACAAATTTATATTTTATAGATTGGTTGCAATGTGTTATTTTCATTACCTTCGTGTTCACATTATCTCATATTTATAGGAACCATTTCAAGTAACTCCTTTTAACATGGCCACGTTATTTTGGAGCAACTTTCTTACTTTCTGGCACCATAAGAGGGACAATAACTCATCTTGAGTTTTCCACTTATTGAACCCTACACCTGCAGTTTCTCTGTTTACAAGAGGACATTAATCAAAGCATCAGGCTCTGGGAACAAAGTATGTTCATGATTATTAGGATATAAATTAATTAATTGGGGGTTGGTGCAATAGTACAGTGGCTTGCCTTGCATGTGGCTGACTTGGGTTCAATCCCTGCCATCTACTATAGCCGCCCGAGTACTGTCACTGTCACTGTCATCCCGTTGCTCATCGATTTGTTCGAGCGGGCACCAGTAACGTCTCTCATTGAGGGATTTATTGTTACTGTTTTTGGCATATCCAATACACACGGGAAGCTTGCCAGGCTCTGCCGCGCGGGCTCGATACTCTCGGTAGCTTGCTGGGCTCTCCGAGAGAGGCAGAGGAATCGAACTCGGGTTGGCCGCGTGAAAGGCTAATGCCCAACCGCTCCAGCCAGCCACCTTAGTACTACCAGGAATAATTACTGAGTACAGAACCAGGATTGACCCCTGATCATTGCTGGTGTGACCCAAAAACTTTTTTAAAAAGGATAATTATCTAGTACCTCTGACTAGACAGAGATAGAAATTCTGTATGTATATTAGAAATGTAAAAATTAGAAATGTGTGTTGTAGAATAGTATTTGAATGACTACAGACAGTTTGAGGATTGGACTAAGGGGAATTTGAAGTGGGGATAAAATTTCTGAAACTGTTTTATTATTGATACATAAAATTTTGCATGTGTTTAATGCTTATAACTTTATGAGTTTGGAGATCACTGCCTACTCATTATGCTGCCCACAATCAATACTGTGAGCATATTCATCACATCTCAATCTGTTCTCATTTTCATTTTATTAATGACAATGGTAATGATTATGATAAAAACACTTAAGATCTACTTTGGCAAATTTTTCAGGATATTATAAATTATGACAATCATAGCCATTGTTCTCTATGGTAGATCTCTAAGACTATAGAACTAAAATTTTATAGATGTGGGGCACTTGCTTCTGTTATGCTTTATTGAAATATATATGTATCCAAATATATACATATATATTTGGGAGACCACACCCAACTGTGCTCAGAGCTTACCTGGGACTCTGCTGAGTGATCACCCCTAGCTGTGCTTGGGGAACATATGCAGTGCTGGTGACCAAACACGCTGGACCATTTTTAAACAAGCATCTTAACCCTTGTACTATCTCTCTGGCCCCTTTAGTGGAATATATTCATGTTATTTGCAGTCTACTGGAGAACAGCTATAATTATGCTTATACTACTTGTCAGGGTAAGAGTGGCTTGTAATACGTAGGATATAAAGGAATGCAGTAAGGAAATAACAACTGGTCAAAGGCAACAGAAACTGAGAACTGGTCTTTAGTAGGAAGCTTACCGCAGCAGGGGATACAGGGGGAAGAGGGGACTGAGACAATGGTGGAGGGATGCAGACACTGGTGGAGAGTGTGGTGTTGGAATGTTTTATGCATGAGACCCTACCATTAACAGCATTGTAAATCACAGTGCCTAAAATAAAAAGGGCGGCTTATAATGGTGCTTACTGTGTCACCTCAGTTAGCACCATAACATATAACTGAAGACCTAAAATTTATACCTGATCCGAATGTGTCCATGGTGTTCATCATTGGAAGTCTGTGGTCAATGCAGGAGAAACAAAGTTGATTTTGACAGAACCAGAAGTTAGTCCATAGAAAGCTATTAAACATTTCAAAGGTGATATGTTTGAGAAAATGGATAGTGTTTTATTTTTACTAAAACTTACATAAGTTTACATAATAATAATGATAATATATTTTGATAATATATATATTTCTGAGCTCTCAATAACAGAAATTTTGATCATGCTATAAAAGATTGAATTTTATTTTCTCTATAGAAATTTATATATCAAAATAATGATCATGTGAGGAGATAATGAATGTGCAGTTTAGAAGTGGGGAAATACATGACAAGTTAGAAATACATGACAAGAAGTTAACATAAATATTACTTATGGATTTTATATTATGCTATTTCATCTTTTAAAAATTTGTGATTTAGGGGACTAGAGAGATAGTACAATGTGTAGGGTACTAGCCTTGAACGAGGTCAACCCAGGATTGATCTCCAGCTCCCCATATAGTCCCCTGAGTTCTACCAGTAATGATCCCTGAGCACAGAGCCAGGAGTAAGCCCTGAAAATTCACAGTGTAGCCCCAAATCCAAAATCCTTTTATAAAATTATTATTCTGTTGTAATCTCTAAATTCTAAGTACCCAAATTTGTTACTTTTTAAATTTATACATTTTAGTAAACTTAAGTTGTTATTACATGGCAGAGCCTGGCAAGCTACCCGTGGCATATTTGATATGCCAAAAATAGTAAGAATAAGGGGTCTCTTTCCCCTGACACTGAAAGAGCCTCCAATATGGCAGCGTTAGGAAAGACAAGTAAGGAGAGACTGCTAAAATCTCAGGACTGGGACGAATGGAGACATTACTGGCACCCGCTCAAGTAAATCGATGAACAATGGGATGACAGTGATATAGTGACAGTGAAGCTGTTATCAGTTTTCTTTTAGGAGCCTCCTAAGCTGTGCTCAATGGGGCCTGGGTGACACTCCGCTAACTGGATCAGGTGGTTCAACGCTAGGGGCCAGCCATGTAATGCTGCTGCTCTACCCAATATTACTGTGGGCCTCCAGCGTTATACCTGGATGTGCTTGGGGGACCAGGTGTTAGTATGGCTCACTTTCTGGTCTATGTGCATGCAAGACATAGATCCCTGATGCCTGAGCTATTTCCCTAGCTCCTGCTGCCTACTTTTAAAACATATTCTCATGGTCTTGTCCTTAATGATAGTCCAGCAAATTGCAAATTGTGTAATCTCTTAAGACACAGAAAACCTGGCTGTGGGCCATGATAGAATGTTAGGCACTTAATAGCTATTTGCAGAATAAGTGAAAGACTCAATTAACTCAATTAATGAATCAATGAATGAGTGAAGATGGCATCTTTTTAGTCTTTCTGTAGAAAAAGGACACTGGGGGAAATGTCAATCAGTTGACAGTTGGATCAACATGGTTACAACTAAGGGGAAAAGAGACTTAGCTTGAAATTTCTGGTTCGTGGGGGAACTGTGCCAAAGAGCACTGCCTCCTTCTCCCCTTACAATGAAGTGAGAGACTGAGTAAAGTGAGAAGTGAAATGAAAAGAAAATTCATCTTCTGGATATATTCTTTCATCCTAAATGTAGTCTCTATCTTTAGTAATAAAGTTTCTGAGAGTGAAATGCTGGTCTGGCAGATAGCTTTTCTATTAATAGAAATATTTCCATATATCTATATCCAAATAGTAAATCACACTAAAATAACATACACATACATTTCCAGTTATTTGTAGTCTCAGTTGAGATAAATAAGGGGCCTTAAATTTGTATTCTCCTAAAGATAAGAAAAAATTGTGATAATTTGAGAAATGGAAATTTTATATCAGTTTTTCATTTGTAATTAAACCACACTCCTCCTAATATTGGAGAAATAATTATTTAATTTGGGTTTAATCATTTCAAAAACAAAACATTTATATATATGGAGAACTCCACAAATCGTAGCTTCTATCTAGACAGATAGGTTGCAAAGAAAGGACATTTTCAAAAGAAGTTGAAATGGAAGACTGCATAAGTTAAGATCACTACATTTTATTAACCAGTTATGATTTATACATAAAATGAATCCAAACATCATCAGATACTGGGTGATAATTAAATACTGTGTTATAATCACTATGAAATTTTAATTTAATTAATTTTTTTTTAAACTTTTGGTTTTGGAGCCATACCTGGTGGTGTTCAGGGTCTTTCCAGAGGTGCTTTGGGAACCATATGGTACTGTGGATGGAGCCAACACTGTCCGCATTCAAGAAAAATGCGTTAACCACTGTGCCATGTCTCTGGCTTGATTTAAATAATATGCTATAAGTTTTAAATAACAAAATTATTTATTGGTATAATCAGGACAAACATAGTAGACACATATATCTCCTTTTTATATTCAAAACACATGAAATGACAATAAAGAAATATTCCGAACAAATTTGTGGAGAAGGGTTTGGGTCACACCTTGCAGTGGTAAGGTCTCACACCTGGCTCTGCTCAGAGATTACTCCTTATGATTCTTGGGGAAACATATCTGGGTCCAGGGATCAAACTGGGCATGGCAATGTTCAGGGTAAATACCTTAATTCTTTTTTTTTTTCTTTTTGGGTCACACCCAGCGATGCTCAGGGGTTACTCCTGGCTTTGCACTCAGGAACTACTCCTGGCGGTGCTTGGGGGACCATATGGGATGCCGGGGATCGAACCCGGGTCAGCCGCGTGCAAGGCAAATGCCCTACCCGCTGTGCTATCGCTCCGGCCCTAAATACCTTAATTCTTGTACTATCTCTCTGACCCTTTGGATCATTTTTTAAATTATTATTTTAAAATTTTATTCATTTGTTTTGAGGTCACTTTTGATAAAAAACAATGCATAAGTTCTTTTTTTAAAAAAATTTTTATTGAGTCATCATGTGGAAAGTTACAAAGTTTTCAGGTTTAAATCTCAGTTATACAATGCTCGAATACCCATCCCTTCACCAGTGCACATATTCCACCACCAAGAATCCCAGTATAACTCCACCCCGCACCCCCACACCCCTAACCCCCCCACGCCCCTAGCTCCCCCACCCTTAGCCCCCCGCCTGTGTAACTAATAAATTTCATTTTACTTTCACTTTGATTGCATACAATATTTCAACAAAACTCACTATTATTGTTTGGAGAGTCTCTCCCCTAAAGTCAGACCTGCTGAAAAGGAAGCATTAGATAATTTGTAATGCATAAGTTCTGAAACCTGTGACTAATATTTTAATTGTTGACTATTATTTCTGAGGAATTTTAATCATATGCATATTTCTATATCATTGCAATTTTACATACTTAATATTTTAAGGTCTTAATATTACACATAGTATTCTGTGTTAATATACATGCAGACATATTCCAGCAGTCTTCAGAGTGATTGTGTTAACAACTCTATAACCTCTCAGTAAGTAAATGTAGCTTACTTTTTTAAGTTATTCTCCTCTTGTGGTGCATTTTCAGCAATGTGAGTTCTCGGGATGATTTGTCCCTTTCTCCTAGGGATGGAAGAAAAGATGGGAAGGAAAAAAATAAGCATAGTGAATTTTTACATTACATTACATTGTTACATTACAGTCTGAATTGACTCTCCTAGTATAAAAGGAGTATCTGGTAGTTATAGACAAATTTAGGAAATCCTAAGGATATATTGATAAGAAAATAAAAACTACCTCAAATGTTACTAAATGGTTGTCATTCTAACTCAATCAATAAGGGTGGCCAAGTCTTGATTACTCAGGAGCTGATAGGTTTTGTACCATCATGTAAATATCACTTTCTATTTTTAAAGTTTTAAATTCTACAAGTTTATAAATACTAAAAGGGAGAAGATTTTGTTTCATTTTTAGACAGAGTTGATTTGGACCTAGAACAATGTCACTGAGCCTTAGTTTCTGATATATGGAATCAAATTTGAACATGTTCAGAAGCTGCAAGCATCCCCAAAGAATGAATATTGTTTTTTTAAAAAAACTTTTTTATGTTTTTAGATTTTATTTTTTTATTTAATTGAGGTAATATTGGTTTAACAAATGTAAATGTTTATGTGTTTGGAGGTACAATGTCAGCAGATGTAATCTACCACCAAAATATCAGTAGTCCTGTCCATAGGACCCTTCTCGTCTACCCCACACTGCCTTCCAAAACTGAGTTCTATGATCAGAGACTAATGGTCTGTTTTCACTCAACATTGTTCCCTCACTTTGTTTTTAAAATATTTTAATTAAATCATTGTATATATACAGTTGCAAAGTTGTCCATGATTGGGTTTCATTCATACAATTGTAGGAAAACATTTGCAAAGTTGTCCATGATTGGGTTTCATTCATACAATGTTTCACCATCCATTCCTTCATCAGTGTACATTCCCCACCACCAATATACCTGGTTTCTCTCTCTTCTGTCCCTTACTCCCAATCTGCCTCTAGGGTGGCACTTTTCTTCTCTATCTCTCTCTCTCTCTCTCTCTTCCTCTTGCTTGCTCACTCTCGCTCTCACGCTCTCCACTCTTGCTCTCTACCTCCCTCTCGTGCGCTCTCTCTTCCCTTTTGGGCATTATCTTTTGTGATACAGACACTGAAAGGTCATCATATTCCTTTACCTACTTTAAGCACTCAATACTTTTCCAGAGTTATCATTTCCAACTATCATTGTCATAGTGGTCCCTTCTCTTTCCCAACTGCCCTCTCCCCATCCCCCAAATTGTGACAAGCTTACAAAGATGGACCAGTAGTCCTGGCCTTCATTTCTATTATCCTTGAGTAATAGGTTCATACTGTGTTTTTATATCCCACAAATGAGTGCAATCATTCTACGTCCATTTCCTTCTTTCTCACTTATTTCACTCAGCATGATACTCTCCATGTTCATCAATTTATAAGCAAATTCATGGCTTTCTTCTTCCTGGTGATTGCATAGCATTTCACTGTGTAGATATACCATAGTTTCTTTATCCAGTAGTTCGTTCTCTTGCACTCGGTTGTTTCCAGATTCTGGCTATTGTGACCACTGCTGCAATGAACATAGAAGAACAGACGGAATTTCTGCTATGCTTTGGGCCTCCAGGGTATACTCCCATAAATAGTATTGCTGGGTCCTGTGGAAACTCAATTTCTAGTTTCATTAGGTATGTCCATAATTGTTTTCCCAAAAGGCTAGACCAGTCAACATTCCCACCAATAATGAATGACCCTTCCCCCCGCCCCCCCCCCCGACACCTGCCCCGGTACCTGTTGTTCTTGTTCTTTTTGATGTGTGTCAATCTCTGTAGTGTGACAGGATATCTCATTGTTGTTTTGATTTGCCTCTCTCTGATGAATTGCATTGTCAAGCATTTTTTCATGTGCCTTTTGGACATTTGTATTTCTTTGAGGAAGTTTCTGTTCATTTCTTCTCCCCATTTTTGATGGGCTGGATTTTTTTTCTTGTAAAGTTCTAACAGTGGCTTACATATCTTGCATATTAACCCCTAATTAGATTGGTATTAGGCAAATAGTTTTTCCCATTCTGTGTGCTGTCTTGGACCCTGTTCTGTTACTTTTGAGGAGCAGAGGTTTTTTTTTTTCTTTTTTTAAAAAAAATTTATTAGAGAATCACTGTGATGTACAGTTACAAACTTATGAAATTTTGTGTTTGCATTTCACTCATAAAGTGATCATTTACCCATCCCTCCACCAGTGCCCATTCACCACCACCAATGATCCCAGTATCCTTCTCACCACCCCCACCCCATCCCCCACCACCCCACCCTGCCTTTGCGGCAGGGCATTCCCTTTTGTTCTCTCTCCCTTTGGGTGTTGCGTTTGCAATAGAGGTATTGAGTGGCCTTCATGTTTGGTCTATAGTCTACTTACAGTTCGCATTTTCCAGCCTGAATGGGTCCTCCCAACATCTCGAGCAGCAGAGATTTCTTAATTTCATGTAGTTCCATTATTTGTCTTTTCCTACACTTGTTGGTCAGTGGTATTTCATCTTCTAAGATGCCTTTAGCTTCAGTGTCACAGAGTGTTCTGCAAAAGTTTCCTCCATGGACCTTCTGGACTCAGGTCTGATATAGGGGACTTCAGTGCATTTTTAACTGACTTCTGTGCATGACATTAGAGAGTACTGAGTCATTTTTTGGTATGTGGCTGCCTACTTTTTCCAGAACCACTTTTTGAAGCGTTATCCCTTCCTCAACTTAATATTATGTGCTTCATTATCAAAGAATAAATTATCATATATTTGAGGGTCTGTGCCAGAATATTCGATTTTATTCCATTGGTCTACAGGACTGTCTTTTTTCCAACACCATGCTGTTTTAATCACTACCACTTTGTAGTACAGTTTGAAGTCGGGGACAACAAACATCTCTCATTTTCTTTTTCCCAATGATTGCTTTAGCTAGTCTTGGGGTTTTATTGTTTTATATGAATTTTGTTGCTGTGGTCAATTTTGTTGTCCAAACAAATTGACCACATCATATTCAATTGACGGCTTTGCCTGACCGATGCCACTGTTGTCCCCAAGTTCCAAAGGGAATTAGATCACCAGCTCCTTCACGCAAAATTCTACTTGACAGAGCGGAAAGAAAGGACTGCAAAGTGTAAGAAGAGAACTCCCAGAACAACCACCAATTGGGAGCTCTGTAGCACTATTGTGGCAATATTGGAAGATGACGTCGTTGACAACATTGAAAAGGAATACGATTGACTGGCTCAGCACCTCCATGATTGTGCGAGGAATGCCAAGAGTAAGAAAGCCACAAAAAAGCTGCCTGTCTTCGGAAACTCTCGAACTCATTCGACAACGTAGTTTGGCCCAAGCCTCAGGCAATCACAAGCTAACGTCTGAGCTCGCAAAGCTGTGCAAAGAAGTGATAAAGGAAGACCTCAAAGAGAAAAGAGCAGCAGTGTTGGCAGAAAGTATTTTCCCGGAGAAGCTGGAAAAAGTATTTGCAATGCCCGCCTGTCCCTTGCCAACTATAAGACCAAGATGACTGCACTCCGATTTCCTGATGGATCTATCACATCTTCCAGAAAGGCAATGGAAAAGGTTGTCCATGACTTCTACTTGAATCTCTTTGATAGCCATGTCCATCTGTCCACATACCAAATTCTGCAAAATGGATATGTTGTTCCCATCGTTCTCCCTTCTGAAATCTGACACGCCATTTCTTCAGTAAAGAAGCACACACCACCCGGTCCAGACAAGGTCAGACCCAAACACCTGAAGAATCTGTCACCAGTACTCGTCAATACACTGGTTCGACTCTTCACACGCTACCTGTTTGAATGCAAGTTTCTATCCCAATGGGAAACCAGCAGGACAGTTCTGTTGTATAAGAAGGGAAACATCCACAATATTAGCAACTATTTTCCAATCTGCCTGTTGTCCATCATCTACAAGTTATTCAGTTGAGTCATCCTGAATAGGATTGGCAGAACACTAGATGAAGGATAACCATGTGAGCAAGCCAGGTTCTGAAAAGGATTCATCACAATCGATCATATCCATACGGTGACCAAGCTCATTGAGGTTTTGAGAGAGTTCAAGATGCCGCTCTGTCTAATGTTCATTGATTTAAAGAAGGCCTATGAATCTGTTGAGACTGAAGTGGTCATTGAAGCCCTAGCCAAACAAAGCATTCAAACTCAGTACATCAGGATCTTCCATGAGCTGTATTATGGATTCACCACCAGTATCTCACCATTCTACAAGGAAGTGATCATCAAGGTAAAGAGAGGGATTCGGCAGGGTGATACCATTTTATCGAAACTTTTCAGTGCCACCCTCGAGAACGTCATGCAATGACTGCAATGGGAAGGAATAGGAGTGAAGATAGATGGTCAGCAACAATACCACTTCCACTTTGCTGAAGAAATCGTTCTAATAACACCAAACATTAGCCAAGCTGCATGAATGCTGGCCGACTTTGAAGTGAGTGTAGAAAGGTCGAACTGCAGTTAAATCTCACAAACACAATGTTCATGAAAAACAGAGTAGTTCCTGATGTTCCATTTGCTCTCAATGGAAGGAACATCTCTGAAAGCAGCAGGTATATGTATCTAGGTTGATATGATGAACATGACAAACGACCTGGCATCTGAGCTGTGCAGGAGGAAGAGAGCAGCGTGGAATGCCTTAAAGAGTGTGGAAGAAGTTGTTAAGATGACCAAGAACCTCTGGCTCTGGGCACATCTTTTTGACTCCACTGTTCTTTCTGCACTAACATAAGCCTGAGACCTGTGCCCTCCGACAACAGGATAAGAACATATTCATGTCTCCCAAAGAGGAAATAAAAGAGCTATGCTTGGAATATCACACTTCACTCGAGTGAGAAAAGGAATCTGGTGTTCCGACCTCTGTGGATGATCAAGAATCAAGGACACAGTCTCATTTGCCAAGGTGTCAAAAGTCAAATGGGACAGTCAGGTAATGCGATTTGGAGATGGCCATTGGACTAGAACTATTACCGACTGGATTTCAAGGATGTCAAAAGAACATCTGGCCACCCACCTACAAGATGGTCAGAGTTCTTTGTCAAGACCCTGAATGAATGGTTTGAGTCTCTTCGAGTTCCTGGAGCGAGCAGATACCACTGGGCTAACTAGCACGTGACAGGGACGAATGGAGACTTTACTGGTGCCCGCTCAAGCAAATTGAGGAACAACAGGATGAGAAGTGATACATGTGATATGAATTTCAGGAGTGTTAGATGTATTTCTTTTAAAAGTATCATGTTTATCCGTATAGGGACCAAATAGAATCTGTATAATGCTTTCGGGAGTATTGCTATTTTGACAATATAATCCTCCCAATCTATAAGCAGGGGAATTTTTCTCCATTTACTCTTGCCTTCTTTGAGTTCTTGAAGCAATGTTTTGAACGATTTTTTCTATAGGCCCTTTTCCTCTTTAATTAAACTGATTCCAAGATATTTGATTTTCTGAGGTACAGTGTAGTGAACACAATTTTTTATTTTAAAAATATCTCTTTTTACTTTTTCATTATTTGTATTTAGGAAAGCCATGGACTTTGGTGTATTGGTTGTAGAACCTGCCACATTACTATTTTTTCTAAGAACATTTTTGTAGATTTTCTAAGTATGGTATCATGCCATCTTCAAATATTGAGAATTGACTTCTTCCTTTCCTATCTCAATGTACTTGATATATTTTTCTTGCTAACACCTGTGGAAAGTAATTCCAGTACAATATTGAACAGAAGTGGTGAGAGTGGTTAACCTTGTCTTGAGCCTGATCTCAGGGAAAAAGCTTTACGTTTTGCCCCACTGAGATGATTACTGTGGGCTTGTGGTGAATGGCTTTAACTGTATTGAGGAAAGTTCCTTCAACTCCCATTTTGTAGAGAGTTTTATCAGTAATGGGTGTTGGACCTTGTTGAATGCTTCCTCTGTGTCTATTGATAAAATCATATGTTTTTTCTTTTCTTCTTTTATTGATATGGTGTATTATGTGGATTGAATTTTGCATGTTTAACTATTCTTGCATCCCCAGAATAAATCCTACTTGCTCATGATGTGTGATCTTTTTGATGAGTTGTGGGATCTTTTTTCCTTTTTTGATCACACCTGGCGATGCGCAGGGGTTACTCCTGGTTCTGCACTCAGGAATTATGCCCTGGTGGTGCTCAGGGGACCATATGGGATGCTGGGAATCAAACCTGGGTCGGCCACGTGCAAGGAAAACACCCTACCCACCGTGCTATTTCTCCAGCTCCTGAGTTGTGGGATTCTGTTTGCTAATTTTTGTTGAGAAACTTTGCATCTGTGTTCATCAGGGATACTGTCCTGTGATTTTCTTATTTTGGGGTGTCTTTGTTTTCTTTTGGTATCAGGGTAATATTTTCCTCATAGAAACCATTTGAGAGTGTTTCAGTTTCTTCAATTTCCTGGAAAAGCTTGAAGAGTATTGGTAGTAGGTCCTCTTTAAAGTTTTGGAAAATTCACTACGGAATCCTTCTGGACCTGGATTTTGTTCTTTGAAGATTTTCGATTACCATTCCAATTTCCTTAATGGTGATACATCTCTCAGGTATTCCAAATCTTCTTTGTTCAGCTTTGGAAGATTATAGGAATCCAGAAATGTATCCATTTCCTCAAGGTCTCTTGTTTTGTCACATAAAGATTCTCAAAGTAATTTCTGATGCTCCTTCAAATTTCTTTGGTTTCTGTTGTAATAAACCCCTTTTCTTTTCTTACTCGGTTTTTTATGGTATTCTCTCTCTCTTTCTCTCTTTGTGAATCTCAAGTGTATCGATCTTGTTTATTTTTCCAAAGAGCCAATTCTTGGCTTCATTGATCTTCTGGATATTATTTGGGCTTCTTAATTTCTTTTGGGGCTTGTTAATTTCTGCTCTAAGCTTTATTATTTACTTCCTTCTGCCTGGTTTGGGATCCTATTATTGGTCGTTTTCCAAGATCATAAGGTGTAAGTTCATGTTATTAATTTGGGCTCTTTCTTCCATTCTGATTAATGCTTGTAGAGCTATTCACTTTTTTCTTTTTACCCGACATATTAATGAGATCATCCAATATTTGTCCTCTTACTTATATCTCTCAGTATGACCCTTCCAGTTCCATCCTTGTTGTTGCAAACGTCATGGTTTTATCTTCTCTAATAAGTTAGCATACATATACCACACCAATATTTACCATTGTTGGATGCTTGAGTTGTTCTTTCCTGGCTATTGTAACTAGTGGTCCACTGAACATAATTGTGTACGTATATTTTGAATTAGTGTTTTTACATTCTTTAAATAAATGATGAGGCAGGAAGATGCAAATCAAAACAGCAATGAGATACCATCTCACACCACAGAGACTGGCACACATTCAAAAGAACAAAAGCAACGAGTGCTGGCGTGGATGTGGGGGAAAGGGATGTTCCTTCACTGTTGGTGAGAATGCTGACTGGTCCAGCCTTTCTGGAAAACAATATGGACAGTCCTTCAAAAACTAGAAATTGAGCTTCCATATGACCCCCAATACCACTTCTGGGAATATATCCCAAGGATGCAAAAGAGCACAGTAGAAATGACATCTGTAACTATATATTCCTTGCAGCACTGTTCACAATAGCCAAAATATGGAAACAACCCGAGTGCCCTAAAACAGATGACTGGTTAAAGAAAGTTTAGTACCTCTACACAATGGAATACTATGCAGCTGTTAGGAGTGATGAAGTCATGAAATTTGCTTATAAATGGATAAACATGGAGAGTATCATGCTAAGTGAAATGAGTCAGAAAGAGAGGGACAGACATAGAGGGACTGCACTCATTTGTGGAGTATAAAATAACATCACATGAGGCTAACACCCAAAGAACGGTAGATACAAGGGCCAGGGGGATTGTCCCATAGCTGGAAGACTGCTTCATGAGCACAGGGGAGAAGGCAGATGGAATAGAGAAGGGATCATTAAGAAAACGATAGCTTGAAGAACCAGTTGGGATGGGAGATGCATGCCGAAAGTAGATAATGGACCAGACATGATGACCTCTCAGTGTCTGTGTTTCAAGTTATAATACCCAAAAGTAGAGAGAGAGTATGGGGAATACTGTCTCCACAGAGGCAGGGAGAGGGTGGGAAAGGGGGGGTATACCCGGGATATTGGTGATGGGAAATGTGCACTGGTGGAGGGATGGGTGTTTGATCATTGTGAGATTGTAACTCAAACATGAAAGCTTGTAACTATCTCACGGTGATTCAATAAAATTTAAAAAATTAAATAAAGAAAGAAATAATAAAGAAATAATGAGGGAACAAATTCCTGGAGCATCTGACAGGTCAACTTAAAATTTTGAGAAGTCTCCATATTCTTTTCCACAGAGCCTGAACCTATTTCTTTACCACCAACAATAAATGAGGCTTCCTTTGACTCCACATTCCGATCAGTGCTTGTTATTTCTTATCTATTGGATGCAAGCCTTTCTCACAGGTCTGGAGTAATAATTCGCTCTCATCTTGCTTTGTGTTTCTCTGATTATAAATGAAAACAAGTATTTTTAAATGGACATGTTGGCCATCTCTATGTCTTTCTTGGTGAATTTTCTATTCAGCTTCTCTTCAAAGTTTTTTTTATAAGAATAGTTTTTTGCTGTTGTTGTTTTTGAGTTTTCTGGGTTCGTTATACATCTTGAATACTAGCCCTCTTTTTAGCATATGGTATGAAATTATATTCTCTCATTCAGTAAAATGTATCTTATTTACATGATAATTTCTTTCACTATGCAGAAGGGGTTAATTTTTATGTAATTCCATTCATTTACGTTTGATTTTTATTTTTTACTGATGGAATCTAATGCCTAAAGAAACTATTATAGAAAATATAATGGAGTATTTTGCCTGTGTCTTCTTCAATACATTTTATGGATTCAAGTCGAATGTCCAAGCCTTTAATCCATATTTAATTAACTTCTGTGCATGCTGTGAGATAGTGATCCAGTTCTATTTTCCAAAAGAAATGTTCTTTCAGGCCCAGAGGAATACTGTAGTGAATTAGAGCATATATCTTGAAAGTATATGGTCACGAGTTCAAATTCCTAGTGTCACATATATACTGCCATGGCCCAGGAAGTCCTTTTGTTTGAACCTGGCTATTCTGCTGTTTGTGATTTCTGACAAAACTTACAATTTCCAGCTATAGTTCAGTCAGGTGTGTGCAAGAATCACAAACAGGGTGCAAACCCACTGAGCACAGCAAATAAAATAAGGTGTGAGTGCCATAACCAGGATTTGATACCCCTGGAAATCACTTGTAATAGTACTGCATTGACTGACAGAGAGCACCACGGCTATAACTTGTCTGCTTGAACTAAGAGTGCTTGCCCTATAGAGCATGTGTAGGAACACTGCAACTACCAGAATGCAAGCCTTCATGACCACCTTAGCCCAATGTGCAAAAACTTCAACCTGATGTGCAATGCCTGGTACACACCAGAGCAAAATATGTGGTTAGATCATGAGCAGGCATGTGTTCAACACCTGGACATAGCAACAACTACAACAACCAAAAACAAGCAAACAAAACCCAGATTCAAGCAACACCAACAACACTGATAAGAGGGAGAAGAGAATGACAATGAAGTTTCAAAATAATCTGTAAAGAAAAAAAATCTAAGAAAAAGTGTTCTTTAAAGAAATGTCAAGTGGTTTAACTACTGGATTTATAATTAGAATAAGAGCATACCTTTCTCAGGTGACTTTGTGGAAGAGGAAAACTCTGCTTTGGATAAGTAACTTGGTATATGTACCTTATAAGCTAAAGGTTTTGTTTAATGTTTTATTGAACATACATGACATAGATAATTACAAAGCTGTTTATGATTGGGTTTCAGTCATACAATGTTCCAACACCAATCCTTCCACCAGTGAAATTTCTCACTGTCCCCAATGTTCCCCCTTTTCCCTGCCACTATCCCCCAACACCCCACCCCAGCCTGCCTCGACACTAGGCACTATTCTTCCTTCTCTCTCTCCATTTGTGCATTATGGTTTGCAATACAGGTATAAAGAAGTGATAGAGTTTGTTCAGGGTGTTCAGTATTTTTATTGGGAAAGTAAGACTGGAATAACTTTTTAAACTAGGTGGTAGCCTTCTGGGAATATATCCCGAGGATGCAAAAGAGCACAGTAGAAATGACATCTGTACCTATATATTCATTGCAGCACTGTTCACAGTAGCCAAAATATGGAAACAACCTGAGTGCCCTAAAACAGATGACTGGTTAAAGAAACTTTGGTACATCTACACAATGGAATACAATGCAGCTGTTAGGAGAGATAAAGTCATGAAATTTGCTTATAAATGGATAAACATGGAGAGTATCATGCTAAGTGAAATGAGTCAGAAAGAGAGGGACAGACATAGAGGAACTGCACTCATTTCTGGAGTATAAAATAACATCACAGGAGGCTGACACCCAAGAACGGTAGATACAAGGGCCAGGGGGATTGCCCCATAGCTGGAAGACTGCTTCATGAGCACAGGGGAGTAGGCAGATGGAATAGAGAAGGGATCCTTAAGAAAACGATAGCTTGAAGAACCAGTTGGGATGGGAGATGCATGCCGAAAGTAGATAATGGACCAGACATGATGACCTCTCAGTGCCTGTGTTTCAAGTTATAATACCCAAAAGTAGAGAGAGAGTATGGGGAATACTGTCTGCCACAGAGGCAGGGGGAAGGTGGGAAAGGGGGATATACCCAGAATATTGGTGATGGGAAATGTGCACTGGTGGAGGGATGGGTGTTTGATCATTGTGAGATTGTAACCCAAACATTAAAGCTTGTAACTATCTCACAGTGATTTAATAAAATTAAAAAAAAAAAACTAGGTGGTAGCTTTGGGGTGTGGACATGACTGCCAAGGTTTCCGGAAGCATAGGGAAGTTGGGGCGGGGAGAGGTAGCCCATTCCAATCATGAGAAAACTTGGAGATTTCAATCACAATAACTGCATACCCAAATTTTCATCAGATTATATATCACTGAGGTTTATCCTGAGACAGTGGTGCCCAGCTGGGGGCATGTTTGCGATTTTGGATTATGGAAGCAAGCGGCTGCCAGGGGCTCTACTTGGGCATGCACCAGGTTGAACAACCCCCCTCCAATTTACCCTGCTCTGTGCAGCCTTTCATAGGTCCAAGATTAATTGTGGATTTTGATCTCTTTAGAGATTTATTTAGAGGTTTCTGAAGTGAGTCCAGTAGAAAAACTTTCATGGTGGCACTGGAGTTTGTTCATGGGGATGACTGCCAGTATTTGCCAGTATTTCTAGGAGTGTAAGGAAGTAGGTGGAGGTAGCTTATCTCAACTCCAGAAAGCCTGGATAATTCAGTCACAAAGCCCACATATCCAAATCTTCAACAGGTTAGTATCTTAGTGAGGTTCGTCCTGAGACAGTGGGGTCCAGATGGTGGCATGGTGTTGAATTTTGGATTGTGGGACCAAGCAGCTACCAGGGGTTCTACTTGGGTGGGCACCAGGCTGACATGCTCCACTCTGATTTACTCTGGTCTGTTCAGCCTTGCACAGATCCAAGATTTACTGCGACTTTTGAGCTCTTTGAGATTTATTCATGGGTCTCTGAAGCAAGGCCAATAAATGAACTTGTATAACTGTGGGTGTGGGTCCCACATACCTAACTTTTGTCCATTTAATTTCTTGGGAAACTTGGTTCCAAGCTGTTGCAGTACGGCCAGAGGCACAGCGGCACTTTTGTGGTATCAGGAAACCGGAAGGCACCATCAGACTGCTGTTACACTCACCTCGTGACCACAGGTTGAACTGCAGCTGGCATTGCACCCCCCGCTATGAGCAAAAGTTTTGCTTCAGCCTTCCAATGCATGTCTCCACTTAAGGGTGGGAAAAGACATTTATACGCTTTTGATATTTTGGATGGGGCAGACAATAATTCATGGTATGCAATGCATACTGTGCTGGCCTCTGTCCTTTAGTTTTAATTTAAATAACATTAGGCACTGTGATTAACAATACTGTAAATGATAGGGTTTTATGCACACAATATTCCAGTATCACAACCTCCATCAAATCTGTCTATTCTCTTCTTGTCCCTTGATCATGGTAAGTTCAGTTCTGTCGACTGTCTCTCATGTACTGCTGCCTTTGGACATTTTTGATTCCTTTCTATGTTTATTTATATTCCACTCAAACATAGGAGAGATTATTGTAGTTTCCCCCTTTCTAGCAACCAAAATTACATTATCTTTATTTCTACAAGACCTCTAATGATAAGATAGATCAACTTTGGTCAAATAAACAAGATATGCAGACCTTGATGAGAAGGTGCTAATTGAATAATTTTAAATCTTTATGAAAACTATTTATGTCTATAATAACATGATTATGGTAAACCACCAATTGTGTGCAAAAAAAATCTAACTTGACTCAGAAACTGTGCACAGCAAATCAAACAAATCCATTGTGGTGTGAACAAGGAGTAGATATCTGGTGCTTCCTTTAGTTAGCAATGAAAAACCTTTTATATGGGAATAACATTATTTGGGGGGTATTCCACACTTGGCAGTGCTCAATGTCTACTCCTGTTTCTAAGCTCACATTTTACTCCTGGTGGTCTTGAGTGACCATACTTCGTGGCATGGGTAGAACATGCAAGGCATGCACCCAATCCACTATACTATCTCAGGCCAGGGAATTATATCTTAATAATGTTCCTTAGTTTAAAAAGCCACTTTATGAAATTCATTAGTTATACAGTAGGGGGTAGGGGGTGGGGGCGGGGGTATACTGGGGTTTTTGGTGGTGGAATATGGGCACTGGTGAAGGGATGGGTGTTTGAATATTGTATAACTGACATATAAACTGGAGAACTTTGTAACTTTCCACATGGTGATTTAATAAAAAGTTAAAAGAAAATAAAAAGCCACTTTAATTGTTTATCTATTTTAACCCAGTCTTAATCACTGTAAATTAAGGACAACTATTATCTGAATTTTCTAGAAAATGAAAATGAAGCTCAGAAATCTTAAGTAACTGGCCCCAAATCATCCCAGTAGGAAAAGACAGAGCTAACAATGGAACCAAGGGCTTCAAATTCCTACACTGCACCAGATTTACCACATACCTTCTTACCATACTAGTTCTGGGCTCAATATGCAAAATTATGGAGAGAAGACACTGGATTGATTGGGCACCAAGATGAAAATAAAGGTAACATAACATGACTTGGAGCATGAGAATCATTGAGTAAAGAGAAGTAAAACACAGTGAGCAAATTTTTGAGGAGTCTTAGAAACACCAGGTAAATGTTATGTGAACCTCTCCATTTTGAGTAATGATGTACTTACTCAAAACGGAACTGCAAAACCAAAGCAAAAGTGAAATATATACCCATATTTATAAAATGGCAGAGAGTCTCTTGCGCCCACGTCTGGCAGTCTTCACTGGGGCCCCTCCGAAGGAGTGAGTTTCAGTTTCCCTCCCCGCCCTGAGCAGAGCACCCACAGCTGAAAACCTCTGGAGCTCAACCACAGCCATGCTCAAGGCCCCTCTCCACACATTCGGATGAGCCTCACGCATGAAGGAACCAGCAGAGGAACCCAGGTGTGTGGGACCCAGGGCTGAGATCTCCAAGCCTTCTAGAATCAGGACTTGGCCTCTTTCACCCAGATCCCCCATTTTCCAGTAGCTAGACGGTCACACCCAGAAACTGCCCCTGGCACCACTAATGGCCAACATCCAGAGACTATAAAACAAGGCTCATGGAAGCGCACGGCTGCAAAGCTGGCGTGCGACACCTTATAGCCTAGTTCTCCCTCTGGGAGAATCTGGCAAGTTATCGAGAGTTTCCTGCCCACATGAGAGAGCCTCACAAACTCCCTATGGCACATTCATATGCCAAAACCAGTAACAATGATGTGTCTCAATCCCCTGACCCTGAAAGAGCCTCCAATGTAGCACCATTGGGAAGGACGAGTAAAGAGAGGCTTTTAAAATCTCAGGGCTAGGGCGAATGGAGACGTTACTGAAACTGCTCGAGAAAATCGATGATCAACGGGATGATGATGATGATGATTTATAAAATAGTTCTGGACAGAGAAGAGGGATCAGCACTGTATATGGTCTATGAAAGAATTGTGACAAATTCTTCACATGCTTTTAAGCCCAAATGAACCTTTATAGTTCAGATATACATTATCCCGTAGATGGGAGAGATGTTCCCTGGAAATTTCAGTGTCTCTCAAAGAACTGGACCATCTGTAAAGTATGTCTTTGATCCACTAGAATTTTACTTCTCTCTCTAGCTCTGTGCTCATGACAAAGTACTTGTGAGTGGTGACATGCTGCTATAGCCTGTAACTGACTTCCAAAACGAGAGTGGAACCACAGGGCTGCAGAGATATCACTGGAGGAGATGAAGAAGGCTCTCCAGGCATCCTCGTGATGTTTGGTCTGAAACAGAGGAAAAATAGTGCTTTCTCTTCAAGTTTTCTCTTTATACTTAACTACAGGTGGAACTGACTTGCAAGCCTTGAGAACTGAGGGTTTTTTTGTTGTTGTTGTTGTATTATAACAAGAGAGGAAGCACTTGAAAATGAAGAAAAATTGATCATACTGTGAATATTCTCAATGTTCTTATTTCATAGTAATCAGAATAGTCTAAACATTCACTATTATAAGACCATGAATGTGTAGCATGTGGTTGACACGAGTTTGATTCCCAGCATTCCATGTGGTCCCCCGAGCACCACCAGGAGTAATTCCTGCATGCATGAGCTGGGAATAACCTCTGTGCATCAATGGGTCTGTCCCAAAAAGAAAAAAAAAAAGAAAAGTCAGAGTCTGTGAATTGATCTGACCTATGAATTTTCAGGCTCAGGAGGGTGAGGGAATATTTTTCTTGGTTCATTATGTAAATTTTCTCTCCCCTTCTTCGGTTATTGTGGTTGTTGCTATGCATGGGAGTTGTTCACTTGGTTATAATGCTCACTCAAACATGCTTCTGCTAATTATCAGAGTTGGGGATGTGGGGCAATGCAAAGGAGTGGACTCTTGCCCTAAGTGTTCAATGCAGGCTCTCTACCATTAAGCCACATCCTTTGTTATATGTATCATAACTGAGAAAGTGGTGCATGCATCCTTCTATATGGCATCAGGATACTTTAGCGATTTCTCCAAGGGTTTGGGACTCAAAATGTATTATTTATTTATTTATTTACTTCGTTTTATTGAATCATTGTAAGATACAGTTACAAAGCTTTCATGTTTGAGTTTCAGTCATACAGTGATCAAACACCCATCCGTCCTACAACGCACATTCTCCACCACCAATGTACCCAGTATAACCTCTCCCTTTCTAACCCCCGCCCCCTGCCTTTATGGCAAAAATTTCCCCCGTATGCTCTCTCTACTTTTGAGAATTATGCAGGAACTCCATATGTATATTTTTATAAAATCTGATTCATATCAATGTACTCTGCATTTTATTGACTTTTCTGAATCAGTCCTGTTAAGGTTGATAATAGATTTTTAATATACTCAACTTTGATTCAAAAGTAATTCGAATTATTATGCACTTTTAAAAAGAAAGCCAGAAGCACATTTTTTTTTCTGCACAAAAAGTTACAAAGTTCAAAAATGTTTCTCTAATGTTAAAGATACTGAGAGGCTATCACGTTTGGTCCTTTATCTACTTTCAGCACACATATCCCATTCCAAACAATTTCTCCAATAATCACTGACTTAGTGATCCCCTTTCTTTTCCAGCTGCCTTCTCCCCCAGCTCTTAAGGCAGGATTCCAATCATGGAGCAATATTCCTGGCCCTGTGTCTTCTGTTTTTGGGTGTCAGT
Organism: Sorex araneus; assembly: GCF_027595985.1. NCBI lineage: Eukaryota > Metazoa > Chordata > Mammalia > Eulipotyphla > Soricidae > Sorex > Sorex araneus. The sequence goes on along the minus strand of NC_073313.1, from coordinate 76,713,683 downwards.
CTCATATTATGTTGTTTTATATTCCACAAATGAGTGTAGTCTTTCTATATCTGTCCTTTTCTTTCTTTTTTTAAAATTTTTATTTTATTGAATCACCGTGAAAAAAGTTACAAAGCTTTCAGGTTTAAGTCTCAGTCATATAATGATCAACCTTCCATCCCTTCACCAGTGCACATGTTCCACCACCAAGAACCCTGATATACCCCCTTCCACCTACCCCCCACCTGAGTGGCTAATGATCTTCACTTTACTCTCTCTATACTTTGAGTTCATTCAATATTTCAACAGAGGACTCACTATTATTATTTAGAATTTTCCCTCAACAATCAAACCTGCTGAAAAGGCATCATTTGATAATTTGTTTTCCATTGCTGAGAGTGAAGAATGTTGCGATCGCACAATTTTGGATTTCTGACATTTTAGTAACTAAGTCCAGAGAGATTTCTGCCAGAAGTCACCAAAAGACAAGGCTGAGAGAGAAAAACCTTTCCCCTCCCCGGGCGGCCAGGGGTTGTAGCTCAGTTCACAGTCTAGATGCATTTTTGTAAGAAGCCGCTGGGTGCCAAAAATCTGTCCTCTTTATGACTCATTTCAATTAGCATGATACTCTCCATGACAATCCCCTTATAAGCAAATTTCATGACTTCATCTTTCCTAACAGCTGCATAGTATTCGATTGTGTAGATGTACCAAAGTTTCTTTAACTTGTCGTCTGTTCTCAGGCACTCAGGTTGTTTCCAGATTCTGGCTATTGTGAACAGTGCCTCAATGAATATACAGGTACAGATGTCATTTCTACTGTGCTTTTTTGCTCCCTCGGGATATATTCCCAGAAGTTGTATTGGAGGTCACATGGAAGCTTAATTTCTACTTTTTGAAGGAATGTCCAAAAAAGGCTGGACCAATAGGCATTCCCACCAAGAGTGAAGGAGAGTCCCTTTCTCCCCATGTCCATGAAACAATGGTTGCTTTTGTTCTTTTGAATGTAAGCGAGTCTCTGTGGTGTAAGATGATATCTTATTGTTGTTTTGATTTGCATCTCCCTGATGATTAGCAATGTAGAGCATCTTTTTCATGTGCATTTTGGCCATTTATATGTCTTATTTGAGGAAGCTTCCGTTCATATCTTCTCCTAATTTTTGATGGAGTTGGAGGGTTTTTTTCTTGTACAATTCTCTAGTGTCTTGTATATCCTGGGTATTAATCCCTTTTCATATGGCTATTGGGTAAATATTCTTTTCCATCCTGCAGGTTCTATCTTTGTTTTGGTCACTGTTTCTTTTGAGGTGCAGAAGCTTCTTAGTTTAATGTAGTCCCATTTGCTTGTGTTTATTTCCACTTGCTTGGCCAGTAGTGTTCCATATTTGAATATGCTTTTAACTTCAATGTCATGGAGGGTTCTGCCTACATTTTCCTTCATGTACCTTGTAGATTCAGGTCTGATATTGAGGCCTTTAATCCATTTTGGTCTGACTTTTGTGCATGGCATTAGACAGAGTTCAGAGTTCATTTTTTGCAGGTAGCTGCCCAGTTTTCCCAGCAGCACTTGATGAAGAGGCTTTCCTTGTTCGACTACATTTCTTGCTCCTTTGTCAAAGATTAAGTGATCATATATTTGGTAGTCAGAATATTTGAGAGAGACAAAATATTCAACTCTGTTCCACTGGTCTGCGGCTCTCTTTCTAGTCCACTATCATGCTTTTAAAATTTTTGGCTCCTCTTGACAATCCTAGAGGCTTACTCCTGGCTCTACACTCAGGAATCACTCCTGGAATTGCTCAGGGCACCAGGTGGGTTTCCGGGGATTAAATATGGGTTGGTCTCATGCAAGGCAAACACCCTACATGATGTACTATCACTCTGGCCCCTCAAATGGACTTTGAAAGTATTTCTAGGGGCAGGAGCAATAGCACAGTGGGTAGGGCATTTGCCTTGCATGCATCTGATCTGGGTTGACTCCCAGCATCCCATATGGTTCCCTCAGCACCATCAGGAGTAATTTCTGAGTGTAGAGCCAGGAATAAACCCTGTGCATCACCAGGTGTGACCCAAAAAGCAAAAAAAAATGTATTTTATATGTATTTAAAAATGTATTTTAAATGTATTTTATAGCTAAATGTATTTTAAATGTATTTTATAGCTAAAGAAAATAAATGTGAAGAAAGAAAAAGAACAAACATAGGGAAACTACAAAATTGAAGAGATGGCTTGGAGTCCTGACACCTGACTCTCTCTTCCTCCTACCATTCCTTCTTCCATTCCTTCACTCTTGTCCTTTTCTTACTGTCCTTTGCTCCTTTCTTTTATATATATATATTTTTTGCTGTTCCAGGTATCAAATTCAGGACTTATGCGTGCAACACATACTCTTTATTGTAAAGCCACATCCCCAGCACTCACTCCTTACTGTGTACCCAAAAGACCGGGTACCATTCCCAGTGTCCACCTTCTTTTATATCTCCACAATTCTCTAGGAAGTTAAGCCTGTCATTTATAAATTTTATAAATTCCTACTCCAATTTTTTGTTGGGTGACTTGAATACTTTTGCATATTTTTAAATTAAAGTTTCATGATGTTATTTGGAATCATGGACCATTTCAGATATTCAAACTACAGATGACATACTAGACAATGAAGAACTACCTAGGATTTGACTGGAGAGCGTTTTCTCCTCAACACTATTTTAGAAAGAAAGAGAAGTGACATAGATATCTTTCCTTTCCTTCCCCAGAGGTAACTATCAATCTGGATATCAGTGTACATCATTTCCGAATGTATTTCCTTTCTCTCCATTCTTTCCATTCTCTCCACTAAATAGAAGTCAGCCAACATTTTTTGTCAAGGGATAGTTTTCTTTTTGAATATTCTGCCACTTTTAAAACAACTCTCAAAACTATAAAAACAATTTTTGGATCTGCGACATACAAAGACAGTCTAGGAACTGTGTCTGACTGTTTGGGGTCAATTTATCAAATCACTGATATTTTTTCCACTTTTGTTATTTTAATAATTCTACATAAATAGAATCATGTTTTGTGGTAATATTTAACAATTTAGGGGTTTATTCACCATTATTTTTGATGTATATAAATTTCTATAGGTTAACCTATCTCATATTTTAATGGCCACATTGTATTCCAGTCTATGAATAAACCAGTTTCCTTTTTCATTCTTCTCCCAACAAATGAAATGAAACCTCTCCCCACCCTCACACACATTTCTTTATTGTTAACAATGCTATAATTTTATTTAACTGATATAAAATCCTGTGGTTAAAATGAAACCTTTGGAATTAAATGTCTGTGTTCATATTCTGGCTCTTGTTAACTATCATGAGTTAATTTTTTATAAAACAGAATTATTAATGGTGTTTTCTCTCAGCATCACTCAGGGCATTATATCATTAGAAAGATTCTTTTTTTTTTTTTGAATGATTCTTTTTTTTCACAACCATTTTTTTTAATTACTGAATCACCTGAGGTACAGTTACAGGCTTACAAACTTTCATGCTTTCATTTCAGTCATAAAATGGTCGAGTACCCATCCCTCCACTAATGCCCATTCTCCATCACCAATGGTCCCAGTATCCCTCCAATCCCTCCCAATAACCCCACCCCGTCCCCTCCACCCCACCCTGCCTCTGTGGCAGGGCATTCCCTTTCTCTCTCTCTCTCTTTTGGGGTGTTGTGGTTTACAATAAAGGTAGTAAGTGGCCATCATGTTCGGTCTGTAGTCTACTTTCAGCCCGCATCTTCTATCCTGAGCGGGTCCTCCTAGCACCCTTTACTTGGTGGTCCCTTCTCTATCTGAGCTGCCTTTTCCCCCAGCAATATGAGGCCGGCTTCTAAGCTGTGATATGATCCTTCTAGTACTTATCTCTATACTATTCTTGGGTGTTAGTTTCCCATTCTGTTACTTTATATTCCATAAGAGAGTGCAATCTTTCTATGTCTGTCTCTCTCTTTCTGACTCATTTCCCTTAACAGGAAACTCTCCATGTTAATCAACCTATATTAAAATTTCATTACTTCATCTTTCCTTTTTTTTTCTTTTTCTTTTTTTTTTTTAATGAGTCACTGTGAGAGTGCAGTTACAGAGTTTCGTGCCTGTGTTACAGTCATACAATACTCGAGTACCCATACCCTCAACCAGTGCCCATTCTCCTCCATCGATGGCCTCAGGGTCCCTCCCTCTCCCCCCCCCCCCGTGCTATCACCCCTGCCACCTCCCCCCCACCCCGCCCCTGTGACAGGGAACTCCTTAGTGTTCTCTCTCTCCTTTTGGGTGTTATGGTTTGAATGGAGATACTGGGTAGCTATCGTGTTCAATCTATAGTCGGCTTTCAACCTGCCTCTCCTATCCTGAGTGGATCCTCCACTGCACTTTTGTTGGTGTTCCCTTCTCTGTCTGAGCGGCCCTCTCCCCCAGCATATGAGGTCAGCTTCCAAGCCGTGGAGCAGGCCTCCTGGTACTTATTGCTACTATTCTATTTTACATTCTTATCGCAAGGAATCTAGATATTTTTTTGTTTTAGATATTATTAAAAAATTCTCTACATCTGAAGTAATATTATTACATTAATTACATATTTTTATCATAAATATTTAGTGTCTAATAACGAATGTCTACATTGTACAAATTTTATTAAAAAAATATGTTGGGGGGCTTTTTGTGTCACACCCATCGATGCTCAGGGGATATTCCTGGCTCTTCACTCAAAAATTATTTCTGGCAGTTTGGGGGACCATATTGGATGTTTGGGATTGAATTCTGGTTGGTCGTGTGCAAGGCAAATGCCCTACCCGCTGCACAATTGCTCTGGCCCTGCACAAATTTTAGTCTTCTCACCTACCAAGATTCATTTCAAGCACAATTAGAGGATTGTCTATGTTACTAAATCTATCTCCTCACATAAAAATACTACAAATGAGAGTTAAATGAATTGAAAATAAAACATAGGAGACACAGGATGTAATTAATTCAAGTTTGAATTCTGAAATGCCAACAAAGAAAATTAATATCACAAAAATTCATTTATGATGATTAATAAAATCCAAACATGCTAAAACATTTTACAAAATGTATAAATTACTAAGAATTACTTAATTAATTACTTAATCATTAAGTACATAATAAATTACTTAATCATTCATTCATGATTAAGACAAAAGAGACAAAATAATGTCAAATATATTCAATCAGGTAAAGTATACCATGAAAAATATACTAGTGTGTACCAACATTTTGTCAATAAACTTGAATATTTATATAAAATTATTTTCTTGAGAAATGTAAATTATCAAAATTAACTAGAAAAAAATGAAATTCTAAATTGACCAATCTCATTCAGGAAATTAAATTAATAATAATAATGTGTTTCTTCTGAACAGGATGCAAAACTTAAAAGAATTATAAGATAGTTTTAGTTTCAAAAATAGAGAAAATATGTTAATTTTATTTTTAAATTAATTGTAGTTTAAATAAGATAGCTAGACTAGTATTAATATTTATGGTTTTAATGTATATAATAACTCACCTTCACCATCATTAATGTGCCTAAGTCCCTCCACTATTCTTCTTAATGTCATTTCTAGTCTGCCTCTTCCTTTTCTCATCCCCTTTCCCCTCACAGCTTGGTGATCTCAGTTCTACAATGAAAAACCAAGAGTATGTCATCATTCTGTACTGTCTATTCCTTTTTTAAAGTTTCTCTATATAGCACGGATGAGTGAGGTCATTTGGAATTTGCTCTCCCTCTGACATTTCACTGAACATGATACTCCACTTCCAAGTTTCAACAAACTGTATGTTTTCATCTTTTTTATAGTTGCATAATAACAATTCGTGTGTAGATATAACACTATTTATACATTCATCTGTTATTAGGCATTTGGATTATTTTCATATCCTGTTTATACTGCCATGAACATGAATGTCCGTGTATCATTTTGAATTAGTATTTTGTGTTCTTGGAATACACATAAAGAGATGAAATTGCTGCTCTATCCTTACTTTTAAAAGAAGTCTCCATACTGGTTTCTGAAGAGGCTAAACCAGATGACATTCAGACAGACATTGAATGAAGATTTCTTTTTCACTACATCCCTACCAACACTGGTAGTATCCAGTCTTTTTAATAGATACCATTATTATCTCAATGTCATTTTCACTTGCACTTATCCAATAACAAGTGATGATGTATACTATCTCATATGACTACCAGCAGTCTGCATGTAATCTTGGGAGAAGTGTCTGTTCATCCCTTCTCCCAATTTTTTGATGATGAAATTACCGTTTCATTGTTGTTGCTGGTGAGCACTGTGAGTGCGTTTTGAATCTTGAATATTAGTCCTTTATTAGATGCCTAATGTGCAAATATTACCCTGTTCAATAGGTTTCTTTCAATTTTAGCTTGAGTTTCTTTTGCCATTCAAAAATTCATTTGTCATAGTCCCATTTATTTTTGTCGTATTTACCAGTAGTGTTAAGTCTCTGAAGACACCTCTCGTTCTGCCTATGTGTTCCTTAATGTATTTATGGATTCTGGTTTAATCTTGAGGTATTTGATCCACTTTCAAAGAAATTTTGTGTCTTGGAAGGGATATTTTTCCAGTTTTTATTATGTGGCTTTCATTTTCCCAACAAAATTGGAAAGCCACATAAAATATCTAGAGATATTCCTTGTTTGACTTCATGCACCCAAATTCATTATCATAGATTAACTGTTTATATAACTGAGGCTTTATGCCTGATCTTTCAATTCCATTCCTTTGGATCAAGAGTCTGTCAATATTCCAGTACCAGATTGTCTTGATTACTATAACTTTATAGTATGATTTAAATTAGGGAATATGAAATATCCTGTATTCTTCTCACAATGAGTTTCTTTGAATATTCTTATTCCATACGAATTTTATATTTTTAGTAGCTTTTGTTCCAACTCCTTGAAGAAAGTCATTGGTACTTTGATTGAACTGAATCTGTGTAACGCTTTGGGTAGGGTGCTCATTTTAACAGCATTAGTTCTTCCATTCTATGAACATGGGATAGTGTTCCATTTCCTGGTGTCCTCTTCTATTTATTTCAATGGTGATATAGTTTTTATTGTATACATTTTTTTCACATAGCTGCTAGATATTTTATGCTTTTGACATATTTTTTTTTTTTTGCTTTTTGGGTCACACCCAGTGATGCACAGGGGTTACTTCTGGCTCGTGCACTCAGGAATTACTCCTGGTGGTGCTCAGGGGACCATATAGAATGCTGGGAATCGAACCCAGGTCGGCCACGGGCAAGGCAAACGCCCTACCCGCTGTGTTATCACTCCAGTCCCGCTTTTGACATAATTTTAAATGGGATTGTATTTTATATATCTTTCTCTTCAAGTTGTTTGCATATAAAAACAAAACCAAATTTTGTGCATTGGTTTTATAGAATGCTACTTTGCTCTATTGGTTTTTATGTTTTCTAGGAGTTTTATAAATGAAGTCTTTAGAATTTTCTATTTATATTATTGTGTCCCCCGATGGTTTACCACCTCATAGTGGTGAGGGGGTGGCAATAGTGCCAACTGGCGAAGAGCAAACCAACAGGACATGCCACCAGCACGGCAGAGCCTAGCAAGCTACCTGTGGCATATTCGATATGCCAAAAGCAGTAAGAAAAATGGGCCTTATTCCCCTGAACCTGGAAGAGCCTCCAATATGTCAGCATTGAGAAGGACAAGCAAGGAGAGGCTACTAAAATCTCAGGGCCGAACTAGGCAGCCAAAACGAAGAAGGACTGAGGCTGGAGTGATAGCACAGCGGGTAGGGTGTTTGCCTTTTACGTGGCTGACCCAGGTTCGATTCCCAGCATCCCATATGGTCTCCTGAGCACCGCCAGGAGTAATTCCTGAGTGCAGAGCCAGGAGTAACCCCTGTGCATCGCCAGGTGTGACCCAAAAAGAAAAAAAGGACTAAAATGGCTGTCTGCATATTTAATGCACATATGCTGGCATCAGAGGACCTGATCGTGCAAGTGCAGGAGATCAAGTACGACGTCATTGGATTGACTGAGATGAGAAGGCATCGAACACATCACGCCATTTTCAACACTGGAGAACAACTCATTTTCAGAACATGCGACAGGAGAGGCATCGGTGTGTCGGTGTCCGCATCAGCAAGAAGTTGGCCATGAGCATTGATTCATTCGAATGCCTAACAACCCAAATCAGATGCTTACATTTGAATAGCTGTGGCTCAGTGCTGGCAGATTCTATCTTCATCGTCTACACACCAACATCTAATTATGACGAAGAAGAAATTGAGAAGTTCTACAAGGAGCTGGAGAAGTTCTATAAAGAAGACCACACCTTCTACGAGGTCATTGTCGGTGATTTTAATGCCAAGATAGGACCGATAAGGTCGCCCGAAGAACTCCACATCGGGACCCATTGCCTAGAATGGAGCGAACAGGGAGAGAGACTGAGTTTATCATGTTGACCAAGACCATCCATGGTAACCCACAGTTCTAGAAAGCCGAATCTAAACGTTGGACATGGGAGTCTCCCAGTGGACAGTTCCACAACAAAATTGACCATATCATATTTAATCGATGGTTTTGCCCGACCAATGTCGCTGTTGTCCCAAAATTCCCAATGGGATCAGACCACCATCTCCTTCGTGCAAAATTCTACTTCACAGAGTGGGGGAAAAGGACTGCAAAGTTTAAGTTTAAGAAGAGAACTTCCATAATGACCACCAACTGGGAGCTCTTTGGCACTATTGCAGCAATATGGGAAGATGCCGTTGTTGACAACATTGACGAAGAATACGATTGACTGGTTCAGCACCTCTATGATTGTTCAAGGAACGCGGAGAGAGAGAGAGCCAAAAAAGGTGCCTGTCTTCGGAAACTCGATCTCATTTGACAATGTGGTTGGGCGTGAGCCTCAGGCAATCATTAATTAACGTCTGAGCTCACAAAGGAGTGCAGAGAAGCGATAAAGGAAGACCTCAGAGAGAAGAGGAGCAGTGTTGGCTGATCCCACAGATGCTGGGAAAAGTATTTGCAATGCCCACCTGTCCTTCCCCAACTACAAGACCAAGATTACTGCCCTCCAACATCCTGATGTATCTATCACATCTTCCAGAAGGGCAATGGAAAAGGTTATCCATGACTTCTACTCAGATCTCTTTGATAGCCATGTCCACCTGCCCACAGACCAAAATTTGCAGGATGGATATGTCATTTCCAGCATTCTCCCATTCGAAATCTGACATGCCATTTCATCAGTAAAGAAGTACCCAGTCCAGACAAGGTCAGACCTGAACACCTGAAGAATTTGTGGCCAGTACTCATGAATATACTGTTCCAGCTCTTCACATGCTACCCTTCTGAATGCAAGGTTCCATCCCAATGGAAAAGCAGCAGGACCGTTCCGTTGTACAAGAAGGGAGAAATCCACAACATTGGCAACTACCACCCAATCTGCCTGTTTTCCGTCATCTACAAGTTATTCACTCGAGTCACTGAATAGCGTTGGCAGAACACTAAACAAAGGACAACCATGTGAGCAAGCTGGGTTCTGAAAAGGATTCAGCACGATCGACCATATCCACACAGTGATCTCCAGGTATTTAATTACTAAAACACAGAAATCCTAAACCACGCAGCTGCGACCTTTTACCTCTTCATTCTCATTAAATCTCATGGAGATTTAAGTGGGAAATTTCATCAACCATGACTATTCAATTATTTTTTTAAATTAATAAAATTTAAGTTGTGGCTAGAGAGACAATACAGAGGGTAAGACACTTGTCTTTTACATGGCCTGACAGGGCTCAAAACCTAACATCACAAATTGTCCCCTGATCATTTTTAGGAGTAATTCCTGAGTACAGAGCCAGGAATAACACCGAAGCATTGTTGGGTGTGATCTAAGAGCTAAAAAAGTTAGTTGAAAAAGTTACACCATAGAGACTTTAGAGATAGTATGGCCCTTGTAATACTTGAACATAATTTGAAAAATTCAGCTTTCATAACTGAGGAAAAAACATCAGGATTTGGGATGGAACATTCTCCTTAATTGTTTTCATAACGTGAACATATCACTGTATCACTGTCATCCCGTTGATCATCGATTTGCTCGAGCAGGCACCATTAACGTCTCCATTTGTCCTAGCCCTGAGATTTTAGCAACCTCTCTTTACTCTTTAACTTTTTCAACTAACCTTTTTAGCTTTTAGGTCACATGCATCAGTGCTTAGGTGTTATTCCTGGCTCTGTACTCAGGGCGACACCATTTTCCCGAAATGCTTCAGTGCCACCCTACAGAACATCATGCAAGGACTAAAATAGGAAGGGATGAAAGTGATACATGCTCGGCAACTACACCACCTCTGCTTCACTGATGACATCATTCTAATAACATCAAACATTAGCCAAGTGGCACAATTGCTGGCCGAATTTGACCGCAAGTGTGGAAAGGTCAGACTGCAGCTAAATCTCACCAAGACAATGTTCATGAAAAACGAACTAGTCCCTGACGTTCCATTTACTCTCAATGAAACAAACATCTCCGAATGCAACAGCTATGTATACCTGGGTCAAGAACTCAACATGAGAAATGACTTGGCGCCAGAACAGCACAGGAGGAAGAGAGCAGCGTGGAACGCCTTCAAGAATGTCGAAGAAGTTGTTAAGAGGACAAAGAGACTCCACCGTTCTCCCTGCACTAACTTATATACCTCAGTGACCTAGGCCCTACGAAAACAGGATGAGAAGACTAGTCAGGTATCCTAAAGAGGAATCGAAAGAGCTATGCTTGGAGTATCACGTTCCGCCCTAGTGAGAGAACGAATCCAGAGTTCCGAACTCTATCGACAATCAAGAATCAAGGACACTGTCTCGTTTGCCAAGGCATCAAAAATTGGATGGGCCAGACACGTAATGAGATTCAGAGACGACCGCTGGATTAGAGCTATTACCAGCTGGATTCCACAGGATGTCAAAAGACCGTGTGGCTTCCCACCTACAAGATGGTCAGATTTCTTCACCAAAAACCTGAATAAACGTTTTGAGGCTCTTCATGTTCCTGGAGCGAGCAGATGCCATTGGGCTACACTAGCATGCAACAGGGACGAATGGAGATGTAACTGGCACCCGCTTGAGCAAATCAATGTATAATGGGATGGCAAGTGATACAAGTGAACTTATTACTGTATCACTGTCATCCTGTTGGTCATTGATTTGCTCGAGCAGACACCACTAACGTCTCCATTCATCCTAGCCCTTAGATTTTTAAAAATTTATTTTATTGAATCACCGTGTGGAAAGTTATAAAGTTCTCAGGCTTATATCTCAGTTATACAATGCTCAAACACCCATCCCCTCACCAGTGCCCATATTCCACCACCAAAAAAAAAAAAACAGTACATCTCTCACCCCCCACCCTCCACTCCCACCTGCATAACTGATAAAATTCACTTCATTTTCTCTTTACCTTGATTACATTTCATACTTCAACCCAAAACTCACTATTGTTGTTGGGATTTTAACACAGAACTCACTATTCTTCTTGGAGTTTATCCCCCCAAAATACAGCCCTATTGACAAGGAAACATTTGATAATTAGTTCTCCACTAATGAGAATGAAGAGGTAAAAGGTCGCAGCTGCGTGGTTTAGGATTTCTGTGTTTTAGTAATTAAATACATGGAGATTTAAGTGGGAAATTTCATCATTTCCCTTCCTGGGGCAGATAAAGCAAAAGCTTAGTTCACAGTCTGGGGACATGGCTGCGAGCACTTACTGGGTTCAGAAGTAATCTAGCTGGCTCTGGATCTTGGTCGTTCAGCAGCAAAGTGGCCATGCAAATGCATGGCCACCCGGTTCGAATCCCAGCGGAGCGCCTAGCCCTTAGATTTTAGCAGCCTCTCTTTACTCGTTCTTCCCAGCAGTGCTGCATTCGAGGCTCTTTCAGGGTAAAGGGAATGAGACCCATCATTGTTACTGTATTTGGCATATCGAATATGCCATGGAGAGCTTGCCAGGCTCTGCCATGCAGGCGGGATGCTCTCAGTACCTTGCCAGGTTCTCTGAGAGGGAGAACTAGGCTATAAGACTCTTCCAGGGGCGTTGTTTTATAGTCTCTGGCTGTTGGCTGTTGATGGGATTACACAGCGCCGGGGGGCAGTTGTGGGTGTAGCCAAGTAGCCAAGCTACTGAAAAATGGGGGGTCTGGGTGGAGGAGGCCCTGTTCTGATCAGAAAAGTCTTGGAAATCTGAGCCCCTGGTCCCACACACCTGGGCTCCTCTGCCAGTTCCTTCATGCGTCAGGCTGTCCAAACATTTGGAGAGGGGCCTTGAGCATGGCTGTGGTTGTGTGCCAGAGGTCTTCGGCTGACAGACCTCTGTTCAGGGTAGGGAGGGAAACTCAACCCGCCCCACTCCGAGGGGCCCCGGTGAAGATAGCCAGACACGGGGCAAGAGACTCTGCCTGAACATACAAAAAGATTAATTATTATTTTGACTTAAAAATATAAAGCTTTTATCCAGGGATTTATCCAGTTTTATTAATGGTGGCATGTTATTGCAACCATGGATAAGCATCACATTTGCAGTTTGGTGTGACCTAATCTGCCAGATGGTTGCAAATATTTTCTTTCTCATCAGTCAAGGAGAGTATGCTAAATTATGTCATGATTTACCCCATTATTTTTCCCTATGAAATTTAGCTCTTATATCATATATTCATCTGAATTAATTTTGTCTATGTCATGAGGTAGTAGTCTGAGTTGATTATTTTAGATAGATTATTTATCCAAAGGAAAAACAATGACATCACTTGGAAACTAGTAGACAGTGAAGCATGTAAATAAGTAATTTCTACATAAGGCTTCACTTGCTTTGTTTTGGGGTCACACTCAGCAGTGGTCAGGACTTACTCCTGGCTTTGCACTTAGAAATCACTCCTGGTGAGGTGCAGAGACTATATGGGGTGTTGTGAACCAAACCTAGGTTGGGCAAGGCAAGCACTCTACTCACTATACAATTGCTCCTACGTAGTCTTCAAAATGCCATGGACACATCATATTATTTGAAGTTACCTATTATCTCAAATTCACAAACACATTATTTTTATTTATTTATTTATTTTTGCTTTTTGGGTCACACCCGGCAATGCACAGGGGTTATTTCCTGGCTTTGCACTCAGGAGTTACTCCTGGCAGTGTTCAGGGGACTAAATGGGATGCTGGGAATCGAACCCAGGTCGGCCACGTGCAAGGCAAACGCCCTACCTGCTGTGCTGTTGCTCCAGCCCCAACACATTGTTGTTTTGGAAGTTTCTTGAGTGTGTGTTTTAATAGCCATTCATTCTAAATTTTTAGTGTGAGATAACAGCATTCTGTCATCCTTGTGTAAATTTGGAAATGACTTAGCTATTTTAATGGATCCTAAATCATGGCTCTCTGAATTCTGTAGTGTTATGTAAGATGAAGTTCTTTTGATTAATTGATCTTCCAAAGTGTTTTTTAATTGAGTTACCATGAGACACTGTCACTGTCATCCCATTGCTCATCAATTTGCTCGAGCGGGCACCAGTAACGTCTCCATTGTGAGACTTGTTGTTACTGTTTTTGGCATATCCAATATGCCACGGGGAGCTTGCCAGGTTCTGCCATTGTGCTAGATACTCTCGGTAGCTTGCTGGGCTCTCCGAGAGGGGCAGAGAAATTGATCCCGGATTGGTCGCATGCAAGGCAAATGCTCTAACCGCTGTGCTATAGCTCCAGCCCACCATAAGACACAGAGTTACAAAACTCTTCATTGTTGCATTTCAGTCACACTGAGTTCCAACATCCCACATATCCCTCCACCAGTGTACATGTGTACATTTCCCATCACCAGTGTACCAATGCCCCCAGTTTCCCTTCCACCACCTTCCACCAAAGCCTGTCTTTATGGCAGGCACTTTCTTTCTATTTCTCTCTCTTGCTCTCACTTTTTCTCTCCCTCTTTCTATATTTTTTGGGCATTGGGGTTTGCAATACAGATACTGAGAGGTTATCATGTTTGTTCCTTTACCATTTTTCAGTATGCATTTCTTATCCATAGTGATGATTTTCAGCTATCTATTTCCTAGTGATCCCTTCTCTATGTCAACTGCCTTCTCCCTCAGCACTTGAGGCAGGCTTCCATACACCAGGGGCCAGAGCAATATATAGCAGGTAGGACATTTGCTTTGTATGTGGCGGCCGGGGTTTGATCTCCTAGCATCCCATATGATCCCCCAGCACTGCCTGGAGTAATTTCCAAGTGCAGAGCCAGGACTAACCCCTTAGCAATGCTGGGTGTGACACAAAAAGAAAATAAATCCAAACCAACCATGGAGCAATCCTCCTGGCCCTTGTTTCTACTGTCCTTGAGTATTAGTCTTATTTTATAGTTTTTAAAATATCCCATAAATGAGTCCAATCATTCTATCTATATCCCTCTCCTTCTGACTCATTTCACTCACCATCATACACAGTGGGAATGCTGATGGGTTCGGCATTTTTGGAAAACAATATGGGCATTTCTCAAAAAGTTAGAAATTGAGCTTCCAGAGGACCCAGCAGTACTATTCCTGGGAATGTACCCTGGGGACCCAAAAACACACAGCAGAAATGCAGATTCTGGAAACAACCCAAGTGCCCAAGAATAGATGAATGGCTAAAGTCATCTACACAATGGAATACAATGCAGATTTTAGGAAAAAATGAAGTTATAAAATTCACTTATAAGATAATGTTTTAATGTTATATTGTTTTATTGCCTTAATTAGAATGGGAGAGATAGTACAACAGGTAGGGTGTTTGCTTTGCACTAGCCAACCAAGGTTCTAGCCCTGGCACTTCATATGGCACCTCCAGTCACACTGGGAGTGTTCCCTGAGAGCAGAGCCAGGAGGAAACCCAGAACACCTCCAGGTGTGGCAGAAACAAACAAAAAGTGACGTAAGGATCTTTATTCTCTATAACTGAGTACAGATGAAGAGTAAGTTGTGAAAAGACAAAAGTGGGGGAATAGAGTTATTGAAGAAATAGGGGTTGGCCCACAGAGACTAAGTTGGAAATTGCATAGTCAAATGTCCTGGTTTTCATTGCTTGGATATATAGTTGATCTCAAATTCAAATAATCCAAAACCCATTGCTCACTTTTCTTCTAAACCTACTCTACTTATGCTAGTGGTATTACTACTCCTTTAGGTGGGAATCAAGAGATCTCAGAGCCTGTACTGGCTTCTTCATTTTTCTCTGGACAATACATTAAACCTCGTTTACTGTCTAATATTTCTGATCTACTGAGCAAGATTAGGTAGCATTAAAGATGGCGGCTGAAATCTTTTGGTCATATGTCAGTTCAATTTTAAGTTTTCTGGGAATCTTCCATACTGTTTTTCATAGGGGTTGTACCAGACAACATTCCCAATTTTGGGCATCTACCCCCAGGACTTAAATACATTCTCTCAAAAGGACATGTGTACACCATTATTCACTGCTATACCCTATACAATAACTAATATATGAAATCAACCTAGGTGTCCAATGACAGATGAATGGATTATGAAGATGTGGTATATATATACTCAATGGAATACGATGCAGCTGAAGGAATGATGAAATGCAATTTGCTGCAATGTGGTCGAAACTCGAAAACATAATATTGAGTGATATAAAGCAGCAGAAGAAAGACAAGCACAGGATGATCTCACTTATTTGTGTTACATAGAATATTGAATGAAGAAGTGTAGTGAAGAAGGGAGGTGGGGGATGCCTAAACTGCCCTTGGTCCTAGTGTTTAGAGAGAAGGACAAAAAAGAAAAGAAATGAAGAGGTAGGAAGAGAACTTTATGTCATGGGTGAACAGGCATTAGGGCTTGAGTTATACTGATGATACGGGAGAGCAGTATACCAAAATGCAGACTCAGCAACAGTGAAATTATGAGATTTAAGCTGAAACCACTGAAACTTTGTAATTTTCCTGTCAAGTTGACAGGTAGAGGGTGGGGTGAGGGTTGGGGTGGGGAGGGAATCTGTGAACACTGGAAGGGAGAGGTTGACAATGGTGGTGGGACTCGTTTTACACATGATACGCTTAAAACTCAACTATCAATAACTTTGTAAATCGTACTTCTTTAATAAACAAGAAAAATGAAAAAAACAAAGGGGCTGGAGAAGAGATTACAGAGGACAGGGCACTTGCTTTGCACAGAACTGACCCAGGTTCAATCCATATGGTTCCCTGAGCCCTACCAGTAACAATTCCTGACTTTAAATCTAAGAGTAATAATACTTCAGCCATGCTTGGTGTGACCCCCAAATAGCAAAACAAAAAATATATCTTGCAACCCTAAGAATCAGAGCCTAATCCTGAGTCATCTTAAAGTTTTTCTCCTTTCT
This sequence comes from Sorex araneus, assembly GCF_027595985.1. Taxonomy (NCBI): domain Eukaryota; kingdom Metazoa; phylum Chordata; class Mammalia; order Eulipotyphla; family Soricidae; genus Sorex; species Sorex araneus. The sequence goes on along the minus strand of NC_073313.1, from coordinate 76,697,257 downwards.
TCATTTGACATATACAACCCACTGTAAGATTTGTTCAGTTTTTTCCCCAGAATCCCATCATCTCTGCTAGGCTAGTGTAATAGACCCTTGTGCAAAGTATACAGTGATACAATTGATTTTCTTTTGGGTTTTTCTTGGCTTTGGGTTTTGGGTCACACCCAAACGTGCTCACTCAGGGGTTACTCCTTGGTCTGCACTCAGAAATCACTCTTGACAGTGCTCAGGGGACCATATGTGATGCTGGGGATTAAACATGGGTCAGGCTTGTGTAATGCAAGTGTCTTACTTTCTGTAGTATCTCTATAGCCCCACAATTTATTTTTTAAGTACAGTTCCAAACCAAACCTTCAGGTTTTCTTCAATATTTAAGCAATAAAATCTAGATATGTAGTTGAGCATTGGTGATGCTTTAAAATGTGGCCCTAAACAACTTCTCGAGACTTTTTTCTAACTTCTTTACATACCTGATAATCCAGGTGGACTGTTCTCCCTGCCAAAGACCAATGTGCTCCAGTCTCTCTTTTTGCTCATGCTAGTTCTTTTTTTCTAAAATTCATTTTCTTCCATCATCACATACGTTAGATGATTCATTCTTTTTTCTTTGGGGGTCACTTCTGCTGGTGTGGTCTGTGGGTATGTGCTCAGGGGTCACTCCTGGCAGTAGTTGGAAGACTATATGTGGTGCCAGCAATTCAAACTGAGATTGTTTGCATGCTAAGGAAGGGCCTTATCTCTTTGTCCTATCTCTGACTCTAGGTCTGTTCATTTAAGAGTTGATCAAATGCAATTAATTTCTATGAAGTTGGCTATGATGCTTTCTAGGCAGAATTTAAGTCCCTCTTGAACACTGTGAGTACCTGGAAGTCCTGAAAATTTGAATATGTTTTATGGTACATATATCTTTATTATACAAGTTTACACAAATGTCTGACAAAACTATAAATTTCCTGGAGGAACCAGACCAATGTTTTGTTCACATTTATGTATCAATCAGTAATTTCTTTGATGTCTAGCAAATAGCAAAATCTTATATAGTTTATGTGTATGAATCTGTTCCTAAAATTTTATATCTTCTGTAGTCTGTAAGTTTTTAGGCACTTCAAAATTATAGCAGTAGTGTTCTTCAGAGCAACAGAATCATGTGTGTGTGTGTGTGTGTGTGTAAGTTCACACAACAGGGTCTGCAATCAGTAAGCTGGAGAATCAAGAGAGCCAAAGATGTAGTTCCTGTCTGAAAGCTGGATGCTGGAGATTCAGTAAAGGCTGATGTCTCAAACAAATCTGAATGCAGGGGGGAAAACCCACCATGTTCCTGCTTGAGAGCAGTCAGGCAGAAGGAATTCTCTCTTGCTCAGCTTTTTTGTTCTAATCATGCCTTTAAGTGATTAGATAAGGGTCAGCCACATTAGGGCGGGCAATCTGCTTTACTCAGTCTACCAATTCAAATGTAAATCTAACCAGAATAATGTTTGACCAAATATCTTGAGCACCCCTTGTTCCAGTCAAATTGACACAAAACAATTAACCATCAAGAAAATTCAACTTAATAAATTTTGAAGCTAACCAATTTTTACCTCTATTTAGTCATGAAATTCTCTAAAGTGATAGAATGTGCCAGCACCTAAATTAGTTTATATGTATATAAATCAGTGAAATACTTGGGCACAGCTGTGCCAAAGCACTATGGATTCAATTTATTTGTAGGGACTGTCTCAGGTTCCGAGCCAGCAACCGGGTATTTCCCCAAATATCAAGGTTAGAATGCATGCTCCTTTGTTTAACTGTCAAAAGAAATGGTGTATGAATTGCATACACGTAGGCCCTGGTGATTATAGAAGTACACCCTCAGTGTAGTCTCCTTAGAATGTCATCTCTGCATCTTGACATTGGCCCTTGAAGACAATTGTTTTACATAGCTGAGGGGCATGAAGACACAGAATTATTTCCTTGTTATTTTATTTTATTTGAAAATGTTTAAAAGGAGCCAGGTAAAAAGCAGGAGAGAGAGTACAGCAGGTAGGGCACTTGTCTTGCACACAGCTGTCCCAGGTTGGACCCCTGTACCACATATGGTCCCCTGAGCTACACCAAGAGTGATCCCTGAGTACAGAGCCAGGAGAAAATCCTGAGTACAACAGGGTGTGGTCCCAGAAACAAAAAATGGAGCCACATAAAATTATCCTTTTAATGTTAACTTCACTACTTTAATACTCTCACACACACCATTGTGTGATTCTCCCTACTGGAACTAATACCCAGCCAGAAAAATTAAAAAATCAGAGCCATTGCTAAGCATAGCACAATTATGTCACACTTGTACAGTTTTTTTTTCTTTTTGCTTTTTGGGTCACACCTGGCACTGCATAGGGGTTACTCCTGGCTCTGCACTCAGGAATTACCTCCTGGCAGTGCTCAGGGGACCATATGGGATGCTGGGAATCGAACCCCGGGTTGGCCACATGCAAGGCAAACACCCTACCCGCTGTGCTATGTACGCCCTACCCACACTTGCAGTTTTGAGTGACCAGACAAGCTATGAGAAGTAAGTGCTAGACTCATCCTTATAATGATCACTTGACCTGTGAGTGAAATGAGAAGGTAGCACAGGGAAATTGGTGACTTTTGTAGGCAGAGATAGTACCCATTGTGACTTCTTCCTAAAAAAGAATACTTGGTTATGAACAACCTCAATCTTTGAAAGGCAGTCCTGCAAGTACTCCTTTCCCTTCTACATTCACTCTCTGATTATGTGCAGAGTGTATTGTGAAAGAGTCTGTGCTTCACTGGAAGTAAAATGAGGGAAGATTGACAAGCAATAGGTAGCAGAGTATTTGTATGTTATTAGAGTTTGGTTACTCTGCTACTGGCACTTTCTTGTCTCTAGTGTTGTCTCTGCATTGGGGACCTCCTAACCTGTTGCCTCTGTGTCTCTTTTTGTTGGGTCCATTACTAGAATACTGTTGAGTGCTCAGGTCTCACTTACATACTTGTAAATCATCCTCCTCATCAAAAGTATTCTAATGATCAAGCAACAGCAAAGTCTACTTTCAAGAGCATCCAATTTATGGACTTAATGAGGACAAATTGAGATTCCCTAAGTATCTAAACTGCTGCAATCATTGCAGTCACTGCAGGAGCCAAGTCTGTAATGTGACACTTAGGATGTGCTTGCAGTCTAAGGGTCTAAATTTATGTGATTTGGGGACTTGTTATTTACTTATATGCTACCAAAAGAAGAAAATGAAGGCAGTTTGAGCATTATAGTCACCTCATATTTTTAGCATTAAAGTTGCCAAAATCAAATTCTACATATTTGACACAAATTTCTTTGTAAGTCAGAAATTCAAAGGTCTGTAGAGGACCATGCTAAGAACACAAAGTTTAAGAGTGGACAGAGGGCAGATAGGGGCAAATTAAACTATGTGTCCTATCTTCAAAGGTTAGAGATTCCTCAGCCCCAGTCAAATGACTGCCCTTTGGGGATACAGGCCTTATGTGACCACTATTCTAGCATTTTTCAAAAGAAATTGTAAATTGAGATTTTTTTAAATGTCCTGATTTTTATATAGACCCATGTGTTCAGAAGCTGGGATTGGCCTGCAGAATGCTAATCTGCATAAATGGTTTTTAATAAAGGGCAATAGCCTAAGAACCAAGAGAGCAGGGCTCAAGCCTGACTATCCTCTTTAACTTGTAGCTGTGAGATCTTTGGTAAATCACTTAATCTCTTTGGGCTTCTGCTTCTTTATTTGTAAGATGACACATAAATGCCACCCAAGGATATTCTCCGACAGACTCCTAGATGCAGGTCTTTTAAAGGTCTTGGCAGGCAAGACCATCATCCCTTATCGTGAACCCAGTGACAGCACTGAGAATGTCAAAGTATGTCAAAAATCCAGGGTAGGAAGAGCATCCTTCCTGACCAGAAATGCCTGATTTCTTTGAGAAAAATAGCTGGAGGACAACCACCTTCTTGCTTACACTACAATGTCCAGAAAGAATCTACTCAGCACTGGATGCTGTGTCAGTGGGGTAGCACCACAGATTCTCTGCTAGCTTGCTCAGAAATAATAACTGTGAGAAAATGATTTCCCCCAAGTTATCCTTTGTCAACTGCCACCAGAAGTGTAGCAACAATAACAACTTGTGCCTCAAGAAGAAAGTCAAATAAGGCTGCTCTACCAGCTCCTTCTCTTCCTGAAGGGTAATTTCTGATATTCTTCACCCTGGGACCACAATAAAGTTTCCCTTCCACTGACTAAAGTAGTAAAAAATACCTATGAAAGTTGTGCAGCTGAATTGTGTGAAAGAAATGTATGTTGTATATGGAAGAATTTGACATAGGTTACCTTTTAGACAATGGTCCATGTCAGCAAATATCAACTTGATATCAGGGATGCTGGTGAGGCTGTTTCTCAACCAGTTAAAGATTCTGAGGGAAAAACACAAAGGAATTTTTGGTGAAGGTTTTGGGCTACATCTGGTCTTGCTTGGAGGCTAATTTTGTTTAGGGACTATACCTGACTATTTGCTCGGGGTCATTCCCTGTGTTCAGATGGCAATTTGGTACCGTTGATTGAATTTGGGCCTCATTTATGCAAAGAAGAGGCTGCAGTCATTTGAGCTATCTGCCTTATCCTGAAAAAAAAATTTTTAAAGCCGTACTTATTTGAGGCATCTGCTCCACTGCTGAGTCACACACCTGGACCACAAAATAATTATTAAAATGTTAAATCAAAGGACTTTCACATTTGGATGAAATATTAGAGGTTATGAGCCAACACAACATCCCTAGACTAAACCCTTAAAACCTGCTTGTACTTTGCAGAAAAGAAGTTGTCTTCAAGTCTATAGTCATTGGCCAAAAATGAATTGAATTCTTGTGCAGAGTTGGGAATGTGCACTAGCATGTATGCAGGTCACTTCTAAGATATGAGGGGCAGACATTAAAGTATTTAATCCTGGTCTGATAAATCATGCAAGTTACAGATGTAAATCCTGGCCTAAATTTTAAAGCATGCTTGGCGCAGTATTCACCTGTCATGAAGTCGCTCAGGGAAGACATAGGTTGCAGATTTCACTTCAGTGACTATATGAATAATTCACCAGTCATTTTTGTCAGGTTGCAGCAACTATTTTTTCCTCTATCAAATGTAGACCTAGTTGTGAAGAATTAACTGCCAAGAAATTATTTGCACGTTTTCCTTTAAAGTTCAAAAGCGGCAGGTAGAGATATATATCTTCTTGAACTAATTTTTCTAACTTCCTTGCTATTCTTTGGTTCACCCTAGCTGATAGTATCATCCTAATCATTCATAAGAAGACTAGATGTGGATAAATTTTTACATGAATAAAGGGGTCTGTTATTTGTCCCCAAATCATAGCCCCAACCTTTTAAGCCTTCCTTTTTGTCTTTTCTGATCTTCTTTAGGAAGTAAATGTAATCCTAAGAAGTTTCTTGTACAGTTCTATGATTTCAGCTAAAATGTGTTTAGTGTTTATAGATAGAATGATACAATACTTGGGACTTGATTTAATAAAACTTAAATGTGTGTTTTTAACGGTATGGGATAATATGCATCAAAGAAGATAAAGGAAGATCAACCAGGAGTTGATAATTGTAGAACTGGATAATGAATAGATTGATACTATTATTTTTCTAGCACCTTTCTTGGGTCTTGTTTTTGTTTGGGGGCCACACTCCACAGTACTCAGGAAGTTCTCCTGGTGGAATTCAGAGGACAATAGGTGCCTGGTAAAACCCAGGTTGACTGCATGCAAAGTGGGTACCCTATCTATACCCTGTACTTTCTTTCCAGCCCCTCTAGTATCTTTATAGGGTCCCCACCTGGCAGGACTTGAAGTCCATCAGGACCACACCTGGTGGTGCTCAGGACTCATGAAGAGCTTAGGATCTAATTCAGGATCTGCACCTGCTCTACCATTTGGGTGACAATTATCCTCAGGCCTCTCTGGTATTTTATAAGAAGGAAATTATTTTGCATAATGTTGTAAGTAATGTTTTATTTGTTTGACCACAATCCATGGGGCTATATTGGTCTGTATTTATAAGAATTTAATTCATGATTGAAGGAAACTTGCAGGAATTTTTTTCCCGCTTTTTGAGTCACATCAGGAGATGCTCAGGGATTACTCCCGGTTTTGCACTCAGGAATTCCTTCTAGCAGTGCTCAGGGAACGATATGGGATGCCAGATGGAACCGGGATTGACCACATGCAAGGCAAATGCCCTCCACACCATACTTTCGTTTTTTAACAAGTTTTTTTAATCAGCGAAATGGTTTAGTTGATTTCCTTTTTAATATAAGTGCTCTTATTTATTTTTTGCAGTGATAGGGACCCACGCTGCAAGGGAAGTGATTTGCCACTGAGGCACATCCCCAGTCTTTTGAATGCATTTTCAAAAACACATTCAAGAAGGAAAAACATAACTATTAAAGCAAAAGAAAGCAGCTTATGGGGCCAGAGTGATAATACAACAGGTAGAGTACTTGCCTTGTACACGGCAGACCCAGATTTGATCCCCCGTATCCCCTATGATCCTCTGAGCAACACCAGGAGTGATTACTGAGTGTAGAGCCAGGAGTAAGCCCTGAACACCACTGGCTGTGGCTTATACGCTTATGATTTCAGCTGTTTTAAAGAATTAAAAGTAACAGTTCTGTAGTGATATTTGGTGCAGTTTATGCTAATGGCAAGATAAAGCTTTAGATTCATAAACTCTTACTGAATAAGTGGTAGAAACTCAGTATATTTTGGAAGGACACAAAAGGGTGTCCCATTTTATTCTGCAACATTTTCAACCCATACACCACCCTCATCTCCTCCTCCTGCTCGGTTTTATGGAAACTTTTGAGTATAGACTCTCTTAGATGTAGATGCCTTGTTTTCACGTCCAGAAATGGCAGGACCCACAGATCTTAAAAGCATTCCTTTGTTTTCTCTCTGATTCACTTTTAAGGCCCAGACAGCTTTGGAGGCTCTAGACCTGTTTTTCTGTGTGTCATGTGCATTGTGGCATTTATCTGTTGCCTTAGCAATAGTTCCCCTTTTGCATCTATAGGGACCAGCATGGGGCAGAGACCAAGCTCTCCATCCTTGGAATTTCTCTGCAAGGGAGGCAATTATTCAGGATTCAGGCCCAAGCCCTTTCTGTATCTTCTTTCTTCTTTTCTTTTTCAATTTTTGGGCCACATTGAGTGTGCTCAGGACTTACGCTTGGTTCTGTGCTCAGGGCTCACTCTTTATGGTGCCCAGGGGACTATATGTGTTGGAAATTGAAACCAGGTCAGCCGTGCAAGGCAAGAGCCCTACCCCCTGTATTATCTCTTCCCCCACACTTATAACACTTTTCACTACTGCCACCCTTCCATCAACACAACACACACACACATACTCATGCACTTACTCACAAAATCTCTAATTGGTATATATAAACTGGCATTTGGATATTGTACTTGAGAGACACATTTCCCAAAGAAATACTTAGTAAAGATTTGCCATGCAAGAGCCTTGCTAACAAATTCTAATGACTAAGCCTGTGTTCTCATCACAAAGTAAGCAATGCAGACTGTTATCCAGACATTTGAGTTTTAACTTTTGTATGAACTTGAATGATCTATTTGCATGGTTTTCTGGCAGGTAGAAGGATTGGAATCAATATATATATCCACAAATCAATATGCAGATTGAATAATCAACACAGTCGTTTTTATAAAGGCATTACTGTATCACTGTCATCCTGTTGATCGTCGATTTACTTGAGTGGGCCCCGATAAAATCTCTATTACACTCAGCCCCAAGATTTTAGCAGCCTCTCCTTATTCGTCTTTCCCAACAATTGGAGGCTCTTTCAGGGTCAAGGGAATGAGACCTATCGTTACTGTTTTTGGCATATCGAATATGCCACAGGTAGCTTGCCAGGCTCTACCATGCGGGCGGAATACTCTTGGTAGCTTGCTGCGCTCTCCGAGAGGTATGTATATATCTTTTACTGTATCTGGGATATGAATACGCCATGGGGAGCTTGCAAGGCTCTCCCGTGCGGGCAATAGACTCTTGGTAGTTTGTCAGGTTCTCCAAGAAGTGTAAAAACTAAAGCTCGCCGAAGGGCGCATGCACTCGCGGGCTCCCTGGGCGGCTGTGTCACACCGCCCTCGCTCGGTGCTCTGGAACCGCTGTGTATGGGCTGGATCGGGACAGGGGACAGCCGTTGGCCAAGGACAGGCAACCTTCCACCTTGCCCTCTAGGCTACACCCAGCCAGGTTGCAAAATCAACATAAGAAAGCCCTTCCTGAGGGCAGGGCATTCCAAAGCCCTTCCTGACTCTTAAGGTTTTTTTCCCTTTTCCTCAGTCCAAACACTTATTAACATCTTAATATTAGTTATTTTTGTATGGACATAGCAATAGATACATTGAGGTTTGCAAGGCAGCTCTCCTGACAACATCCTGCCACAGACTCAGACCACAGCACTCAGGCCAGATTAATCACTCCTAACCCTAGCAGGGTCCAAATCTAGTTATCACTGCTTAGATCATGATAGCATTTGTCCATGATCAAGCTCTTAACTTATAGTTAAGCATTGGGCACTTTGGCCAGGCCCATCTTGATGCCAGGGTAGCACACAACTCACCGCTTGCCCTGGGTCTGTCTTGTCCCTCGTCGGGACCCTGCTTTTGGGGGTGCTAGGAAGTAAGGGAAGCTGAGGCTTAGGTCAAGAGAACAGATGCCCAGGAGGAAAATATCATGTAGAGTCAAATGACTCCCAGGTTATAAAAGCATAGCATTTGCTAAGTCTTCCTGTGTCCATACAAAAAGGACATTGCTCTGAATAAACTATGCAAAGGACTCAAGGAGAAGAGAAAAACAATATTTACAAGTCAACAGAACACTAAGAAAGAAGTTACAAATAAACAAAGAGGAATGGGAGCACCGTAATGGGAGTAACCCAATAAACCTAAACTACCTGAGGCTATGTTATCCTACAAAGAAGGAGAACAAGGCTATTAGACCAAGCTTCCAGGAGCTTGGTCTTAACAGTCTCTGGATGTTGGCTGTTGGTGGGATTACATGGTGCGGGAGGCAGTTTGTGAGTGTGGCTGCCTAGCTACTGGAAAATGGTGGGTCTGGATGGAGAAGGTGCAGTCCCAATCTGAGCAGACTTGGAGATCCAGCCCCGGGTCCTGCACACCTGGGTTCCTCTGCTGGTCCCTTCATGCGTGAGATTCGTCCAGACGTGTGGAGCGTGGCCTTGAGCATGGCTGTGGCTGGGATCTGGAGGTCTTCAGCTGTCAAGGCTCTGCTTGGGGCAGGGAGGGAAAGGCAACCCTTCCCCTTCGAGGGGCCCTGGTGAAGACAGCCAGGCTGGGGTGGGGGGCAAGAGACTCTGCGTTGCTCTCTTCCGGGAGCTTGGTTTTATAGTATCTGGATGTTGGCCATTGGTGGGATTACACGGCCATTGGTGGGATTACCTAAAGGCATTACTAAGTTTATAATTCTTTTTCAATTTGTTTTTAAAAATTGTGGTAAATATGGTCCAGAGTGATAATACTGTGATTAGGGTGAGCTTGCCTTGCACATGACTGGCCCAGGTTTGATCCACTGAGCACGTAGCAGCTCCGGGTGTGCTCCCTCCAAAATAAAGTTGTAGAAATATATTTATAAAGTGAAATTAACTATTGTAACCATTTCAAGTATAAATTTAGTGGCATTAATTACATTTACATTGTCTCCAACTATTAATATTACCAAATTCCAAAATATCTTCATTGTCCCAAAGAGAAACTCTGCACCCAATAAGTAGTAGCTCTCCACTTTTCTTTCCCTTAATCCCTGATAATTTCTTAACTGATTTATATCTGCAAGAATTTGCCTATTATTTGTAATTTATGTAAATCGAACCAAACCATATTTGTACTCATGTTAAATATTTAACTTAGTATAAGGTTTTTAAGTTTCACCCATGTTGTAGCATGTTCCTATACTTCATGCCATATGAGTAATATTCTTTTTCAATTTTGGGGCCACACTGAGTGTGCTCAGGGCTTACACTTGGTTCTGTGCTCAGGGCTCACTCCTGAATACATATATATATATATATATATGTATATATATATACATATATATGTCTATCTACTCCTGAACATTTGGATTATTTCTACATTTTATCTGTTGTGAATAATGCTGTAATAGACATCAGCATGCAGATAATAATTTGGATTCCTGTTTTCATTTCTTGTAGGTAGATAAATATATCTTAGAATCTCTCGGTCTGAAAGAGAGAGAAGGAAACTGCCTGACATAGAGTCAAATATATATATATATATATATATATATACATATATATACACACACACATACACACATACATATAAGCATGCATATTTTTAATGGTGTTTGTGAGGATAGGGGAAAGAAAGGTGAAAAGAGAGGGAAGTATGGAGACTTTTATCTTTTTATTTGAGACTCCCACTGGGTGGGGAAAGGTGGCTTAAGAGGAAAAAATACAGATAGTTTTCTTGGAAAACCCTGCAATTTGGTTCTTCCTCAGTACTCTATGGCAAGCATAGTACTAATTGTTTCACTGGGACAAGTTTTTATAAAGAGACTGCTCTCTTTAAGACCTCAGAGCTGCCCCCATGTAGTGTGAGAAGTAGAGGGAGTTTAACATCCAACCTCTTAAACACAATTCCTCAAAGCCTTCTTGCTTTGAGAGGACAGCAAATCACAATGTCTACTGGAGAGAGATTCTGTTGGAGTCTTTCTCCAGTAGGTAAAGCACTAGGTTACAGAGGGGCCTTTACCAATTTCTCTACAGTAGTGGGGAGTTGGAGTTGTTGGTGGCCTTATGCCAAAGATACCAGGACTGCCCTGAGAGTGCTCGGATTCACAGAACACACAGTGATGGGATCTGCTATTTTCCATTCATTTGTTCATTGATTAATTCTCTTTTTTAAATTCATTTAGTCATCCAATGAAAACTTGATTCACTTTGTTTTGGTGCCAGATTTTGAGTTAGGAGCTAGGGATACAGAGAAAGATGGAGAATATTGATGCTCCAAGGGAGCTTGGAATGGAGTGCTGAGGATGAAAGAGGCAGGAAAACAGATCATTGCAGCTGGGAGGCAATTACTTAGACACCCGGGGCATAGAAAGGCAAAGGAGTGGGTGGGTGGTTTAGTGGAAATTCCTCTGGATGATCATGCCTGAAACTAGCACTGGTGTTTAAAGGGGGGACAAAACTGCTAGAGTGACTATTTACTAGTAAAGCTTGTGCATGTTATAAAATAACGATAATAATAAAAAGAGTATCTGAAAATTAATTGAATTCTTCCTATATCAATATAGTAATCAATTTTTAAAATAGACTTTATTTAATCTTATTTTTCTAGGGACCATATCTGACAGAGCTTGACCCATGTAGGCAGTATTCAGGAGGCCATGCGGTGCTGGGGATCAAACTTGGGACATAACACATTCTAGACATTGTACCCTGCACTTAAACTATCTCTGCAGTCCTCCAAGTAGATACTTATTCATTTATTTTCGGTTTTGCAGGGGCACATCTAATAGTGGTCAGGAGTGTTCCGGGAATTGTGCAGTGCCAGGGATCACGCCTGGGCCTCCCACAAACAAATCAGCCCTTTGATCTACCTCCTTGGACCTAAGCCTTACTTTTAAAAGCAATTTTGGAGTTGCAGTAAAATTAAGGGGAAGGTGCAGAGATTTCCTATGAATACCCTTACAGCCTTCCCCATTATCAACATTTGCCTCCAGAGTGGAACATTTGTCACAGTCCATTGACACATCACTGTCAACCAAAGTTCATAGTTTATGTTACGGTTCAGTCTTGATGAGGTACATCCTATGTGTTTTGACGAAATAGATAGTGATATGTTTTCATCATTAGGGTGTCATGCAGAATAGATTCACTGCCCCCAAATTTTATATGCTCTGCCTATGCCCTGTACATATACATAGTCATCTAATTATTGGACTGACCTTGTGAGGTAGGAATAGTTATAGCCTTTTAAAGATAGGTGGACGACATTTAAGAGCCACATAGATTTAAGTAAATTTGTCCAGTCAAGCAGCTGACTCCAAACTTCAGTACAGTTGATTCAATTCTGCCTATTACAATTCATTATCTTCCTACTGATAACCTATGCCGGCAACCCTGTTCCACATAGATTTACTACCTTCTCCTTTGATTAAATATATCAGTAACATTTATAGATTAATTTTATCGATATAAATAGCATTTTAATGTTGCTACATGGAGTACTCAATACAGCTAATTTTTAAAAAAGGTTAAAATAAGCTTGAAAATTTGTAAAGCGATAAATGAAATAAAATTTAAAATGTGTAATTGGAGTTCAAACATAATTTTAGTACATTTTATTTTAGAGTGTTTTATTTTACTTCTTTTTAAAATATCTTGTTTGCATATCAAAGAGATAAGACAGGGAATAAAAACTTCCCTTGTGGCTGACCTTGCATTGATCCCCCGCACTACATAGGGTTTCTTAAGCAACACCAGGAATGACCCCCGAGCACAGCCAACTGTGGCTCCAAAACGAGCAAGGAAAATTTCTGGTTTGTGAACATTAAATAATTATTATTTAATCAAAATTCACGAAGACCCTGTTTTCATGAGCCCCTGAACCAAACCTTATGCCATGAGATGTTTTGAGAACATCCAGTTACAATAACAGTCACAAAAAAGGTTTCAGGAGATGGCATTTATGTTTTGGTAAACCTGCTTTACTAGGTTCTCAATAAACTGTGGAGCCTGGATGTGGTTAGAAATCCAATACAACTTTCGTTTCTCTGTTTGACTGAAACCCATGCTGGTCTATGTACACATATGTATATGTCTTGTTGGATGAACTCAGGGGTTCCTGCCACAACATATATACTGTTGCTCCTAAAATATTTGATCAACCAGTTTTTCCTCATATCCCTTCTCAATTCCAGATTTATGCACTGCTATAGGGTGCTATTTTTAAATTTTAAATGGGATCATGTGTTGTCCTTATGACTCACAGTGGAATTTTGGTTTTATTCTCACTATAAGCAAGGTCCTTGTGACAGAAAGATGAGAAATGAACCCAGAATCACATAAAGCAGGGTTGACCTTACACTGGAGAGGCATCTCCTCAGTCATAGCTAGAGGAAGAAATAAAAGGTAAGTGTTATTTGGTTTATAGGAAGTGGAGTCATTCTTGTTTGATGGCTTCTATTATCTCAATGGGCAAATTGACAGTGAAGGAGAGCAGGTCAGACTAGGTGTTGTAAAATTATTTTTTTACAAAATAGGAGAGATTGCTGACAAACACAGAGTGATCTCACTTATCGGTGGTATACAGAATTCTAGATGAGGAAATGTAGTAAAAGTGGGATGCCTAGGTCACCCTTGACCCAGTGTTTAGAGAGGAAAAGAAAGAGAAGGAAAGAAATCAAGGAGGATGGGGCAAGGGAGGGGAGTAGGGGCAGAGCAGGAAGTAATGGGTGAACATGCATCAGAGCTTGAGTTATACTGGTGATATGGGCAAGTGATATAACCATATGTACAAAACTACAGATTCAACAACACTGAAAATATGAGATCTAAGTGGCAATCACTGGAACTTTGTAATGTGCCTGTCAAGATGACAGGCAGGGATGGGGTATTGGGTTGGGGGTGGGGAGGGAAGAAGGGAATGCTTGTGGAGGGAAGTTGTAGAGATTGGTGTTGAATTATTATTTGCCTAAAACTCAACTATCAAAATTATTTGCAAAAAGGGAAGAGGAGAGATTAAGAATGACAGTTGGGTTTCTGGATAGCATTTGATGATTCATCAGAGATTTGAGATCAGAAAACAAGCATGTGGAGATATGAGTTTCTCTCTTCTCAAGGATTTACGGTTGTTTTTCTTTCCAGATCTCCCTGGAAAGAAGTACCTCTAAGTTTGAATCCTAAGAAAAGGAATTGTTGGCCGGTCTCCAAAATTCCACGTCAGGGGGTCCAAGAATCCTCTGAACTTATATGCAAAATGTATGCATATGTGCATTTTCTAGAGAATGAGTCCTTAGCTCTCATTAGATTTTCAAAGGCAGTTTAAATCCTCCAAGATTAAGAACCACTGTTAAAATACTTACCCTAATAATACAGCCAGTCAGGATTACCCACAGGTGCCTATATTGTCTCAAGAATGCTTTACATGGAGGCTTCACCACGTTATGGACTTTAGTTCCACACCTCTTACCCTCAGCCAGTCAGTACTGTAACCCAAGAGAGAGTCAGTGTTTTTGCTAGAAAGTGCACTACAGGGAGCTGGAGAGATAGTACAGGAGGGAGGGCATTTGCCTTGCACACCGCTGACCTGGTGTATATCCCAAGTACACTATATGGTAATCCTAGTCTTGCCTGAGGCTCTGAATTCTGCCAAACAAACAGAAACTTTAAAAAGGGCACTACATATTATCACCAAAAGCATAGATTTTCCTGCTTTTCTTTAACTAGTCTCCCCATAAACAGACATTACTATTGCTTTCCAGCCTTGAATGTACTAGATCAAAGAGCGACTGTATTTGAAAAACTCTGCAAAGAGTTACTGCAAATCCACAGTTTCATCAGCAGTGTGAGAACTTGCTTGTTTAGCCATTGGAATTATTGAGTCTTTATTATTATTATTTATTATTTTATTATTCATTTATTGACGTCAAAAAAAACTCATTTCTGGGGCTGGAATGATAGCACAGTAGGTAGGGCATTTGCCTTGCATGATGCCGACCCGGGTTTGATTCCCAGCATCCCATATGGTCCCCTGAGCACCACCAGGAGTAATTCCTGAGTGAATGAGCCAGGAGTAACCCCTGTGCATGGCTGGATGTGACGCAAAAAGCAAAAACAACAACAACAACAACAACAAATTCATTGCCAGTCTTGTAGTTGAAAACGGAAATTTGTTTGTCTTTGTTCCTTGCCCTTATTTGGCTGCTGCAGCTGTTGCAGTGTTCAGGGGTCACACTTGGTGTTGCACCTGAAATCACATACTTGTGGCACCAGAGATAATACAGCAGTGCTGGGGAATCACACAGCAATGTGGGTCAGTACCAGGGATCAAACTTGCTGTCCCACCCATTCAAGACTCTCCCACTGAGCCACATTCCCAGCCCCCTCTGAATTTGTACCTGAACTCCATTATGTCACCATAACCTGCTAGGGGTGCCTCCTGCTCCCAGTGCTCCACAGACTTCCACACTGCGGCCTCTGGAATAGGCTTTCTGAAAAATCACCCCATGTTTGTTTGAGGCTCCAGGTTTGGTTTCAATTTGGTGTATTTTCTCTTGGTTCACTTTCAAATATTGAATACATGTGAAGTTAAAACAGGATTTTTTAATGGTAGACTTCTCAGTTTCTTAATTTCTTTCCTTCTTTTCTTCTTTTTTAGCGGGGGCACACCCAATGGTGCTCAGAGCTGTGTGTTCAGGAATCACACTGGGAGGAGTTTGGGGGGGTCATTTTGGTTTATTTTATTTTTTTTTTTGGGGTCACACCCAGCGATGCTCAGAGGTCACTACTGGCTCTGCACTCAGGAATTACCCTTGGCCGTGCTCAGGGGACCTTATGGGATGCTGGGAATCGAACCCGGGTCAGCCGTGTGCAAGGCAAACGCCTTACCCGCTGTACTATCGCTACAGCCCCTCATTTTGGTTTAAAAGAAACTATTGAGGGGCTGGGGCGATAGCACAGTTGGTAGGGCATTTGCCTTGCACGTGGCCGACCCAGGTTCGATTCCCAGCATCGCATATGGTCCCCTGAGCACCACCAGGAGTAATTCCTGAATGCAGAGCCAGGACTAACCCCTCTTCATCTCTGTGTGTGACCCAAAAAGTAAAAAAAAAAAGTATGAAAAAAAGAAACTATTGAGTTATGTTTTCCAAAACTTCATGGGACACTCTTATTCTTAAAGAAATGTCCTTGTGGGGGTGGAGCAATAGCACATTGGGTAGGGCATTTGCCTTGCACTCGGCCAACCCGGCTTTGATTCTCAGCATTCCATATGGTTCCCTGAGCACAGTCAGGAGTAATTCCTGAGTGCATGAGCCAGGAGTAAGCCCTGTGCAACGCCGGGTGTGACCCCTCCTCCTCCAAAAAAAGAAATGTCCATAAAGAATGATTCCACACTTGATTATTACAATTTTTTCATTATCCCATTTCAATTAGCAACTGCCATTCTGTGTTTAGAAAGATAGTTCCAAATATCCAATCTGGATATCAACAAGAGATGAATGGATTATGAAGATGCAGTGTATACACACAATAGAATACTACGCAACTGCAGGAATAATGAAATGATATAATTTTTTACAACTTATTTGGAACTGGAAAATATTGTGTTGAATCAAATAAGTCAGAAGAAGATAGACAGACACAGGATGATCTTCTCATCTGTGGTAAATAGAATACTGGATGAGAAAATATAATAGTGAAGGGGGAAAGCTATGATCACCCTTGACCTTGGAGTATGGGGAGGTGAACAGAGATTCAAGGAATTCATGCAACAAAGGAAGAAGATGAACAAAGAAACTAATAGTGGGCAAAGGTCCATGACCTTGGGTATTCTATTGATATGGGAGAGTGGTATAGCTATATATCCAAAGAACAGACTCAACAACACTGAAAACATGAGATCTAAGCTGCAACCACTAAACTTTAAAAAGTGCCTGTTAAGGTGGCAGGTGGGGTTTGGAGGGTGGAGAGCATGAGAACACTGGTAGAGGGAAGTTGACACTCAACTATCAATAACTTTGTAAATCACAGTTCTTTTATTACATTAAAGACAGAGAAAATAGGGTAGTTCCATGCTTTTGCCACATGTAAAGACTTTTTTTTCTGTCCTGTTGGAGGAAATCCATGATTTTGCCTTGTTTACTCTTACCCTTCTGATTTTGCATCTATCCATAATGAGGTAGAAGATACTATTCTGTGAAGGAAATTGAGGAAGAGGATTTGTTTCAGGAAATTAGTGATAAGGTAGGACTAGAAACTTAATCTTCTGATACCCATTATCTTTCTGTGAGGGAATGTTGTATACTAAGAATTCCTACCTGAACCTATGCCATGGTACTACAACTTACAGCTGTGGAGCTTGTTGCAAAGTATGTATCCTCCTTGGGACTTTTTAGTTTCCTTTTCTATAAAACGAAGAAATTAGTGCTTACTTTGTAGGGTAGTTGTAAGAATTAAAGGAAATGATCCCTTTAAAATACTTCGCATGGGTTGGGGCTGGAGTGATAGCACAGCGGGGTAGGGTGTTTGCCTTGCACACGGCAGACCCAGGTTTGATTCCCAGCATCCCATATGGTCCCCTGAGCACCACCAGGGGTAATTCCTGAGTGCAGAGCCAGGAGTAACCTCTGTGCATTGCCGGGTGTGACCCAAAAAGCAAAAAAGAAAACAAAACAAAATACTTCGCATGGGGCTGGAGAGATAGTACAACAGGTAGGGCACTTGCTTTGCACATGGACAATCTGGGTTAAATCCCCAGCACCGCATATGATCCTCTGAGTCCCCCAAGAGTGATTACTGAACACAGAGCCAGGTGTGGCCCTGAGTACAGCTGAGTGACCCCCAAAATGAAAAAAAATGCCTGGCACATAGTAGGTTAAATATGAGTTTTTGTTCACTTATCTCTATGCTGCAGGAAAGAATAGTCATTAAAATAATTTTAGAGAGGGAGAGAGAGAAAAAAAGTGCCTGTCATAGATGGGGGAAGTTCGATGGTGGGAGGTGGGAGGGAGACTGGGGATATTAGTGGTGAGAAATGTACACTGGTGAAGTGATGGATGTTAGAACATAACATAACTAAATCCAATCATGAACAACTTTGTAACTGTGTATCTTACTATGAATCATTTTTAAAGTAATTTTTAAAAAAAATTTATTTATTTATTTATTTTAAAATTATTTATTTTATTGAATCACCATGTGGAAAGTTACAAAGTTCTCAGGCTTATGTCTCAGTTATACAATGCTCGAACATCCTTCCTTTTACCAGTGCCCATATTCCACCACCAAAAACCCCAGTATACCTCCCACCCCCGCCTGTGTAACTGATAAATTTCACTTCATTTTAAAGTAATTTTTTATAAAGAGTTTTGGAGATCTCGTGGCAGATTTAGTTTGGTAGTGAAAGGATAGAATCCGAAATTCTTTAGGCCCTTAGAAATCAACTAGTTAATTTACTTGCGTTACAGAGGAGAAAACAGGCCCAGGGAGGTCTAGCACATAGCCAAGCAAAAAGACCTCAGTAGAGACACTTGTGGCTACAAGAAAGACAATATCTTTTCAGGAACCTATTTTAAACTCTTTCAAAGACAAAATGCCTTGTCCCCTAACATAAGAAGTAACTTTCCTTAAAGAGCGTCTGATAATGGATCTAAATCTTACATTATCCCCATATTTAAAATGGAGATAATGTAAAACTAAGTGGAATTTTTAAAATGAAAAGGTAATCTCTATTTTAAAAATACAATGGTTTACAGATGATGAATGGATGTACTATCTGCTAAAATTATATCACATTGCTAATCTCCCTCACAAGTGAAGGGATAAATAGACTATCAAAATATTTAGGGTATGCCAGATGAAATTGCACTTAAATTATTTCTTCTAGACTTTTCTCTGCACACAAGATTACTTTGGCCTGTCTTCCATAAAAACAAAAATAAGCTTAATACATAGATAAATGCTTGGCTTCCTAACACTACAAAAGCAACATTTGTTCTCCCAGATAACTCTTAAGTAAACTGCTGTCAAAACAATTAGTGTTATTTTTCTATTATCCTCCTATTTGAGAGTAAATAACCATTCATGAATATGTTAATTATCTAGTAGGTGGAGAAGATAAGGAGGGCCCTATATCTCCAGAAGCAACCGATAAATCATCAATTGCATACAAAAACACTGAGAGGAGCC
Organism: Sorex araneus; assembly: GCF_027595985.1. Taxonomy (NCBI): domain Eukaryota; kingdom Metazoa; phylum Chordata; class Mammalia; order Eulipotyphla; family Soricidae; genus Sorex; species Sorex araneus. Next base: position 76,678,269 of record NC_073313.1, on the reverse strand, counting down.
CTAAGCTGGATAGATGGCATTTCACCTAGCCAGGCTGAAATCAGTTCAGCTTTGATAATTTAAAGAGAACCAGGCAGAACATAACACTGTTTTGATAGAATTAACCATTAGCAAACCTTCATTTGCGCCCTGTGACTGTAGAAAGACAGTATTCTAGTTAACCAAATACTAAATTGTTTAATTTTACCGCTAAGAAAGATTTTTTTAATCTTCACACATTTTAGACTACACATTTTAGAATTTTATAATGGCCATCTTAATAATTAGGGAAGCAAAGCTGAGTCATTGAATATGCTCTTTTTGTATAAAAACAATAGTTTGTTTTGTGGTATAAGTGTTCTATAAAGTGATTTTTAAAGAATCAATGGCTGTGCTTACTTGATATTGAATTTACCTTTAGTAATCATACCCAACTTTGTGCAGCTTTGAATGTGCCTTTTGAAATCTTTGGGCACAGAATTCTTCGCCATCCACAGTGGTTGAATTTTCTGCTGAAAGGGAACACATTTTTAGGGGGAAATGGTGGTGGGGGTGGGGAGAAACACAGAATAGTGTTTTTCCTTGCTATTTAGAACGAGCAAGATGTATTTTTCCATATTAAATATTTTGAGAAACTTGAATGCAGCATTGTGCCAGATAATTAAAATGTAAATCTCAGTATCTATGCTTGCTTTGTGATTTTTTAAAAATACATTTAAGTTAGTTGTCTTTTAAAACATGTGGTCAGCTGTTGTATTCACATATGGTCAAATGATCAAAGTCTGAACTCCTCTCTAATTGTCCCCCCGCTGCTCGTCTGCTCTGTCCGTGATCAAGGCCTCAGCAGGTGATGAGAAAGGCATGAGAACAGGCTGGAAGGAGAATGAGGCACCGAGAGGCCCAAGCTGAAAGAAATAAAGACTTCCAGTACATCACCCTGACAGTAAAGAGCGAAGGAAAAGTGACGTCTGGTTAGTAGTGCTTATATATTTTTTTGTTCGCCAATCTGCATACATTTTTTTCTCTCTAGCTAAATGCAAATGGAGCCGCGCCTGCTCCCAGGGACTGAGCGCGCACACCAGCGCGCCGTCACCGATGTGTTGCATTTGTTTACTTGCCTCGGGAGGAAGCTGCTAAGTTCCACAGTTTATAGTATTTCACATGTTTGTGGAAATCATTGCAATTCTTTTCACTTCTGCTTGTCATTGTTTGCCTAGAGTTCACTTTGCCAGATGGCGCTTTATTGTCACTAGTGGTTACACCTCGCTATTGGATCAGTTCAAGACCAAATGGTGTGAAGAGCTTTCATACTTAGAGGATTTAGTCAAACATTCATTCTCTGCTATTCAGGCTGCTTGAACACTAATTCATAAATGAGTCCGCTGACCTAAGAATGAAGGGAGGAGAAAGGAATCTATGTTTTATTTCTCCCTAAATTATTAATTTGCCCTCTCCTAATAGCTGAAATCGGGATGGGTCATAATTAAGCAGGAGTATCTTGCATAAACGTAAATAAGATGCTAGGGAAGAAGGGGAGGGTCGGAAAACAAGACACTGCCTTGTGCTAACTACCAGAGCTTGGAGGGGGGAGGGGGACTGTCAGTCCTCACAAATACAACCCACAAAGTTCTGATTCCTGATAATTCACTGTTTTATTTTTAATGCAACAATTAATTTCATCATCAGCAAATACCTTGAACCATCTTATAAAGACTTTTTTCCTATTGCCATGAATTTGCCCATGCAAGTTACTAGATATAAAATGTTTGTTTTCAAATGGGAGTCATCTTTAAAGTTCAGAAGGGTCCTTAAATATCCTACAGATTCTATTAATCTTATGAAACCTAGAATGAAGGTTTGGAGAAGCTGAACAAGTTTTGAGTGTGTGTGCCTTCTTGCTTTACAGAGATTGGGTAATCCAGGGTCCCCAGACAGGTGACATCATACTGTTAGTGTGGTATTTTTCTAGGGTAGTAGACTAATAGCTTGGATCAATGAAAATATCATCAGTGAATCTTTTGGCTGGGACTTGTCTTTTTTTAGATATCACTCTATTAAAATAGCGAAAAGGGGGCTACAGACAAAGAGTTAAGTGAACAATGAGTCAACTGCACTGCCTAATTTTGCTTTTGGTTAAATATGAGACCCTGTACTTGTCACCCTAGATTAATTTTACCCCTTTGGCATGAGTATGTAGCATTACCTATCTGTTAAAAAAGACAAAGAAAAGCACCAATGGGAAGAGGGAGGTCCTTCCGCAGAAAGGCAGGTGCTGAGGGATTTGGAGATTATTATAGAAAAAATCCTTGAAGCCCTGGGTGCTATGTCTTGCTCTAGTCAGACAGGCAAACAGGATAATGGATTGTATCAACAGAGGGAGCAAATCCAAATCAAAAGATGTGATCTTGTTACTGTACGGGCTGATAGTTTTCCTCTACAAAGAGCTGGTTGGTGCTAATCACACATACTGCACTGCCGGCCTAATCACCTTGTCCTCAGAAGCCTATTGTTGTCTAGGGCAAAGCCCAGTACAGAGATCAGCTTGGATGATGATACCCATCTTTTCCAGTGGAAAAAATGTAATGAGACATCTAGGCTTTCTCCTTCATTACAGGGTTTTTTTTTTTTTTGCCTTGAGTACAGCACAAAATTATGTAATAATCTTATCCCCAAGGCTTGACCCAGCCCCATGGGAAGTCACAGCTGTGGGGATTGCAGCTCTGCCTGGGAAGTAAAGCACAGCTGGAAGGAACAAAGCAGCCACTGGGGGCCCTCTGTTTTTTTCCACACAACATTTCTGGACTTCAGCTCTTTGCTATGCTAAGTGGGCTACAGAGTAATTGGACCCACCCTCACGAAGGGGAGGAGACAGAGAAAGCTGGAAGGGCATAGTGAGAAAACAGGAACTGTTAAGCTGGTGATTTTTGTTGGGGGAGGGGGAGTGGGAATGGAGAAAGACGTCATTTAGCTTCTTGAAACAAAACTAAGAAGTGGGTAGGATTAGGTTTAACATTAAACCAAAAGGTTTGGCATTTTTTCTTTGGAAATGGGCTAGAAACGGGTTAAGTGCCAAATGCCTGGAATGAGGAGGATGGTTTTGTGCATTTTGTCAAGTCAACTTTGAAGACCTTTGGTTTCCTCATCGGAAAACTTGAGAGGAGGGCTTCAACTTGAAATCTAAGTTCCCCTCCAATTTTGACATTCTGTGACCTCCATCGCTTTTTGTCTTGATTTTCATTTCTTTAAAAGCCAGTGAGGGTAGGGGGGGAACATTAACAGATCCAGCTCTATTAAATATCTTGAATGACTTGATCAGCTCAGCTACAGAATTAGATCAGAATTGTTTAAATCTCTTATTCCATACACAGGAAACTTTTTTTTTAAATATTGGACTTATGAAGAGTGGCTTGCTAAAACATACTTGTTCATTTAACCATCAGTTTTGGAAGGGAATTGCTGGAGGCTTAGAGCTGCTACATTTTACAGCTGCTTTAGAGGCTGTCCCCTACTGTTCCTCTCTCCTTGCAAGGTTCAGAAATTCCTGGCTTTGGGTTCATATGGCTGAGGCCAATCAAATGCTTTCATCAGCTCACCATTGGATGTTGAGTGATATATTGCCACCAGTTAAAATTTGACCTACTCAATGACCCTCTTGCAAACATTAATTGTGCAGAACATCTTTCTCCTCCAACACGACTATCTTCTTGAAAAGGCCACTCATTTACTTAAGAGTTAGTTGAACGCATCTTACTTTGTTATCTAGCTTATCTTGTGCTACTTGGTCCAGAGATTACTGGAGAAAGGAATCACACAGGTCTGAAATAAAAGTTCGGAAGAGACTATTTTCCATTGAGACTTTGCAAACGATCACTAAAAAAGACCTTCTGAACTTCTATGAGATACTTATTTACCATAACAAAAACACAGCCCTAATCATCAGAGAATAGAAAGACGTATAACTAAAGCTTTACTTTAGCCGTGAAGGATTCTGTGTAAAACCTTTGATTGCCCTGGGAAAAGAACAGCAAATTTTAAAGTGAAGAGCAATATCAGAACAGAATAAGCAATGATGATTCGTTTTTCAAACTGATTGATGGCTAAAGATAGACTCTCTTTATTTAAGAGAACAAACCACATTAAACAAGTGTTTCTTATCATGGAGTTAATTGTATGCAATTTTATACAGATTTTCTAGTTGATCTTGTGTTCCTCTGGAGGTATTAGGATGTATTGTGCTGAGATGTGCAAATAGCTAAAAGGAGGCTTTTTCTTTTTAATGAAAGTACAGAAGCTGTAAACAGGAAAAAAAGAAAACTGTCTTTTAAATTACCTAAACAAATCCAGTTAATGACAGAGACATTCTTTCTATTTTATTTGATCCACTTCACCCCAGCATTTTAGTGCAAGTTTGCTCTTTTAGTAAAATGGTGTAAATTAACCTGAAAATATTTAGACTGTCTACTGAATCCATGTTCTCCATGAGTGCGTACACTGACACAGCCAACACAGGCACTTAAAAAGTTAGCTTTTTTTGTCCTAGACTCAGAGGGTAGCGAAGAATCTTTTCTGGCTTAATCTCTACTTACTACCTAATGGGTGGGGAGGAAAGAGCACTGAACTTGGAGTCAGATGGATTCCAGATTGAATTCCAATTCCATAGCTCTGTAGGTGTGGGACCTTAGACATGTCACTTAACCTCAGAACTTCCTCTATCAAAGAAAGGGGATCAAAATTCCCTCCTGCTTTCAAAGTCTATGAGAGAAAAATGTCAAGAAGGAGTTTATCTTAGTTATGCTATCAAGAATCAGATACAAAAATTCCTTTCGAAGCTCTATGTAATTACTAGAGGAAGTGCAAAATACTTCCTTCCCTGCTTCGTATTTGCCTTTTCATATTTGTAGGCGAAGAGAGCCTTAAAACAACCCCTACAAACTGGGAAGGTTATATTCTTGTCTCAGGAGAAAACTGAGGCCTCATGAAGTTGTGGTTTTCTCAGTGTCTCACAGCTGACAAATGACCAAGCAAAGACTGAAAGTCAAGTTTTCTGACTCTTCAAGTCTTTGTAACATACTTCTGAAAAACATATGCCTTTACACAGTATTCAGTGAGAACTTAGCTTGGTTTTGAAATGTATCTGCTAAGGACAATTCTTTAAACATCTCCTAAGGACATTTTGTGATTAATGTAAAATATCCCACTTGGCAGCCTTTACACATTTATCCAATTCAGAGATATACAGAGCCAAGGTTCCCATGACAACCTTTAATGTTCCCTTCAACCAATATCGCAATGTGGAAATTTGGACATAAAGATCATGGTAACATGGTCTTCTAGTCTGGGAACAAGACACTTTGATTCCATTTTTGCCTTTTTTCTATGCTTTATTTATGGACCACCTCCCCTCCCCATACCAAGACCAAGTGGGCTTGACTATTTCTGATGAGTTTCTTCTTTGCTAATAGAAATTATCCGATCATCTCCGCTCGTAATAATGGGCAAGAAAGAGATTGAACCCTTTCATTCACATTTGGGTAATAGTGGACAGGATAACCTTGTAGCTAGGTGTATAACTCCAGTAATTCATCTCCCCTTTGGTAAGCAGGCCTACATTTAAGGTGATTGTAGAGATTGAAATATTGGGTAAAGAATTCCGGTTTCTTTACTTAGAAGTGGTTTTGAGTTGTAGGGTTTGGTCAATGAATGTAAGGAGTAGGAGGCAGATACTGCAACTCGAATACATCTCAGATTGTCTTCTGGCTAAAATGCCACCCCCTAAGAAAATGTACTTCATAGGAACTATATAAGATGTGTCCTGGACCCTCAGTTATTGTAACTGTGGATCCCATTTTCATCCGACTCTCTTCGTGTCTTTCAATCTAACCATTTTGACAAAAAAATAGAAATTAAGGGGCTGGAGAGATAGCACAGCGGGTAGGGCGTTTGCTTTGCATGCGGCCGACCCGGGTTCAAATCCCAGCATCCCATATGGTCCCCTGAGCACGGCCAGGGGTAATTCCTGAGTGCAGAGCCAGGAGTAACCCCTGTGCATCGCCAGGTGTGACCCAAAAAGCAAAAAAAAAAAGAAATTAAGATGAGTTCCTCCTAACTTACCACACTGGTGAGTTAGATATGGAATAAATCACTGGGTTCATTAGTGGTTTGCAAAGAGTCAGCAACAACTAAGGGACCTTTCTGAAAAGGTAGAACAATCATTTTCTATGACATAGACCTACTTTGGTAATATGGAGAAAGGTTTTTCTTTGCCACCCATAGTCCACTGACTCTATTTCAGGAATAAAGACTCAAAGTGTAAAAAAAAGAAATTAGGTGAAACTAGTTTATAATGCTATATAAGTTTCAGAAGTACAACTTTAGACCTCTATACATACATATACAATACACTGAAAATCACTAAAGCTACTAGCTACCATCTTCTAATACTCCATTTGGCTTCTCTACCTGCCTTCCCTGGTCCCCACTCCCTGTTGGTCTGCATCCACTATTTTGTATTTAAAGCCTAAGAGTTTGCTTTTGTATTGCTGTTTTTGCTAGCTTACTAACAACACCAAATGTAAGGAATAAAATAAAAATCACAGATAAAATGGAAGGAAATCATGGCACATGCTAGAACATGGATGGTCTTTGAAAACATTATTCTAAGTTGAATAAGGCAAAGAGAAAGGAATACCTAATTTATTATTTCAGTTATATAAAATACCTAAAATCAGCAAATTTACAGAGATTGAAAAAACATAATGGTGAAGATGAGGGGCTGGGTGACTCTTATTGGATTCAACCACTTCTTTTTCAGATTCACAAATATATATTTCAGATCTTGATGGGTTTTAATTAAACCTACTATTTTCAAACTGGTATTTAGGGAGGGAGTTTATAGATTAAAAATTTTTAAACTAAATACATGGAAAACCAAATTTACGTATAACTTAATATCTTAATTATTTTTTTTTTACTACTGAGAATCAAATCGAGGCCTCACACATGCAAATCAGGTTCTCTCCCCTGAGCTACATCCAGGCCCCATTTAACTGTTAAAAAAAGCAGCATTAATTACAAAATGTCTTGGTTTAGCTTTGTTTGGCTTTATTCTAGTTCAATCTTTTGGGGCCTCATATCTGTGTTCTTCAGTTTGGAATTCTATGCAGCTCTAAGAAAGAAAAAAAATCATGCAATTTGTAGAAACATGGATGGAACTAAAGGATACCATGCTAAGTTAAGTCGTTCAGAAGGGAAGGGATAGATACAAAAGGTAGGACCAAAAGGCCAAAAGCAACACAACAGGAAAACTGATTTACACAGTTGGGTTGTTGAGGTGGGGGTTGAAAAGGAGCATTGGGATTTTGCAGGGAGGGAGGTGAGTGTACTGGTGATGTGTAGGATAACATAGCCTCAGGTAGTTTAGGTTTATTGGGTTACTCTCGTTACAGTGCTCCCACTCCTCTTTGTTTATTTGTAACTTCTTTCTTAGTGTTCTGTTGACTTGTAAATATTGTTTTTCTCTTCTCCTTGAGTCTTTTGCGTAGTTTATTCAGAGTTTATTCAGAGTTTATTCCTTTTTGTATGGACACAGGAAGACTTAGCAAATGCTATGCTTTTGTAACCTGGGAGTCATTTGACTCTACATGATATTTTCCTCCTGGGCATCTGTTATCTAGACCTAAGCCTCAGCTGCCCTTATTTCCTAGCACCCCCAAAAGCAGGGTCCTGACAACGGACAAGACAGACCCAGGGCAAGCGGTGAGTTGTGTGCTACCCTGGCATCAAGATGGGCCTGGCCAAAGTGCCCAATGCTTGACTATAAGTTAAGAGCTTGATCATGGACAAATGTTGTCATGATCCAAACAGAGATAACTAGATTTGGACCCTGCTAGGGTTAGGAGTGATTAATCTGGCCTGAGTGCTGTGGTCTGAGCCTGTGGCAAGATGTTGCCAGGAGAGCTGCCTTGCAAGCCTCAATGTATCTCTTGCTATGTCCATGCAAAAATAACTTGTATTAAGATGTTAATGAGTGTTTGGAATGGGGAGAGGAGAAAAAACCCTTAAGAGGTATTTTGCCTACTGGCAGTCAGGAAGGGCTTTGGAATGCCCCTAGGTTGTGTTCCCTTTAAACCTGACAGTCCTGAGGAAGGGCTTTAGTATGTTTATTTTGCTACCTGGCAGTGTGTAACCTAGGGCAAGGGCGAGAGAGGAAAAAGGGAGGAGAGAGATGGAGAGTGGCAGGAGTTGATCCAGAGAGAGCATGGAGCTGGGAGTGCGGGAGATGAGAAAGATGGAAGATTGAATAAACGGTAACTAATCAGCAACCAGCTTGGTCCTCGTTCTTCCCTCGCCGGTCCTTGGCCAACGGCCTTCCCGATCCAGTCCACACACTGAGGTTCCAGAGCACTGAACGCGGGTGATGAGACAAGAGCTGCCCGGAGAGCCTGCAAGTGCATGTGCCCCTCGGCGAGCTTTAGTTTATTACAGTGATGGGATTGGTGTTGCAATTGTGTGCATAGGAGCCACCAATAACAGAAATGATAGTTTCACAGAAAACTCAATAAAAATTTAAAAATTAAAAAAGCAGCGTTAAGAAAATTACATACCAGGGATGGAGTGATAGTAGATGGGGCGCTTACCTTGCACTTGGCTGACCTCGGTTCAATCCCAGGTACCCTAAGATGGTTCCCTAAGCCTAGCCAGATTCCTGAGCACAGAGTGAGGAGTAAGCCCTTAGTACCACCAGGAGTGCCTCCTGATCATCTCCAAAAAAGAGAGAAAAGAAAAAGAAATTAAAAATTAAATACAAGAAAAAAGAACACTAAGTACATTTTTTGTAACCCTCACCATCATCTACCATTTTCAAAGCTCTCCTTTATCTAACAAAATGGAAACTGTCCCAATTACCAGTAACTACTTTTGCCCAGCCCCTCATCTTCCCTATTCTGCTTTCAATCTCTGTGAATTTGCTTATTATAGGTATTTTATATAACTGAAATAATAAAATATGTATTCCTTTCTCTTTGCTTTATTCCACTTAGAATAATGTCCTCAACGTTCATCCATGTTCTAGCATGTGCCATGATTTCCTTCCTTTTTATCTGGAATGATGTCCCATTGTATGGCTACACCACATTTTATTTATCCATTTATCTATTGATGGATCCTTTGGTGCTTCTAATTTTAGCTAATAATGGGAATACTTTTTTCTCTCATGAAATCTTGCAGATACCTACATAGGAGGCAGATGAAAACTGATAAGAAGATTACCACTGATTGATGAAAAGTATTTCATTGTCTGAAAGCATAAAAGGCACTGGTCTATTTATGCTTCTCTTTTTGCAGTTGAGGAAAATTTGGTCCAGAGAGGGGAAGAAAACACAGTATCATGTTCAGTAATTTAAAGGTAAAGCCTCCATAATAAGAAGTGGGGCTCCTGACCTCAGCCTGCTGCTTTTTCCAATTTACATGACATTACTAGTTTAAAAAACAATAGCATATTCTCCTAATACCTGCATTAGGAGCATAAAGGCACTAGTATAATCCCAAGAAAGTACTTTAATAGAGAACATGATTAACATTCAGACTTGCACTTTGAGGTATTTTTTTCTTGCATCATTTCATTTAGCTCTGATAGTCCTCTAGCTAGTAACAGCTTGTGGTTTCCAGAGAGGAACTGCTGACACCACTAACCAACCACATCACGATAGTTTAGGAATGTGCTATTTGATTAATGAGATAATGGTTTCAGAGCCCTTTGAGCTTCTCAGAACAAAGGCGCTGGGTAAATTCCAAGTGTTATTATTATGGCATTATCTAAGGATAGACGTTTTGCTCAATATTTTTATGTCAGTATTAATCTTCAGATGTCTGCAAACATTCAGCTGCATTTACAGAATGATGCTTTTAAATAAACCTGGGAAAACAATTGGCTATCATATGATATACCTGACCCCACTGAGTATTTTAAGAAAGCTGAAAATACTCGGAAATCAGGGTACCATGGCAACAAAAAATTTTAAAGATTTTAAAGCATATTTTCCATTAAAAAGATTCTCTATTTCTCTATTGGGGTTAATGTTTTTTCATCTTTAATTGCCAGGAGTTGATTTTTATTAGTGCATCTTATTTAGGATAATCACAATTAATACTTAACTAGCCATTTGTCTTTATCACTGATCAAAAAGAAAGTAAATGCAAAACCTTCTTCATTACAATGTAATGGATTTCTGGATCTTCATTTTAAAGAAGAGTCTTATTTTTTTTAGGTCATCTATACTTCTTGAAATTCCATTCCTCTAATATAAGGACCATCAAAGTGACAGGCCAGGAGAATAATAAAAGGAAAAGCAGAGCTTCTCTTGTGGAAGCGAAGTTCCCTTTCCCTAGAACTCACACAGCAGTGTCCAGAAGGGTGCACGCAACTACAAAGGCCAGGCTGCTCAGATCTGAGGCTTACAAGGGAGAAAAGACACCAGCATTTATTTAGAAGCTATTAAGTGCCAGGCACTGGGCTTGGCTAGATCCTAAGTATGATCTCATTTCATCTTCAGGACAATGCTGTGAAGCTAATAACATCAGGGCTTTTTTTTTTTACACATAAGGAAACTGGAGCTCAGATAGCATAATTCGCTTCAGTAATTTGAGTGAGAATTTGAACGCAGTTTTATTCCAGTTTGACTTCCTTCATCCTGCTCTGGCCTCATTAATTCTGTCGATGACAAAGGAATCACTTACTATTGTCAGGGAAGGTAGCCTTCACATTTTGAAATTTCACATTACTCCACTTTTCATTTAGGAAAAATCTTTAGTACTCACAATTGTTATTGACTGTAACAGACAGACTTGAAAAAAGAAAAACGCTCCACTTTTAGGCCAAAAGTGAAAAAGTGTAAACAATGTCACTATGGATTTTATAGCATCCAGGGCAGCCAGAGGCACTATCACCACAAAGTTTCTTCCTTGGCACTACCTTCTCCAGTGTAGTTGTGGTGTGGTGTATTGTATTGTATCACTGTATTGTTAAAGCATTCCTTCTTTTCCTAGATGAGATTTGAAGTTTTATGTGGTCTTTGGTATGATGTGGGAGGCTATTTTGGCTTTGGGAAACGGTCAAATATTTTTCCATGTGAATAAACTTGCATTTTAACTTTACCTCCATTTTGACTGAGCAAGGTTAATTTTTTAATTCCTATTTTTTATCCAAGAGCCATGATTTACAAAGTTACTGGGAGCTGTGTTTTAGGAATGCAATAACTCAACACCATCCCTCCATCAATGTCAACTTCCCTCCACCAGTGTTCCCAGATTCCCTCCGCATCCCAACTTCCACTCCACCCGTCTGTCAACTTGACAGGAACACTATGAAGTTTCAGTGGTTGCAGCTTAGGTCTCATGTTTTTAGTTATGTTGAATCTGTGTTTTGGATGTATGGCTGTACTCCTCACTCATATCACTGGTATAACTGAAGCCCAGGTGTCTGTTAATTCATTACTTCTTGTTCTCTTCTCCCCCACCCCCCCTTGACTTTTTGTCTGTTTCATCTCTAAACACTGGGGTCAAGGGTGATCGAAATATCCCTCTTTTAGTATAATACATGTCCTGATCCAGTAGTGTATACTCCACAGATGACTGAATATCTGAGATAGTCCTTGTATTGCAAACCGTAATTTCCAAAAGGGGAGAGGAGGGATGAGAGAGAGAGATAGGGAGAAGAGAGAGGGGTGTGGGAAGATGGGAGAGGGGAGAGGGGAGAGGAGAGGGAAG